>NW_011888981.1:2690799-2699533 GCF_000151845.1 Pteropus vampyrus
ATGCTTGGATACTTTTAAAGGGATCAATGTCTAGGTCTTGAGCCTTTATAGGTTTCCTTTTTGAAAGGTGACCTTTTCTATCTTTCCTGGACTCAGTGCCTTCTTTCTCTTTACAAAGTCAAGTCTCCTCTTGTCCATCCGTAATACTTCTAGGCTTTCTAGGTACATTGCCCTACAATGCAAAATTCTCAAAGACACCAAACAAATGAACAATTCACAAAGATATCCCTCCTGAGGGAGTGTCACAGAAAGAGCGGTAAGTCTGATTTGTTTCATAAGAAGGCCTGGCTTTGCCAATTAGGTTAGACAGCAGACATTATTCATAAACTAAATAAGCCAACTCTATGGCTCCAAGGCTTTGATGAAAATATGCTTAAAGCACATATCTGATACCAACGGACCAGAAATAAATCTACCATATTCATTTAATTTCTGATGAAAAGAATGTAAATGTCAGCTTAAAAACATGTGGACACTAAGTTTCTCAAAATTATTTTAGCAGGTAAGTGAGCAAAAAAAAAAAAAAAAATGTTTGAAGATCAACACTCTAGAGCAATTTTACCCACGGTAGTTTACATAAAACCCAAGGTTTGTGAGGATTCTGCTAAAGGAAGGGTTCTGTGGCCAAACACTGCATAGTCTACATACCTGAGCGCATTAAAGAAAGACCCTGAGAAGTCCTTTGGCAAGGATTCTTGATTTTCTTTAACTCGGTATTTTCCACACATTTGGCCATGGAACCCTTTTTCACACACCATCTATTAACATCCTTCTGAAATGGTGGTCTGTGGAGCACATTTTGTAAAATGCTGCTTTCTAGGGCTGGCCCCACAAACTACCGTATGGGTCTCTTTGTGGTTATATTAGTTTTGACCGAGACCTCACTGCCACCAGACCTGTACATGTCTGCCATTATAAAATGGTAATCTAGCATAGGATGGATTTGACCCCTGGACTTGCTAAAAGGAGGCAAACCACTGTGGGAGCAACTCCCTTCCTCCTAATTCTTCCCTCTTCAGGATAACATGATAAAAGAATTATCAGAGCCCAGAGAACAGCTTGTATTTATTTCTCGATACATGTGTACTACACATGGAAGATGCTAATAACGCACATCTCTGTTGGTCTTGGATTTAACTACGGTCTACAGACACTACATTAATTTCTCCTTAAAACATTCACAGTAACATGAATCCATCACGGGTTCTCCTCATCACTTGTGATACAACAGCCATCTTCCCATTGATTTTACGGCCCTAGAGATTAAGGTCAAAGAGCTATTGGAAAATACAATGTGCTAATGACTCACTTCACCACTGTCTTTCCTGAAGAAAAGCGGATAAAATAAACAGACATTTCCTTTTTGAATCCTATCCCAGTGATATGAGCAGAGTAAGAGGATACACCAGAAAGTGATTCTAAAATAGATACAAATGGGTCCCAAATTGACTTTTAAATGCTGAAATACTCCAGATCAACACTCTTCAAATTCTTACTAAAAAGATTGTGTCTATTTAAATCAGAAACTGCAGCAGGAGTTCCAAGAGGATGCCTAGAACAGTAAGACAGCCCTTCAAGTCTGGGTAACATCTATTAATTCTCTCTTAGCCACTGACTACTATAAAACATGATTCGGAATCACATTAACTACAGCACAGTTTCTGGCATTAAAACACTAAATACAGCAGAGGACTGTATGAATTTGTATCCTGTAGGCTAAATAAAAAGAATTTTAAACATTTTTAAGTGTCTTAAAGAACTGAAATATCAAGTCTGGTTGATTCCAGTCGTAGTTTGTATCTATAGGTTTTCTACTATTATTTCTCAAACATATAGCAAGAACAGTGGATTCTAAGTTTCAACTTTATACCCACATTACTCTCATAGACATATTTCCTATTTCCTCCAAGAAAGAAATAAACATGACAACAGTTGATTCCCTTTTGATAACTGAAATGAAGAGAACGTCAGAGACGGCCCTGTGAAGAGGTTCAGAAGAGGCCTCCCCAAGATATGCCACTTTGGCACATGAACTATTCTGAGCTGAAGGCAAACAAGACCCTGTAGGCTCATGAGAAACTTTTACCTCTTTCTGAAAGAATTTAAATTAGGGGTCTTGCCCACCGAAAGAGTTATCACCAGAAATAACTTTTTATGAGCTATCCGTGGGCTGGGCAAATTTCTAATTACTAAACTTCTGCTCTTCTTATCATCCTGCAAGGCCTAACCCCCCTCTGAAGCCCAAAGTGCCTTACTTCATCCTTAGCTCAGAATGTCATATGCACCTCTTTTTCCCTTTCTGTCTCTGACTCTCTCATGTATGTAGGTTTCCCATGTGAATGTATGTAATTAAATTTGGTTATGTTCTCTTGTTGCTCTGTCTCATGTCGATTTAATAATTATACCAAATGGAAGGAACTAGAACTACAGAGGAAAGTTTCTTTCTTCCACAAATGTAACTGTGGAAAATGCTGCTAAGTCAGGGAAGAACATGTTGAAGGAAGGAGAAAAAGCACGGAAAAGATCTGAAATGATAATATCGAAAGAATATTATCAGTTCACTAGCCAGAATTTTGAATATTAAAAAAAGCTGCTGCCCACATGCTGCCGAGTGGAAGAAACCAGACACAAAAAAATTAATTCTAGATAATCTGAAAGTTCATTAAGACAAAACTGATCTCTGCTTGTAAATCAACGATGACTTTAGTTTTGGAAAAAAGGGAGAAAGTAAAGATTGAGAAGAGACAAAGGGAAGATTCTGGGGTGCAGGTAATTCTCTATTTCTTCACCTGGGTGATTACTACATGTCTGTGCTCACTTTGTGATAACTCACTAAGTTATACACCTCCAATTTGTACACTGTTCTACACATAGGGTACACATCAATGAAAGCTTTTTTAAAAAATATAATTAACTACAAAATTTCTAATATAATCACCATAATGTTTTTTCGACAATACTTTTCAGATGTTGCTCTAAGGCAGATGTAAAGTGGCCTCATCATAATACAAATAAAGATCATTTTCTTTTTTCTCAAGCAAAATACACATTGATTTGCTAAGTCAGCATAAGCCACCAGAATGTTATAGATTGATTTTTAAAATGGCCCCAATTCTTCACCTCTCTGTGTATCTATGCCCTTTGCTATGTGACTTTTTGGCTCTTCCCATGAAAAGGTGGAGTCTAAAATACCTTTATAGTCGTATCATTCACCTTCACCTACACCTATGGGATCTGCCAGACACAAGCATGACGCATCCTCTCTCATGCATGTCTTACTTTCTTCCAGTCCCAACAGCTTCCTTACCCCATCATCATCTTTCCCAAATTACTATTATTTGAATGTAAAATTATTCCTACATAGAAAACTCAGAAGAAACTACCAAAACTAACAGAGTTAGCTCCAGTAAGACAATAACTATTAAAAAAAATAATAATAATCTTGCTCACAGCCATATTCACCATAAAATACCTGGAGAAAGTCTAACCAGAGATGTTCAGGGCCTATGTGAAGAAAAATATACTATTTAACTGCCCTTCTTGTGTTTTTAAATTTATAAAGATAAGGAAATAAGGGAGGAGAAGAGGGACACAGTCAGTGGACTCTCTACTGTTAGTAGAAAGAGAAATTGTACATACTTTCTGAAAGGTAGTGTGCACAAGACGAATCAAAGCTTTGAAACTACTCATTTCTCTTCTGAACAATCACAGATTCACATGAATGTTCATAGTTAAGTATAGCTAAGTATGTCCCTCACAGCAGATCCTTGAATAACATCATTTTGTTCAATGCTGATGAGATGCCGTAGGAATCTGACTCTTGTTTATATCAATTAGCCTAGGTAAAACTAGTTTTGTTATATGTCTTCTCGCTTAAAAGTCAAGGAACCTATTGATGACATTGAGGACTTACTGTATATAATAATGAAAAATAGAAACCAATTTGAAAATCCAACGTTAGGGTAATGATTAAATGGGTTATCCTACATCCATTAACTGGGATACCGTGTCAGCCCTACAATAAGTTTTAGAAGATTATTTAATAAAATCAGGAAGTCTTCATTACATATTAAGTAAAAAAAATAGTTGTCAAGTTGTCATAGGTATCCATGAAATACAATTTCAAATTTTTATCTACATATATATAATACAACAAATGTATCAATTTTTATAGATAATTATTTTTCTCTTTATATGTTTCTCTGGTTTCTAATTTTTAAACAATAAGTCTGAATTATTTTTATAAATAGGAAAGACAATATGATTTTTAAAAGATATATGTTTGTAACTGCTATGATTTCCTAACTGAACGGGAAATTTCCCTTTGAAACTTTCTCTCTGAACCACAGTGTTTGTTCATTTTGTACAACACTTCCTAAATGCTGCCTAATCTTTTAATTATATGTGAAAACTACAATATTCATTAGGGTAGGAATTCAGCCCTATTATACTCTATATGTCTCAGAGTAGCCCTATGTAAATTGTCATTAAATATCTGTAAAACAAATGATTGAATAGAAAATAATTTACGTTGATAGGCTGATTAATTGCAACAAGTAAGAGGCTTTACCTGCAGATAACAGATTATATAATTTGAAGCTTTTCCATGAAAAGCTTTTCAATATCCTCAAAGAAAAATAATTTATAATATATACACATTAGCCAGGAGTTTAGTAATTGAGGGTAAGAAGCTAAAAGCACCCACGTAAAAACGCTCCTCCTCAGCAACTGAAATCGGGGACACCACCACCTAAGCCCACTCTGAGGCAGGAACTAACAATGCACTGTGTTTAACACGATCTGGCTTTACACTAGGGGCCACTGATAGGAAAAGGTAAGAAATGGGGAAGATAAAAATAAACTTCCATTAAAAGTGAGCCTACAAGCTTCCTTGAAAAAAATCTAATGCTAAGAAAACAAACAGGTCAATAATTTTAACAGGAATATTCTCCAGATCAGAACAGTTTCATAGAATGTTCTCACAAAGGTTTTTAAAGATTTTTTTTAGCATGCTTAAAAAGTTAGATGAATATTAAAAGAAAAAAAGAAAAAATGAAACAAGGACAGGCAGCTATGAAGAATTAGAAACTTCAGAAATGAAACATATAGTCTTATAATTAAAAATGTAACAGATGTGATAGAGTCTAAATGGGCAAAATAAAGCAGGAATTTGAAAACTGGAAGGCGGAACCAAGGTAGTCAATAAAAATGCAGCAAAAAAGACATGGAAGACAAAAGCATGAGAGACTCGTTAACAGATTGAAAAACAGAGAGGCTCCAACACTTGTTTATAGGAGTTCCACCTGAAAACCATAAAGAAGCAGCAATATTTGAAGCGATAACAGCTGATCATTTTTTAAATTTGAGGAAACACATGATTCTTCAGAATGATAATGTATTGTCTACTGAATAAAATCAAGATAAATCCAAATACAGAAACACTATGGTAAAGCTACAGAATATAAAGAATTAAAGAGATCATTTCAAAAGAGAAAAAGATTATCCACAAAGAAAGAAAGTATCAAAAAGATGGAAATCAGAAGACATTGGTATAACACGCAAAAGTATTGTTGAAAAACAACTGTTAACTCAGAATTGTATACCTGACAAGTTTCATTATAAACGGGCTCAAAATAAAGGTGTTTAAAGACATATAAATTACACACTGCTTGATGAGTCTCATTAAAAGAACTGTTTAAGAATATAATAAAAAAATAGATTTAGCAAATAAAAATATAAGATACCAGTTAAATTTGAATTTCAGATAAACAACGAATACTTAGTAATATAAGTATGCCCCAAATTATTCACTGTTTATCTGAAATTCAAATTTAACTTGCTTTCCTGTATTTTATCTTGTGAATCTACCTCAAAAAAATGTGAACCCAGAAAAAAAACACAGGATACAAGGAACCATGCTGAATGCAAAAACTGATAAAATATCAGAAGTTCATGCACCTATTAATTGTATGAAAAAAATTTCTATATTTACATTATACCTTTGAAAATAATTATAAAGTGATGACTCTTGTCTAAGCCACAAATCCGTTTTCTTTTAAATATGCAAGAAGTTGTCATAAGGGGCCTTTGTACATTTCCATGTCAAAATAAGTGTAAATCCAGTAACTGTTTTCCCAGCATGTATCACAAAGCCTGTTATACTGTACATGGTACTTGCAATTAATCATTAAGAGCCTTGCCTTAAAGTTATGAATCACTTCATCTCACCCTGCCTGTCTGTTTTAACCCAGCACTACGCCACAGGCCACATTTTTTTCTCCATCCCAAAAGGATTTCTTGAAGGTCTCACCTGCACTTTATAGTCTTCTCAAAGCAAAGACCTATATTCCTCCATGTGCTCACCAAACTGCAGGCACAATCAATTTTTCCAGTTATCATTGAGAGGTCTGAAATGCAAGCTACTATCCAGGTAAGCTCTTCATAACCAAAAAGTCTTATCAATGGCTTACTTATATGGAACATTAATCAAGACTGGACAGTCTCATTTCATATTTCATGACAGAGACATGCCCTTGAAACAAATGTGCATTATCTTTTTTATGGTCCAACTAAAATTTAGTTTCAGATATACACTGAGAAACTATCTAAAATGAACCCTACAGGGAAAGTTTTACTAATGAATAGTATTATTGTGCCCTAACGTATCTGTTTTGTAAATGTATTTTATTAAAGCAGAACAACTGGTGTAATAAAGTGATGCCAAAACAAAGTGATGTGGATAGCTCTTTCATATTTGCTTTAACAGGCTCATCTGGAGCCAGCTAAAATTCAACTAGTTTGGGACAGTGAATAAAGCAAATTGTATCCTGTTGATTCAAACTGATTTAACTACACTAAATCCAAGGGCAGGAATGATGTCTTATTCAACATTCATGCCATATCCTCAGTCAGTCTGTAGCCCAGGCCTGTCCTGCCAATTAATGTTTGTAGAATATTGAATATATTTTTTAAAGTTTTTGAGATTATCTATAGAAAAGGAATACATATATATATATATACGTATATATATATATATACACGTATATATATACATGTATATATATACATATATACGTATATATATACATGTATACACACACACACATACACATACACACACACACACACACACTGGATTAGAAAAGTGTAGACATCTTTTGGTTATATATTTTGGGTCTGCCCACGGCACTTGGATACTTGTTAAAAATGTAGAAAATAATACTAACTTGATTTTATGCCTAAACGCTCATGAACTAGGTAAGTGATTGTAGTATATCAAAAGAGATATTTGCTTTTAATAAAAGATTTCACTAATAGACCGGTCCCCGGTACTTTCAAAAACAAATTCTATTTTAAAAACTTAGATTTACACCTGATTTAAGAACTCATTTATCTCATAGCAAAGTATGGGCAAGTGAGAGTACTTGAAATTCAGGGGAAAACTGAGCTTTAGAGTAAAGCAGTATGAAAGTAGGAGTTCCTATTATCATTTCCGTGATATATTATTTCATTTAATTCTCATTCTACACCAAACCTCTAGCATAATAATCAAATGACAAATGATAAATGCTGCTCCAGATCCACAAGGAAATATAATTGTATTGTTTGTTATGATAAATGAAGCGAATTATAACAATTCCATAATGTCGAGGGTAGTGAGGCAGATTTAGAGCTCCATGTGTGTATATGTAATAAATCATTCCTTTGAAAAGATAATTGCAGCACTGCTAGAGAGAAGAAAAAACCAACTTTGAGGGCAATTATTTGAAAGCTCCTCAAATTAACTTGTGCACAGTTGGTTCTTTGTTATTGAGCGTACATTGGTGAAAGTTGTATCGGGAACGTTAGTTCACTTCATTGAAGGAAGTAATGTAATTCTAGTTATTAATCACTTTAATTTTAAATGTGCTTCGTAAACTGAGAAGACATTAAACTGTAAGAACAATGTGGAATGCACAAGTAATTAGACGCTTAATGGGCTCCTTCTGAAAACTTTAGGATAACAAAATCAAAATGTTTCAAGGCTCAAAGAAAACTGAGTGTACATATGTAATGTGAGAAAGTTCTGTTTAATTTTACTGACCAAGAATATCAAAAAGGCAGTGAAATTAAGTCCTTCCATCAAAAGCAATTTAATAGATTATGCAGAAAGAAATCAAACTATTTTGAGTCAATCTTCTCCATAATTTAGCAGTGCCTTCTTGAGGCACCATGAAATAGAATTTTCTGTGATACTTCACTCTAGAATCCATGCCAAAAAGTATAACGCTGTTCTGCAAATAATCTCCTGAGACATATGTAAGCCGAGGTTTAGTGTTATTGACCATCAGTGCAACTGAACGAGATGGAACCATTTGATATGTTCAATAGAAACAATACATGTTTAAAGGTTACTTCATACCATCTATACCAGGAGAAGGAGAAAAAACCCTCAAGCAATTATTCAAAGGATTCTCCATTCTATTTTTGCTAAATGAGATAGCAAGTGATTACTTACAAATGTTCGCTTCTATTTCTACAGTGATATTTTTATGAATATGAACTCTTAGAACTTTGAACCAGCCAGCGGAAAAAAAAGTATACTGGATAATCATCCTTTCTTGTTAAACAAAACGAAATAAATATTAATTGTTTTGACTTCTATTAGCTCTTAAAACAGGTGGCGTATATTCTGTTCCAGTTAGCTAATATCTACATTAGTAAGACTTTACATATATGTATATATAAATAAAGC
>NW_011888981.1:2701473-2804022 GCF_000151845.1 Pteropus vampyrus
TATTTAGCCACAGGAAAGTCACTTAGCCAGTCTGGGCTTCAACATCCATCATTTGTAAAGTGTTGGCGCTGGGCTCAATGATCTCTAAGGTTCTCCCTGCTTGTGTGACTCTGCTGTATGGTTTAGAATAAATTAAGCAAAAGCACTCAGGACAGTTCACATTTAACTAAATAGTTTTATCTACTGCCTAGTTAATGTGTGTCCATGCTGATATTTAATATCTGAATACTCAGAGGTGGCCAGAAATATTCTGCCCAGAGAAAACGAAAAGAAAACTCTGCTGCCCAGTCATGTGTCAGCAAAGAAGCAGTACTGCTAGGTATATGTGTGTGTTTGTGTGCGCACACGTGTGGACAGGAGGTGACCAGCACGGAGACCATCAGGTGATCCATAATGTAATCCAATCTCCTCTGGAGTTCATTGTGAATGAATAGAAGGGGAAATGTTCCATAAAGTTTAAATCGTAGTGAAGCAATTCTTCGCTAAACCTCTACATCTCCACAAAGCTAAACCGAGTAAGCAGAGGGGTTCACCATGTGACCTGCACCTACTAGGCTAACAAGCTAGACAACTCAGCTTTCTAAAAAGACCAAACAACTGCTGAATCCATACCGATAAATTCAGTGAACCTTACCTTGACAAAAGGTGTTGTTAACCCGCTTATAACCTTGTAGACATTCCATCATTTGGTTATATCCATGATAAGCTGCAAGGGAAGAAATAATTCTATATTACTTGCTTAAATTCTTACAATCCTAAACTACTCTATGTGATAACCAAAGCCATTTAAGGCATCAGTGGTCTTATTTCTAAGATACAAATTCAACATGCATCAATTTCTTTCACATTATCTTGTTTTCTAGTATGCTTCATTTTTTTTTTCAGTAAAGTCCCAATTACTTGTCAGCAAATGCTGATTATGTTAAATGAAAGAATCATAAGACTGTTTTATATTTTCTTCCAAATAGAGATTCATTATTTTTATTACAAAGGATCTCTCCTTCCCCAATGCTTTGCTACAGACATTTGAATTATGATAGGTAGGGTGACTATATGTCCTATTCTGCTTGGGAGAGTCCTGAATTACACCTGTTGTTCCAGCAAAGTTCATTAACAGCACTCCACTTCACTCTCAAAATTGTCCAAATTTATACAACAAATTATATGCTTGCCTCAATTGCAGGCTCATGTATTCTAGTTATGAGCTGATTCTTACTAATATGAACCTGGAAAGAATAGGAGGTGATGAGAGGAAGCTGGGAGATGAAAGTGGCTGCTGTGATATGGTTCATCACTCAGAAAACTCTTCAACAATACAAATGTTGCAGTCACCAATTTGCCAACAAATCCCTGTTCACTGAAATTTGGACACTCTAAAGTGAGACCTGAGAGACTCCTTGGCACAGCAGATAGAGCATATGTTCTGGGACCAAGCAGACCTAGGTTCAAATCTTGGCTCTGTCTATCGATAGCTCTACAGCCTTGGGAGACAAGCTCCTGGGTTTCGAAATGGCAATGGTGTACAACAGCAGTATTGCATCCACTGAGCAGGTCAGGGTAGTCATGGAGTTTAGAGACCATTTATGCAAATGCCTGCGACAGTGCCTGACAAAAGTAAGCACTCGCTAAATGACAGATGTATTAAGAAGATAACAAGCAATAGAAAATGGGCCATAATCAAAATAGAATGGGTGGTTAGACCACTAAAAAGATCTGATCAAGGAGTAAAAAGGGAAAGCTGGAAGTAAAAAGGAAATCTGCTTATGGAAAATAAAGTTATTTTGCTCCTAGCACATGTTCTTTACTCTTACCACTAATAAAACAGGGTGAATATTTACTAGCCATGTTCCCCTCCTCCTTCACTTCCTTTCTTTGCCATAATTCCCCTCTCCTCAGATCCTTTGGAATGCAGGAAAACGGTTAAAGTGAGGAGTCTTGGATTAGTGAGCTAAAAGAAGGGAGAGGTTGGCACAGGGGGAGTCACCCCATTTGGCTCTTTGGCAGCTTGTCTAGTCTTTACCCGGATAACGAAGACACTCTGGAGTAGGCTGCCTACAGAGATTGTGGGCTCTCTGTGAATTGTTCAAAGCCAAGAGAGAGGTAATAACTTGTTTTAAAAGTTTCAACAGTCATCTACCTCGAGGCAGAGAGTCAAGCCAGATGATCTCTTAAAAGTCTTCCCCAGCTTTGGATTCAATGTTAATTTTCTTCTAAAATCTTTTAAAGGACAAGTGACTTACTCATGCTAAGTAGATTTTTAATAGATTACAGCCTATTTAATAAAATCGCTTGCAGATTTAAAATTAAGTTTTTACAGTAAAAACTGATCAACAATGAAAAGTCTTTCGGTATGTGCCTAAACAAAAACTTCAAACATTAAATAAAAGCCATTTGAAAACTGAAGTCTGAACTACTTTGAGTGAAAAAAAAAAAGGCATGGAACACAAAACCATAGCATATAAAGCCAAGGAAAGTCTGCTCTCTTCCAAAACGAATATGATTTAGAGAGTAGTACCAACCAAGGAAAGGAAAATTTTTAAATGACACAGGAAGAATGTGACCCCGAGTGTGTTTCTTGGGAGTGAGTCATTTAGTTCGGTGCAAACGAAGTAAATGTCAGAATGTTAATAGTTTACTTCATTCATAATCCACATTGCTTTTCCTGAAGTGGAATCAGTCTCTTCAATTTTATACATTAAATGAGCCATCATATTAATTTACTTTCGCCAGCCCTTAGTTAAAAGTTAGCAACTTTGTATTTTCGTATTATAAATTATTATCAACATTAAAATATAGAGCTAACAAAACCACATAACGCAGTGAGTTTATCCCCAGATGACAGAATTCAAGATAAAAAAGATAAAAGGTCAGGAGTGGAAGTTAGGGATTAAAAAGCAAATACAAACAAAAAAATCTATTATCCTCTTTACCTCTTACTGGCTTGCAATTTTGGGATTTAGAAAAGAAAGGAAAGAAAAGAAGCTAAGCAAAAGATACATGGAGAAGGGGAGAAATGAAAAAGAAAAAGGATGAGAAAAGTATTAGAGAACAAAAACCTAGCTCCGAAACAAATATGCAAAAGCAGTTTTCAATTTTTTTAAAGAAGGCCATGCTCCTTCAACATTTTAGATATAAGCTCTCATTCCATGATCCATAAGACCTAACAGCAAATGAGAGCTAAGAGCAAACTCGGGTCTATCTAACCCAATCTCCATGCCTTTAAATCATACCGAATGTCTCCTAGATATCCCTTCGATCAGGTTCCCAACATAATTTTAGGCAAATGGACCTTTCAGTGAGGGGGACCATCACACTCAACCAACTTGCTGGGGATCCACATCGTTGATCATTATCAAATCAGCCTAGAAAGTACGCTAGGGACATTTTCTCAGTACTGAATATCCTTATTTATGTGATTTTTCCCCTAAATAAAGGGAAAAATGCATTTATTATAAGAAACTTTAGTGGGTGTTTCTACAATGGGTCCTCTAAAAGAATGTAAGAGCAATTCAACAAAAGAAGTGAAATTTACATTAGGCATCAAAAGATTTAGAGAATATGTAAGTTTCAGAGACAAGGAAGTACAAATGAGAGACAATTATTTAAAACAAGTATTATGATAGAAGAATAGTATAGAAGACAGACATGTGGGGGAGAGATTCCAAGGTGGCAGAGTCTAGATTTAACAGAGAGGTTTAAAAGGTAGCTGAGAATATCAACTGAATCAACAAATGTTTAAGAAGAATAGGTAAAAATTATCCAGTTGAAGCAAATGAGAAATTCCTTGCAGCATAAAGTATTTTAAAAAACTATAAAAATCTTTAGTGAAACAAGGCAAAGAAAGATGACTGAGAAAAATATCACTTGCTTTCTTGGCAAAAACATGATGAGTAAGTGTAAAAACACTCAACTTAAAATAAGTTACCTCTGTCTTCCTAAAAAATATTACAAATCAGTTATCCTGAGTTAATGCTACATTCGAAAACTAAAAGTACAAGCTATAATTGGGAAGAAAGTAACAGAAAGATGTAAGTCTAAAATTATTCAAATCAATGCGTTCTGAAAAACAGATTTTATAGACTAATCAAAACATGTGGGTGTCAGTCTAGAGTCATGTCACTGAGAACTGTGATAAATAGCGACTAAGAATAAAATGGGAAAGTACTGTCTGTGTCCTAGTGGTTATAAATTTCTCTTTTACAAATCAGCAACCAATCGTTTCTTCATCTGAGATTTTTTTTTTTTAAGTGAAATTTAAAAACATATGCTATAACAAAAACTACAACAGAAGTTGTGGTTGTTAATAAAAATTTGATTTAAGGAGTTCCACCTAAGAAATGACAACAGCACTGACTTTTACAGGGTTTGAAAACTTTAATTATCATTTTAAAAGCTCTCTTATTTTTTTCCCTTCACCTGAGAAAACAGCCTATTTTAGCATATCACCTCTTAAAAAGCTTTTAAAAAATATATGTAATCCAACTGAAGAAGGCAATTGATAACCGTGCTTATTAAAAAAACAGAATCGATATGAAAGCTTTCCCAGACTTGCAAGGCTTCTGGAAATGCAAAGTACTGTGCTACATTCCGTAATTCAATAAGAATTCTTTGAAAGTCTATCGCTGCTTCACCATTAAAACAGTAAACATCAGGAAACAGATAGGCTACATTAACCTGCAAAGGAATGATGAAACTGTGTCACTTACAAGGCTTCTTGGGGCATTTCTGGCATTTGTGAAAGCCCCAGGAGGTACCCACGGTTCCGCAGCAGTCCTCCTGCTTTGAAAGGCCAGGGAGCGCTTTGCCACACTGCAATGATGAGGTGTGAAATATGCAGGTTAATTGAGTGCAAGATGCCCAGCTCTAGAGCACTTCATTGTAATGTGCTTCAGCCACATTACAAAACAGTTCCCTTGTTATCAACAGAATTATAAGGGGGAGGGGGGGGTCTAAAACTTCAAAACAAAACACTAGAACAGAATCAAGACGACACTAAAATGAACAAGCATATTTTCCAGAGTTTCTTGGCATTTTTATAAGAGTCTTATGAAAATCTGTCACTGCTTGGAGCACTTTATAAAACTTAAGTTTCCAATGCTTTTTTTTTTTCCTTAGTAAGAACTTGAAAACTTACAAGATCAATATAAACCATTAAATTTTTTAGTTTTAACTGTTAAATCTCTCCTGTGGATCTTCAGGGAACAGAGCTATGAGGGTGTGGTGCGTATGTAAACCTGGAGAATGTGGCACCGGTCCCACCTACAAGAGGCTTTTGGTTTTCCTACAACACCAAAGCCTGGGCAAGGAAAGAACAGGAAGGGACAGTACAAGAAGTGGTCATAGGCCGAGCCAGATCAGCTCTGGCAAAGCCAAAGGCTCCAGGCAGCCAAGCGGTCCGACCCGGGGAGGTTAGCTGAGCTAAGAAGATGCAGGCAGAATTAAGCAAGACTAGCAGGCAGCAGAGCAAGGCTGAGAGGCTAGTGGAGCAACTTGAGTTGTCAAATATAAAGACCCATCTCATCACCCTGGTCAATCACGGGAGGTCAGAAGAGGCTGAGAGGCAGGGGCCTGAAGTGAGACCGACTCGATGGGTCAAGAAGAGTCCAGAAAAATAGATTCTGTTCTGTGTACCGATCTGAGGGCAGTTGTGCAGGGAGAGCCAGATAACTCCGTCCCTACTGTGCAGGCTAAGCCCACAGCCCGTATCTAAGGGGTCACTCTGCCTTCTTCTGACTAAACCTCTATAAAATCCTCCAAATGGTTTTGAGAGTCATCTTCCCAAGATAAATCTGATCACATTACTACTCTACTGATGAAAAATCTTCAGTGACTCTCATTGTCTGAAGACTGCAAGCTCCCTAGCATGATACCTCCTATTCCTCCTATTCCTGCCTTAGACAATTTTTCTGACTTTCTCTCTGTCCCTCTCCACCTCTTACACCCATCCTTCAGGCATACCAAAGGACTCCACATTCTAAACAAACTGTGTCTTTCCAAAAGTCATTTCTTCTCTCTCTACTGGCTCCCCGTTTTTCTTTCCCCAGAGAAACTGTCTTCATCCCGCGAGCCCCAGCTCTGAAGAACCATCACATGAAGCTTCATGTCTCCTCAGTTTAAGTTCCTCCCTCCTTTTTCTTCCAGGACACTTTCTACACCGCTCCATCGTCTCCACTATGCATTTTAATTAAAATGCAAATGTATTTTATTCATCTTTATGTCCCAGATACACAGTACACATAGCAAATGCTCTATAAATATGGAAGGAAAGAAGAAGAGAGGGAGGGAGGGAGGGAGGAAAAAGTTGCAGGCCATCCAGGCAAGCGGTGGCTTTGTGCAAACCAACAAAAATTAACAAATGAGCACAGGCTAGTGAGTGGAACATGGTAACAGAAGCTCTGGACAGGTGGTGAGCCTCAGAAGGGTGGCAGGTAGTAGAAACGAGTCACCTGGCAGGTCTCCAGGGACAGTGCCTCTTTCCCACCAAGTCCAGGCCCACGGCAATCTGACTGAGGCTCTAAGTGACGAACTGTCCAAATTGTAAAACAAGACCAGAGATGGCCCAGCACAGTTAATGAAGTTTTAGTTACATCATAGCTTTGAAGTCCTTAAGTTTCTTCATGGTTTTTAATGATTTCGACAGGATGTTGTGTACTCTCCAAAAACAGTACATGATGAGAGGGGGAGGGAGAGGGAAAAACAACAAAACGGAGAATCTGAGAGGGAAAAAAAAGCACATACTGGCTGGATGCAGGTAGCTCCCAGACTCCTTAGGCTTAATCACAGAATGCTTAAATCCTGAAATATGAAGCAAGGAAGAAGGAAGAGGAAATAATGCTCCAGGCATAAGACTAGAAACAAAATGGTTATGTTGAGAATGCAGAGGTCTCCACTGCTGCAGTCTACTGCCAAAGTGTGCTTAGGGTTTACTTGCAGTTTTGTCAATCAGATTTATGTAGGACACCAGTGCACATCACATGGAGATCATTCCTGTACCAGACTCTTTAGGTTCTTCCCTTAATCAAGCAAAACTCTCAACACTTGCTCATTTTATATGCCCAAAATTTTAGTAGCAGTTAAAATCCAATTTTCACCTTGGATTCCTAGAATGTTTTATTTGGTACAGCAAAAATAAATCATTTCTCTCTACAAGGCCTCAAAAAAAGGTACAAGGTTTTCATTACAGGATTGAGGCGGCTCCATCCCATGGCTTTGTTTTTGCAGGTCCACAGCCAAGAGCAGCACAAGCCATCCAAATCGATTAAATAAATGGCAGTGTAGGTGGTACCACGACACTGTGTGTTCTTCTCAAAACTGGGTTTGCACAGTATGAGAACAGGCTGCAAGGGATGAGGGCAGGCTTACACCAAGGCACGAAGTTGATGTATGCCCCGCTAGTTATTTAACTATGAAGAGCCTTCAACGTGCAGCCAGAAACTCCAACTGGGGTGATCTTTGTAGCCATACGCAGGCTCTCATGCAAGAGGACCCTGCACCGCCAGGTGTTGCCTGGATGTTGGAGATATCTAAAGGAAAAAAAGGTCAAGGAAAGATCATCTCTCCTCCATACCAAAAGGCCACAGTAGACAGAACCACACAGAATAGGATTCAGAATTCAGAATGCCCGTCTCTTAGACGGTAGATTCTGCTTCCCTGTGAGATATAATCACATGGACACAGACTGATTCTGCCTAACTACATTTTTGTGCCCAGATTGGGGTGATTATTACAAGTTAAAAACACAAATAGAATTTCTCCAATGTGACTCATTCACTACATTTTCAGAGAAAGCCAGTTTCTTATTTCAAGGCATAGCTTATGTATAAGCAATCCACGAGAAGTGTGCTAAATTTACGACCCAATCTTTAGCTATTTCAAGTCAGAAAGAAAAATCTATCTTGTCGCGAGAACGTGCTATAGCTCACACAACCTTGGACTGCCAATTAAGGGACACTATAACTTCATACATCCAAGCGAGGACTCAGCAAATGTGTGATCCACACAGAGGGCTACAAACAGAACAGTGACGGTTCAGGCACCCAGGTCCTGTGAGTATCAACTGAATAAAGTAGAGATAATAAGACTACATGTAGCTACGATGGCAGAGTTCAGATATGTAAAACAACCTTGTTGCTCAAAGCAAGTTGCACGATGAAGGTATTAATAGGACTCAAGGCTGCAAATCACAGGAAGAGAGGATTCGACTCATTAAGCAGGAGATCTTTTCAACAGTAAATGCTCCTCAACAATGGAAGATGCTGACATCTTCACTGGGAGGGGAGGCTGGATGATCATCTGTTAGGAACACCCAGGATATAAAGCAGATGACTTCCATGATTTCTGGCAGATCTAGGGTTCTATGTTCAGTGTATACAGACATATATTCGATTTTGGAAATGCAAAACCACACTAGGGCCAATCTCGAGTACCTCTGTTGCTCTCATGTCTGTAAGAGGACCGTGACTTGGCAGATGCCCTTCTAACCATCTCTTTGGTCTTATTTGCTCCCTCATCAACATCTCCAGGAATGCTTACCCAAGTCTGAGCCTCCTCCTACAGGATTATGCAAACTAGATGGAATAGAGAAAAATAGAGACACTCCTGACCCCAATTAACCAACACACTGACCACAATTCTTAGAAAATTGGGTGTGTAAAAATAACTCATTGACCCCTCCTATCTGTTTTAGCACCATGCCTCAGAAGGTAAGGCTATTCAAGAATCATTAGAATTACTACACAAATGTCCATGTTATAACATTTATAACACAAAATTTTCATAAGCAATAGTGTGAAAACCTTTAATTTTGAAAAGTTAAGAATAGATTGCTGTATAATGTAGTTTTCTAGGTCTTGATCTGACTGACAACACTTATCTACAGACTTCAACCTCAATTTGTGGTAATTTATAGCCCTTTCCTGATACACAAAGTCAAGTTGTGGTTACAATTATTTTTAGAGCTCCCTATAAATACGAGTTGCTTCAGAGATGAACAGTAACTTGAAGAGATTGTGACAAATATCGGAGCGTGGCTTCACGAACTTTAATTTTCGTATCTTAAAATTACTGGTACCTACAAAATCCTCATTCCAAGAATGTTTGCTCCACTGTGCCAGGTTCTGGGGAAGGAAGATCCAGCAGTGGGGAAAAGAAGGGAGCGCTGGACTGGAACCATTACACCTGCATCTAAACTCCAGCTCTCTCTGACAAGCAGTGAGATGTTCAACAGACTGTCCAGCCTCTCAGGGCTAGTAATGGGACAATGAGTGATCATCCCAACTTCAAAAGATTATAGTGACATTAAATAATGCATGTCCAAGCAGGGTTGCCTTTACCCCATTAGCACCTCTGTGGGGACCAGAAAAGGGGGACCTTTTGGGATTTATTCTGCACTAGGACATAGGATTCAGTAAGCAGAGGGTAGGCTGGATCCCCCTCCGCCCCCTCAGCTGGTGTCCTGTATGGGTACAAGCTATAACATGTTAAAGTAATGGCCATTTGCTAGGCTCTCAGGGATACGCTGAAAGGAGTTCAGATATTTCACTAGTAAAAAGTCTACTCCATGAAGATGCCGCCAAAACAAAAACTATTGTTTAGTCTTACTATTGAAGGCATTTAAAATAATATTGAAATGCTCTTACACATTATCTTTGTCACATATATGTAACTCATTTTGCTTTGTTATCCTTATATACTGAAGTATAAAATACTTTGAGTTTGAATAAAGACCATTTTCACAAAGAGAATATGGCACTGAGCCCAGGAACAAATAAATGAACCTTAAAATATTAAAGTAATACATATTTTTTTAAATGTTTCTAGAGATTGCACTGAAGTAATACATGACAGAGAGAAAGCTGATTGACTGCAACTCTTGCAAGAGTACCAAGGGCTGTGTTTAGGCAAGAACTGAAACAAGACAGTGACTCAACCGCTGTACTGGGGAGAGAGAGATTCCAGAGAGATGGAGCAACTCTCACGAAGGCCAGGACCCACCACCAACTGGGAGAAGACCCAGGGGCTGGGTGGGTAGGAGAAGAGGGACAGACAAAGGCAAGCCAAATACAGAGGAACAGAGAGTGAGTGGGGAAAGTCCAAGAATGAGATGGAGCTAAGCCATGAAGAATTTTTCAAACTTAAAGGTTCGATTTGTAGCTGATTATCAAAATTAATCAGGAGACAGGGGAAAGGAAGCATCCCAGTTCCTTTTCCTAAAGCAAAAAGTTTTGGATTGCTTCCAATTAAGTACTGGGTATCTTCAAAGTAATGGCGAACACAGAAATATTGATGAAAACGAAAAGAAAGAGGAGGAAAAGATAGCTTTTATAAAAGTATAGTTTTTTACACCTGGTACTTCTCCTCAAAAGTGAAGAAAAAAAATAACTATTGGGATAGAGTATATCAGTCATAGCAGAAAAAAAGGAAGAAATTATATGTAAGGTAAACACGATCAGTAATCATCAGAGGGAAAAAAATGAAATTGGATAATTATTAAAGGCCATTGGCTATTCTTCTCCTCAAACAAATAGCAGAAGAGAACTTTTTAGTTCAGCAAAAATGAGCTCTTTCCCCAACATGAGAGACATCCTAACACAAAGCAAACACCCAGGCATCTCCGTGTCCAGCAGAGTTGGAGCTTTATGGCTGTGAAATTGACCTTCCCATACAATCATGTTCCCTATGGGCCCAGTGAAAAGCAGTGTGAGGATGACCTGTCACTGAGAAAATGGTAAGAGCACAGCTTTTGAAGTTGTACCAACATGGGTCCAAATCCTCACTTGACCAATTACCACCTACGTGACCATAGACGAAACTCTCAAACTCTGCCTGCTTCCTCTTCAGTAAAATGGAACTAAAAATGTCCATTTTCACAGAGCTCTTAAGGGGACTGAGACGATACATGGGAGACAGATTCTACATGAAACGGCCACAGCTCCAGCACACACAAGGCTCACAATCAATATTAGACTATTCCCACCAGGGCCCTCATTTAGAAACGTGAACAAAGGACCAAGGAATCTAACAGTTGCTTGGTATACAATGTCACAAAGTCAACTTACAGAGAAGATGTGTGTAAAATATAAATAATTAAGTTAGATACAGAAACAAGAAAAGTAAGATATTCTTAAGATTTTGCTAAAAATGTTCAAGTTTTCACAAAAATACTCTGGCTGGTAAAGAAATGTTCAGAAAATAAATGTGAAGGATTCATAATTATATAGATTTCATTTTAATTCTACTCGAGAAGCACAACATGGTACCTCTGAATTATATAACTCAACCAGTTATATAACAATATAGTTATACACACACACACACACACACACTCACACACACACGTGTGTGTGTGTATAACATATAACTCAACCAGTTATTACCGCTGTTCAAGCAGCAGGTGATTTCACTTTGGGGACATGAACATCTTCCCAGTAAAGCACCATGTCTTAGTGCCAGAAGACCAAGACTACGAAGCCAAACCAGCGGAGCCCACCCTGCATCCCCTCCCCGCAAGCATCCAAGGCCCAATTGTAAAACACTGGAGAACACAGAACTTCCTAAGACAGGTCTCAGAGAATGTATCTGCCCTTCCATGTTCAGCTAGTGTTACAGACTGAATATTGAGTGCTCCTTCCCCCCAGTTCATATGTTGAAGCCTTGACCTCTAACGTGATGGTGTCAGGAGTTGGAAGCTTTGGGAATTAATTAGGTTTAGATGAGGCCATGAGGGTGGAGCGCTGCTTACGAGGAGAGGAAAAGACCAGAGTTCCTTCTCTCTGTCATGTGAGGACACAGCGAGAAGGTGAGTGTCTACAAACCAGGAAGACAGGCTTACCAGGAAACACTTCTGTTGGCACAGTCTTCAGAGCTGTGAGAAAATAAATTTTGTTTGTTTAAGTCACCCAGTCTATGGTATTTTTTTATGGCAGCCACAGCCAGTTTATATAGATAGCAATGGTTTCTTGTAACTCCTCTTTGCCCAGAAGAGATGGAAATAGTAGAAAGAACACTGGCGTTAGAACCGGAAACCTCAGGTTTAGTCCTCACCAACCGCGAACTCAGTATAAGGTATGAAGCCAATTAATTTACTTCTCTGGACTTTAACATCCTCACCAATAAAATTTTAAGGATAGACTAATTGCTAATAGTCATTGATGTGCCTAAAATCTATGATTTTATTACGAAGGCCCTAGTGCGTGGGTGAGGGTATCCTGGAAGCTATGGTGGAATGGTGTCCTGTGTCTGGGCAATCCTGTGAAGGTCACTGTTCCTGAAATGCTCCCTGCCTGCCAGGGTGACACACTAAACTCCATGATGCCACATGTTGCCTCATCCTAACATTATAACCTGAGACCTGGACCAACTCCGCCACTGGTAACCAGCATGAGCCTCTTCTTCTCAGGCTCGCCCCTTTCCTGCCAGCCCAGACTCACAGAAAAGGCAGCTCCAGCTTCCTGAAAGCCACCATGGCTCTTCAACAACTCCTCTCTAGATTATCCTGTAATAACTAATCCTAATGAATTATATGATTATCAATCGGCAAATATCAGAAATTATTCAAGATGGTCAAAATGGAAATGCAGATTTTGTGTGACTTGGGCTGTGACTCATTATAAAGTCACATTACAGTCAATCGGCCTACATTGCACAGAAATCCCGTAAATTATTCCACCTGTGCAGTTGCCATGCTCACCTCCCACCATATCCAGAAGTACATTATTCCAATGTTCTGCCATAAAACTTTGAAGTATTCTGGCAAACAGAAGTTACAATCTCAGTATTAGGAATTTGGTTGAGGACTGTGGATCCCATTTTGGGAAATCTTGACTTCTTTTCATAAAAACCAGAATGAGATCCCTTACGGGGGAAAGTTCTCACTGGATGTAAGGGGCTAGATTAATCCAAACTCCTGTCACGGCCCTTCTTTGTTCACACCATCAGCCTTTTTGCTCCGATATAAACACACCTCCACTCTGGCAAAGTGACTTCTGCCCATCTTCTGAGCGAAATGGTGTGCTTTTAGCCTCTGGACCAACTACGGTTCCAAATTAAACTGGAAAACCTCATGAGAGCTCTTCAGCGTCCATGTACCAGAACGTTAAATGTGTTTATCTCCATGTGCCAATAAGAAAGAGGTTCCAAATCTCTGAACCCTATCACTAATGCAGCTACAGCAACATATTCGATCAACTTGTTTTAAAGGTCCGTTGTCATAAAGGAGAATATTGTACGATGGAGCACTGGCAGGGTAACAGGCATTGTCTCATAAGAAGAGGAAAATGCTTAAATACTTCCAGATTTTCTAAAAGAACTTGTAAAAAATTTGCTTTGGCTTGGGCAGAACATTCTTTATAGGCAAGTTCTTTTTTTTTTTTTTTTTAAATCAACCCAGCTTTCTTTTATTAGAGTAATTAAAACAACGTTAGGCATTTTGGGGTATCTGATTCAACCATAATCCTCTGATATTTCAGGCTATTGATTTTACAAAGCATTGACTGTGACTAGGGCACTAACTGATGGAAATGAATCCACATCGATTTCTGAGAGTGTATTTGTTCAAAGCCTGCCGAAGCCAAACCATGGGCTTCAAGGAATTCCAGACAACTACTTTAGTTTATGAAACAGTATTCTACACGTTACACTAAAGCAAAAATGGTTTTAAAGTAACATACGAAAGGTAAAAATTCTTAAGCGTGAAACTTCTGAGTCTACTTGACAACTTTTCTAAAGAAAGGACCAAAGCTGGGCTGCCTACTTTCTCCACTTCTACAATGATTTGAGCATTTCAAAAGTCAAGTCTACAGGTTGTGTGTGATATGGGTGTGTCTTGCTTTTCTTAAATCGCAGAAATAGTAATTAAGTATTGTCATGACTATATTTCTGACATGCTAATTCCCCTTAGCCTTACCCTGCAGTAAAACAACACAAATCACATCATAAATTCTAGTACCAGATGGTGAAAATAAAAGATTTATTCTAAGGTCCATTACCAAGGATGTGTCTATAAAGAAAGATTCATGTTGAAGGAGAAAATAAAGATGGGCATATAGGCATGGTTATTATTGCCATGGCAACCAGATCACTCCCAAATAATGAACATATTTTCCCCAAGGCTTATTTCTACAACTGTATTGAGAGAAATTTTCTATATTAAGTTTCAGTGTTTATCGGTTTCCTTTTAGTCAATGCAGAGATACTGAAAGGAACAAAAAAACATTTTGGGCCTCTTAGCACTATATAAATTCTAACAGGTGCCTCATTTGGTTAAGCCTTTAGTTTTCTGTGTCTTATCCAAGTATACAGAAATCAAAACTAATAATTACTTGTGGTTTGCTTGCAAGTAATGTATGAAAACTGAATGCCACAAGTCATATTAGTAGTTTTTTTGTTGCTGTTGTTCCTTGCAAGCAGTGACTCGAGTCTGTCTTGACCACTTGGTGGAAACATTTACTGCTCACCTAAGAACCACGTGCTCCCCCCCGCCACGTCCCGGCTCCCCAAACGTATCAGTCAGCTGTGGATGCCATAACAAAACACCATGGACTGGGGGCGCTTTAACAACAGACATTCATTTCTTCACAATTCTGGAGGGTCAAAATCCAAGATCAAGGCGCCAGCATGGTTGCTTCTGGTAAGAACTCTCTTCCTGGCTTGAAGGAGGTGCCATCTCATCGTGTCCTCAACATGGTGAAGAGAGCAAGCTCTCTGATGTCTCTCATAAGAACGGCAAGGCCCCGCCCTTGTGACCTCATTCAGTCTTAATTACCTCTTTGGAGACTGTCTGCAAATACAGATACAATGGAGGCGAAGCTTTCAACATACGAATTTTGAGGGGGGCCATGACTCAGCCTATAACACTAAAAGTTAGGCAGGGCCACATAATGTAATGAGCTATGGGAAATGTAATGAGCGGCCCCTGAAGGACCTCTCCCCCTGCCAAGGGAACTGAGGCCATGTACGCTAGGTAACACACCAGTAACATGGTGGAATCACCATCGGCCTGAGTCTCCAAGCGATGTGTAGCACAGAGCCCCCTGCTCACCTGTCAGACATCTAGTGTATACAGAATCTAAGCTTTTGGTGTGTTTATTACTGCAGCGCCACCTAGCTTAACCTAATACGAATATATTTACTGACTACTCATCTGTGCCCAGCACTGAGCTGCGTTCCTAATGGCCCTGCCCTCTTGAAAAGGACAAATTTGTGGGGAAGAGAAAAGTGGCACAAAATCAACAACTTTAAGATAATTAAATTCAAAATGGTCTGATTGGATTCAGAAAACAGTAAGAATTCAGGGAGGACAGTGCCATGTGGGTTGAAGAAGGTCTGGAAGGCTTTTTGGAGGAGCCAATGCTTGAAAGAAATTTCTCATTCTAGGTGTCAACTATATTTGACATTTGTACAGTTTGCTCTGTCTACAGACCCTATGCATATGTTAGTTTGCACTATTGGCATCTAAGTTTGTGGAAAAGAAGAACGATGTCAAAATCAGCATAATCGAAGGACTGCAGGGCCAAAAGAGGCCTCAAAGGTCCACTCAGCCAAACCATTTATCTAAAAATTAAAGAAACCAAGGGCCAGAGATACGGTCAGTTTGCCAAAATGACAAAGAGCGCTATCAACCTGGAAATACCAACACAAGCCTGTCTCTACCTCTCTGAGCCTCAGGTTTCACTTAAGTAAGCTGGAGACAAGCATACTGACTTTTCTTGGTTTTGAAGTTTTTCTGACGGTCAAGTAAGGTCACAAATGTGAATGTTCTCTATCAGCTATCGATTTTATAAAAATACACCATCTTACTAGGACACCTGCCCCAAAGCCAAGGAATGTTAAGACCATTTCCTTAACAACTCTGTTAAAGCTTGCACATTCAAAACCAGTCGTCCCAACGTGGTCACCCTGAAGCACTGCTGTCTATGACAAAATATTCAGAACTCCTCTGGATTTCAGAATTCTCTTCAGGGCTGAAGACATATCATTTAAAGTATCCTCGATGGTGAGGAAATCCTTGCCTGCTGGGGGCTAAATTAACCATTGGAAGCTTTCGGATTCATTGATAATACAGTAAATAAAGGAGCTGCAGAAGATCAAAGATAGATTCATTTTCATGTACCACTCATACACTGGTGGTTCTGAAACAATTCTTTCAAAACAGAAATTTTGAAAATGTGTGCACAACAGCAAAATCACTAGAGTAAATGCACAGTCTGATAAAGACATCTTGTTGAAACGGCATCTCCACTCTTATCCGTAAATTATTTTCCACACAAAAGGAGAGAAGAGAAAGAAAAAAAATGGAAAGATGAGGGAAAAAAGGAAACAGGACTATCATCACTGCAGGGGAAGGAAGAGGGTGGAGGAGGAGAATCATTTTGTCATCTCTCGACATAGGGCTATGTTACCTTTTTCACTACAACTTTCTGAGTCAGGTTCCAGAGGATTGGTTTTTTGTTGTTGTTGTTTTTTAGGAAATCAGATGATTCCACTTCATTTTAGTAAATTTCAGTTCCAAGGGATCATACAGACAAAGCCAAGAAACATCAGACCCTAGAAATACCATCTGTGACTCTTTAAACATTTTTATAATGTAGAGAGCCTAAATCAACCATCAATTCAAGCTATGATCTCTTAAAAACTACTTCCAGCATGCTCAGAACTGACATCTTCAAATGTAATGAACACAAGATCTTTCCACTTTGCCAGTATCAGAAACGATGTAACATACTTCCACTCGGAACTGCCCCATAATTATCATCAATGCCTATTCTTCTGCAAAAGCAGGAATTATTAACGGGTATATTATGTTAGTGAGCCCTAGAGGTATAAAATATGGAAATTTGATATCCCATGTCATGACAAAGGCATTTTCATTGCCAATAAAATGAAAAACATCTGAGAGAAGGGCCTTGGGAAGGATCAAAGAGGCATAAACTTGCTCGTCCATTAAACAAGTCAGGGTAAGTGAACACTCGAAGCTAACAGACTCTTTGGTGTCCAGAAGACATTGGCCTGGGCAAAGCCTGGCTATTAGGCCCTAGGAAGGGTAATGTCTGGGTCATCACCCATTCTCTGAAGTACTCTACTTCAGTTCTAAGAATCTGTATTTTGATTACCCTAACAGCTCAGTCCCACATTCTCAATCCAAATAAAACTAGCAGTCCTCCCCTCCACTGGCAGGAGTCCAGTGACATGCAGACATGTTCTCTTTCACATGCAGCATTTTCCCCCTTTGGATCCTATCCCTGTCCTTACCGATCGTTTTGACTCCAGGGAAGAAGGCCCCTGCACGAAGTCAGTCTGGCAGCGGTTGCTGGAGCAAGACCAGCCCACACTGCAGAGCTCCAGGCACCTATCACTGAGATGTGTGTCACACCTTCAGTGATACCTTTGCTGTCGACACAGGTAAGGTTTGGCAAGGATGGCCATTTCAGAGCCACTGGAGACAACCAGATTCGCTCACACTCAATTAAATATTTCTTAAATTATGCCAAAGGAGTATGTGAGTGGGACACTGAAGAAAAACCCAGATGGCACAGGAAGTGCCTGGTGTTAATGACTTATTCCACCTGAAAGAAGCCAAACTTCAGTAAATGCAATCAGCACACCCCAACAGGGCCCTCCGCTCATGGAGAAGGCAGACATCTCATAGCTCCAGGCCTGCCTTCCTTAAGCAATGCCCAACAGCACCTCTGAGAGATGAAGTTCACCTGGGAGGATGTGGGCTGAGGAAATGGGCAAGGAGAGAGGGCCACATATATACACCTGTGCCCACTGTTGCCCCAACATGGCTGACTCAGTTCTCCTTCCCACATAAGGAAAAATGCATAAGTGAGAGGCAGGGAGTCTCTGGTGTTTTATAGTTATTCTTTCTTTAGACTTCTCATCCATTTATGTACTTTATGGTCCCAACGTAGAGAAATAACCAATGCGAAATGCTTCTGGCATCATCCCTATTAGAATAAAACCATTATTTCATTATAGCTTTAGGCCTCACCGTAGTAACACTCTTATAGTCAGGGAAGAGGAGATACTGTGGAAATTAAAGAACAGGTTTCTAAGCAGAACTTAATATCCCAACTCCTTTAATTATGCACTAAACGCACTTTGCATCATTCAGGAGAGATATTGAACGTCTATAGCCTTTTCTACAACTACATCTGTTATCTATTCATCTACCTATATTTTTCCTGCCATGTGGAATTGACAGGCATGACATCTGTTTCCCTACTTTCTCATTGGCTTCTGTGTGGTAGAAACCAAGAAATATTTTTCTTCAAAGTCCTGTGACAGGAGTATTGAGACTTTTTTAAAAGTACTTTCAGCCATGTAATTAAGATACTTTCCACTTCAATGAGCTCACACTTTCCCGTTAATTTCTCCATGATGCTTATTTAAAAAAAAAAAAAATTTTTTTAAACAAAAGCTAAGTGCATCTGTTTGGACCTTCAGAATTATATGTGTATTCTAGTGCTAAGGTTTAGGGCTTGATGATGTTATTGAATTTATCTGCCAAAAGAGATCCATCGCCAATTAAATAATCTCTTTTCTCCAATGGCCCATTTTGTTTCCATTTTTCCTGTCCAAAGAGAACTGTTGGAACAACTTCTGAAAGTTCTAGGGGATCCCAAACAGTTCTCATGTCACTTTAACTCGGTTTTGCCCCAGGTCTTATTATTTATATGACTAATAATTAAAGGAAAGAAAAAATTTTCCAATGATTTTTAAATTTCACATCAAATACTAGTCCTTTCTTTTCTTCCTAATCCACATAAAGATTTTCCTGTATAGAATATACATTAGAGAATTTGGAGTTTGTTTCTTATGTTTTTTAGGTTTTTTTTTTTTTAACAGTTACAGAGGATTTTATGGTTGCAAACTATAAGGGTGGGTTTGCGTATTATTTGACCATCTTTATCTGTGTACATTTACTTCAAGTTTTCCAGTATTTTTGTTCTTCTGAGTTAATTCAGGTGTTTATATGTGGAATTTTCTGCTCTTCTGGCATTTGCATTAAGTTCTCAAAGAATTTTTTTGTCTCGTAATGCCTATGTCTAATGAAGGAGCACGTCCCCTTTTAACAAAGAGCATATGATTGCGCAACCAGGCAATGGCAGACACAGCTTGGAAGCTGGACTCTGAACCCTACATATGACCCTGAACTCTCTTCAGATGAGGTCTTTTCGTACCATCTGGCATCATTAGGTCACTATAAATATTTGTTTCCAGCAATTAGGCAATAAAAAAAAATGTTTGAAACAACCAAAAACTTAGATGTCAAATAAGTTGCAAATTTAGGTCACAGTTTAAAGCAAAGGGTGCCCTTGCACAGTGGGAAACATGTATATATATTCGATGTCCCCCGTGCTGCAAAAACAGATTAGAAGTGTATTTTCTGAAATTTGGCCTCTCCTTGTAGGAGAAAACTAGCATGGAAATGTTCAAATTTTAAGCACATGAACACATGAGATTCTCCTGAAAGTAGCTGGTAATTGTAACCACTGGAGATGTTATCCTAACTTGATCTATACAGTGGGCAAACTCTCCAAAATGTTTTCAAATATATAAGGTGTGCCACTGTTTACCTCAGGTAGCAGATATCTATCTTTGTCAAAATTATGACTTGTCAAGTGCTTCAAACTTGATTTACATTCAAGAATCCCATTCCTCTAAGCCACCCCATGTTCTATTAATTTCTAATCTTTTAATACTTTAAATTTAATGATGCCTGTACCCAGCTCGATTCCCATAAAAATCAAAACTTTATGTGCTCTTAAGAACAAGAAATTATTTGAGGACTCTGAAAGATGAAACATCACTGTCTGCAATTGGAATGACATGCCCCTACACCGTATCTTCACACCCTCTGTCAAAGTGAAAAACATTATAGTTATTTCTAATTCCATTGTTCCTGATCTTTTCTCTTTACAATACATGCCAAAGAAATGTCCTCTGTTCTCATGAATCAGACTATCATGAGATCTAGTCACTGACCACTGGCTTTTTTCTATTATCCTTCCTCACTGCATCTCTAACACAGCATCAGATTCGCTGAATGATAGCCAAGAATACATCATTCTTGATGTCAGTCAATGATGGGGCTGCTTAAAACAAGATGTAGCCACTCATCTTCACCTCACGATCCTCCCCCAAAGGTCAGTTAATCAATCACGGCAAGCGTTTATCTGATTTCTAAAGCAAAGAAGTTCAGAATAGTCCACTCATCTCCATCTTTTTCTTTACAACGGCCTGTAATCAAGTCCTAATGCTTGATTCTTCACAAAAGCCCCTAAATTCATCTGTTTATTTTCATCCTAGATTGGACCCTGGTCATTTCGCAACTGGACCAAAGCCAAGGTCTCTTCCTTGGCTTCCTCAGGTCTACCGTTCCTGCAACCACCCACTCCATTTATTTGAAAGTTGAAACATTTATCTTCTAAAAATTCATTTGATGTATTTAATTCATTAAAGTTACAGCTTTTACATTCAGCTTAAAATTATATTATTGTATAGGCATACCTCAGAGATATTGCCGGTTCAGTTCTACACCAAACACAACAAAGGTTAGGTGTAAAGGTTTGATCAGGTTCAGGTTAAACATTTTTGGCAAGAATACTTTTAGGGTGACATGTAGACTTCACACTGTATTACATCAGGAAGAACATAATGTCGGTTGTCCCACTTTTAATAATTCTGAGTTTAATCACTTGATCAAGGGGAATTCATGCTATCTTTACCCTCACACTAAGTCCTTTATATTGCACTATGTCTCAGGTTTAAGAGGCTTCATATTTGTGCAAACACCTGCCAGGAATCCTGAACTATTTTACATTTCTGGTCTCTTCTGACACTTCTTCCTCATCCATTTCTTGCAAAAGTCTATTTTCACTGTTTAATTATTCTCTCCCTTTTCTCTCTGAGTTTGGTTTCCTAACCAATCATCCATTTTCCTCCACCGTCCATGCAGTTCTTGAAATTCTACTTTATAAAACTTCCCTGAATTTAAATACATTAATCAGTTCAAGCTGGGTTCTCAACCCCAAGTTTACTGCCTAATTATGAGAATGTGCCACAGAAACGAGGGCTATTTCTGCCAAATTTGTTTTGTACATGACCTCTCATGGCAATTCATAAACACAGGTGCTTCGTGATAACTCTATGGCACTAAAAGTCTCAACAGTCAAAATCTGCAGCTAATAAGAGTGTTCCCACAAGCAAAGCTCTAGTGAGCATTTATGCAGTTGTTTTTGCCATTCGTTTAAAATCTACCTCTACCACCTTCTGTAGCTCTATATGCAAACCAACCACAGCAAGAAAGCACAAATGTTTTCAAACATCTTTGTAGGATACATCTTGTATACTATTGACTGCTTGCCAGAAATATATATTTTTTAAATACTTGGTCACCCTAAATGCACTAATTAATTGGGCAATCACAGGCATCCAGCAACATGTCTCACCAATGGGACAAATATATATGCTAAGAATATTTCCTGAAAATAGGTCTTATTTTGAAGCTGTGTATTAGTGACTACGCAGGCAAAATGAATTAAGATTTGAGGTCACTGTCTGGATCACTCAGACCAAAATTCCGAGAGGTATACAGATAAGGCAAAAGTATTCTACTGAGTTTGAATTATGTGAGTAACTCCACCAGTTATCCAGTTTGTTTTGATTATATAGTCTAGCTTAGGCTTAAAAGTAAATGATTTTTTTCTATCTTTTCTAGTTAGCAATCATCTGTCTAACATTACACAAGAATAACAAGTTTGTGAATACTTTATTTTCTTGCTTTTTATCATCTGTGTTCCAACTTGGAAACCAGGAAGAAAGGCACTGGGCACATAGTTTTAAAAGGACTTGCTTTTTCCTTTCTCATGACCAACCTAAGCTGGAATGACTAAACAATGCAAATGGCACCGAATTCATCCTCCCTCTCCAAGGCTATTCAGGGCAAAATTGTGAAGTGTATGAAGTTTATCTTCAGTCCCACTGCCACTATAAAAATCTGCTCTTAGCATTAGATTCCAGACTTTACTTCTAAGTTATATTTAAATCGATGCTGTCCCTTGTCCCAAAAGTGTTTGCTTAAACCTGGTCTTCAATTGATGAATGAAGAGCTATGGCAGATTTAGGAGGCATTTCAAGTATCTGCAAACAGACAAAGGCTCTATTTGGAGAAATCAACCCTTCTCTGTCCTCCCTGAAGTGATGTGACATAGTGATCACCCACTCTGACGATTTTTAAGTTTGACACTAATGATAGATAGGTATCTTTTAAGCTAGTATTTGCACAGTTCTCTATAACACTTGCCAAGCAGTGCTCACATTACCTTGTCTAATATTGACAAAGCCCCATATTCCTGTCTCCACCTTACAGATACTTAAACCTGGTTTCCTGCCACCAAGTGCTGGGCCCATGGCTCTAGCCAGGATCTTATAACTCCACATGGGTGCTCTTTACATCCAGGTCCACAAACCAATTCTGCCTTCCTCCCATGGAAGAAAGGTGATAACCCTACAATGGATTTGCCCAGTATCTAAAAGTATCTTCCAGGTTTCTAAAGCAGTAACAATCGATTCTTATTACCCCAGAATATTGCACACACACAATATTTTCTCAATATTCAGGTGAGAACAGAGAAATAATAACAAACGCACCTTACCTACTCTTCCCATGTGGGGCTGAAGGTATAATCAAATGACAGAAGGAGAACCACAGGAAAAAGCTACATCATTATCGCATAATCCCAAAGCAGGTAGCACCAAGTGGTTGGGGTAGAAGAGCCAATATTTTTATGTTGCCTTCACTATGTAGTTTTAATGATGAATTTTAAAGAAAATCAGCCTTTCTCTCACTTTATAAGAATACAGGCCCAAAGTTACATGTCAATTCAATTATATTTAAAATACACTTCAAACAACTCATTGCTTACCATTCTCATTATGAATTTTATAAGAAAACAAAAGATGACAAATTATCACTGCATGATGGGTTCCAAACTTGACTGTACCTCCTAACCTGCAAATCACTGCAAAAAAGGCATAAGTATTTTTAAATGCTTTGCAGAATATATCTCATGTACCATATCTCATGCCTCACATATGTTTTATACACAGATCGCCTTAACTGAAAAAATATAAATGACAATCATGGACTTCCAACAGCATTTCTGGAAGCTCACTACTTAAAATTAACTTATAGATCAGCGGTTGGCAAGCTTTTTCTGTAAAGCACTTTGCCGATCACATTTTAGGCTTTCAAATCATGCAATCTTGTTGAAACTACACAATTCTACTGTCAACAGCATGAAAGGAGGCATAGACGATACAGAAATGAATGGATGTTGCTGTGTTCCAATAAAACTTTATTTACAAAAACAGGCCCATGTGTCAGTTTGCCAACCCCTTCTACAGAAAATCATTTTACCAAGTCTGGCTTTCCTATTAAAATGAAGCCTTTTCTAGAACGCATTGCTAAAACAGGCTGGGCAATGTGGCTTACCTGTGACCCGATGGTTTCCTGGAAGCACCGGCCAAGCTGGGTCTTAGCAGTCACGGGATAGACGTGAGGAATGACTTGCTGGTGGGAATACGTGGAATGTACCGTCTGGGTCTTCTGGACAGGATGCCCTTGGTAAGGGGTTTGGGATTGGCCTGGTTGAGCTTCTTTTACCTTCTGGCCTGTTGGGCCGTCGATTCTTGACACTTGATGTATCTGGACTGAAGCCTCAGGGGGGTGCTTCACATGAATATTGACTATGTTGGGAGGAAATTTCACTAAAACAGATTGGGAGGAAAACTTGTTAATCAGGAATAATTAATATGTGAGTCAGCATGAAAGTAAATGTATAGGCAAACATTTATACTTATATGCATATATACTGTATATAGGATAAATTATTCATATATAGTGTATATATATATTTTGCTGCACCATCAAAATTCTTGAGAATACAACAGTATACTCAAAATAAAAATTAAGCTTGAACTTATATGTTTTAAAGAAAATTAATTATACAGAGAAATTAAAAACTTTCCATAGTAATATATTCATAAGATAAAAATATTTTTTTCAGGATAATCACAAAACTAGGAAATTCATGCTAATTGTGGTCATAGGAGGATACATTTTATAAAATGACAGTAATAAAGACTCAAGAGTTGGATTACTTTGATTTTCTCAAGAAGTTTCTATCATAAAAGTGGTAAGATATACCTTTCTACATCAAGAGAGGAAATACAATTTCACAAAGCAGAATTCTCTTACTCTTAAACAACATAGTGTGTATATATGTTAGTGCTCCTTGGGACACACACGCAAAATACCAAAGTGTGATAATTTATATCTGCAACAAAATTTACTTTCTGCAGCTTTCAAACAAAATTTCGTCTTCTGATGCTAATACTTAAGGTTTTAAAGACACTAACACTTTCTGACCTCTTTTTAAAAATTGTGCATGTATAAGAGATGCCAGGTTTAAAAGAATAAATTAGTCACAGAGCTTCTGAGCTCCAAGTGACCTAGTTTACCCTCCTCTACAGATGAATAAATTGAAGCCCAGTTTAGTCAAGTGATTGTTTAGAACTAAAACCAAGCACTCCTCAACTACTAAATAGACTTGTTACTCACCAGCAGGTACTGTGAGATCCACCAGGTGGGTAACACTGTAAGGCGCAGAACACTGCCTTGCTCAACTTTCTATTCCCCAGGCCCATCCAGAACCATGTCATGAACAGCTGACAGCTCTTCATGCTGAGTCATCAGAGAAAGATAGGCTCCTTTTCATTTTCTATTTCCTAGATACCAAATCTCTATGGCCTAGAAAGCACTTCCGCCACATACCTGGGCCCACATTCTGTCCCTACTGGCATTTCTCAGGCCACACATCACGTACTCCTTTCTGTTCCAATACTAGCCCTGGCCACCTGCAGATATTTGGCTTCTGTATGCGTCTGCCAGGTTCACAGGGTTCTGACGAACAGGCAAAATCAAAATCATAACCTTACCTTTGACTCCTTGCTGACTAGTCATGGTCAGAGGCAAGGTATGTGTAGAGTGGACGACATGCGTTCCCAGCGCCTTGCCTGACTGCTGGGGATGTTGATAGAGTTTAGGCACGCTGGCACCATGGACTGGGATCTGACAAAGTTTCCCTGTGAAATTCGGAGGGCACTGGCATTTGTCCCTTGAACTGCACTGGCCACCATTCATACATGGAAGATGGCAAATTACTGAAAGGGAAAAGACAAAGTTGTGGAGAATTGGTTAAGTTCCTCAAATACTAAGTAACAGTCAACCAACAAAACTCCCCAAACACAGCCCATTACAGCTGTCATATTCCCACTCTCTTGAGAAGTAGTAAATAAAAGAGTAACTACTTTGACCAAAAAAAGGTCTCTATCATTTACTATGCTGCTCTTTTTCTTTCCACCTTACCTGGTTGTTCTCCCCCAACAAGGAAAAGATTTCATTGAAAAATAATATATAAAGTAGTCACTCAGAATTGTTTATTAGTATCCTTTTAAATATCTCTTGCCTTCTGTAATTGCTTTGTTTTACTATTTACTTACTAGTTTATGTAGCTGTCTTCCTAGATTATAAACTCCTTGGAAAAAGGGGATATGTCTGCCTTAGAGACCTTTACATACTCAGCACCTACAATAATGTCTGGAACACATTAAATATGTCCTCAAAGAATAAACAAATGAGAATGCTGTAAATTTTCTCTCTCAGACACTGAACTAAGTGCTACCCAGAATAAGAGAGTAGAATAGTTTGAATTCTGCTTTAAAAGTATTTGCAATCTCACTGACACAGCAAGACCACAGTGAAATCCAGAAGATGCAGAGTGATTAGTAGTTTGGAATTTATTTAGAATACCAAAAGATAAAAGAGTGCGTTGGGTAAAGAATTTTAAGAGGAGTTTTAAACTCTGACTAAATTCAGCTAATGGTCAGCCTCTTTATCACGAATGAATTCTTCCTATCAGCCTTAAAAACTAAACTTAAAAACTAAAAGCCCTTCAATGCCATTTCCTTCCAGGTTCTACTCTCTTTAAATCCCCTTCCCTACGACCAAATTTTCCAAAAGGATCGTTCACTTCTCCACGTACTACAATCCAGCTTGGGCCCAGGTGGCGTTTTCTCTCCGCAAACCCCTTCTACGGAAACTTCACTTAACTAAGGTTACTAACGGTGGCTCAGTCCAAGTCGCTAAATCCTGTGAGTGGATTTCAGTCTTCCCTTGGTTTCCGCAACATCTCACTCATCTATTTTGCTCTTTTCTTTCCATCTTAATATTCTTTGCAGACTCCACTCTTTATTTGTCCTTTAAATACTGATGTGCTTTAAGATTTGATATTAAAATCCTCTTCTTTACTAACTCTACACACTCCTCCTATAATGACTTCGTCCTGTCATATAATGAAGTCACACAATTTTCTATTTCCTAACCAAGGCTTTCTGCGGCGGTCCAAACTGTCTACTTCTGTGTATCTCCACACAGCTATTCCACAGGCATCTCAAACCCATCTTCTCTCTGATGTCTTCATTCTCCAAGTGTTGCTTAACAGAAACCTGAGTACAGCTCTAGCACCTCGCCCATTCAAACATCCAGTCCTGAAAGTCCTCCCTTCTAAGTTTTCATCAAATATGTGCCCTTCTTTCCCATCACAGGGCCCCTGTTCCCTCTCAAACCTCTTCACTTATGAATCTCACCACTTTCCCTGCAATCCAGCTACACTAAGCTTCATCCAGCTCCTCGGTGTACAAGGCTCTCTCATTCCTCTTGAGCTCTGTCCACGCTGCGTCCTTGGCCTGGAACACTCATTCCATTTGCCCCCCATCGCCTAACTCCTACTTCTCTTTTAGACTCGGCTTAAACCTCGCTTCTTCTAGAAACATCCTCAATTGTTCCTCATCTACACTTGGTGCCTCTCCATGCTTCCATGGACTCTCATTCACTGCTCATCATGCCACTTGGCTTACCGCATTACAACTGTCTGCCTGCTTTTCTGTATGCTTCACTCAACCAGAGCTCCGTGAGGGCAGGGCCCTTCTCTTGTTATACGATACCCCTAGCATGTAACCAGAAGAAATGCTGCAGCTCAAAACAATACTGGATGAAAAATTTATGCCTACCACTAAGTCAAATACCACCCTAAGTACCATAGAAGAGTCCGTCCCCACTCTTAATGTTAAGAAATAATGGGAGAGATTAGATAACACATGATAACTGAAAACAGATCAGTGACAATTAGAAAATATAAAATTAAATCCTGTGGAACTTCAGAGAAAAGTCATTTCTGGTAAGTCAAAATAAGCTTGGCAGGAGAGACCATTTGGGATAAGACTTTGAAATTGGGCAAGAGTCAGAAAAACAGAAAGGGCTGCATCGTAAGAGGAGTATGTTTCAAAAGAAGGGGAGAAGGGCATATTTGGAAGATAATAGGAAAGTAAATCCTGGGATCTTGAGGGGAGGGATCAGGTGATCAACTAGAAGATGTGGGCTTGAGTGAGAAAATAGACAAAGGCCCAATAAAAAGTTTGGATTTTATTTTCTAATTATTAAGTTATTTTGGAGGCTCCAAGGAAAGAATTAAACAAGGCTAAAAGAGTGTTCCAGGGAGATTACGCTTGTGATGGCCTGTGGGACTAGCTGGGATGCAGAGTGACCAGGTGGAGAAGTCAGTCATTAAAATAATGGAAACACAAGTTGAAAAACACATGGATCAGGATGATGGCAACAAGAACAGAAACATGAAGTAATATAACGATAGAAGGAAAATCAGTACGAATGAAGATGAGACACAGAACATAAACAGCAGGCCAAGGAAGAGGGAAGACAGTGGAGGAGGAAGGAGAGAGTCAGAAAAAATGACCAAGGTGACCACCTAGAAATGGTGTCCAGCTTCTGTCCCTGTGGCTGTTGAAGCTGAAACTGTCCGTGTGGCAGCTGAAGCTGGACGGAGTCTGAAAGAGCTTTCTCCAGTACCTGACCTACTCTGAGGGGCTGGGTAAGAGAAGATGAGTCAAAGCTGCCTCCAAGGTTGAGTCAAAGACTTCACAACTCTCACTTCAATTCTGAACTGAATTTCTAAATCACAGCTTGGCTACCCTGGATAGAGTCGATGAGTAATGGGCAAGGGCAAGAGGAGCCAGGCCAAGATTTAAATGTACTATAAATAATTTATAACTGTAATACAGGCACCGCTCACTTTGCATGGTTCCAATATGCATGAATTTCAGTTACTGCAGTTTAGTTAAATAATGCCAGTCCCCCAACAATATGGTTCGAACTTCAATTGCCACAGTACATTAACTATGAGTAATTGTATAAAGTACCAACTTCACTGCTAGCTCTTTGGTCCATAAATACTATATAAAATAACAGATGTATACCATGATCAGTAACCAAGCTTATCGCTTTGTTCAAAGTCTGTTGGTGATTGATCCCTGCACATCTGCTGTCCGGTTGATGCACATACAGGGGAGCATGTGGTTGTGCTGCCTCCTCATCTCAGTGGTAAACTCACATAACATTTTACAGAAGTGGATAATTAAAAGAGTCAATAAGAAAAAAAGTGCAGTAAAAAAAAAAAAGACAGGTGGTAACACTGGAAGTGAAACTGGGGAGTGGTTGTGATGAAGAGGATGAAGATGTGCCAAAGGAAGCCACGTTAAAGGGATTCCTGGATATCTCACAATTTTGAAAGCATACAGGGTGAGGTGTTGGAAGCTGGTCCAAACCTGAAAAGGAATATGACAATGGACTGAGGCAAAAAAAATACTCTATATCATGTCATACAAGGAGAAGAAACATGTTCAAACTACTCTTGGTAACCACTCCTAAAAGAAATAAAACACTTTAATTCTCAGTGTTTCTAACATTTTAAATTACAGGTGCTAAATAAGTACTAGCTTTACTATTTTTGTCATTTTTCTATACATTTATAACTTACAGTAAAAGAGTTTTAATGTTTTGATAAAAAAAGTTTTTTCAAGGGCACAGAACTGGTAATTTTTCCATTAAGATAAATTTTCACAGTTTCAGCAGGACCATTTTTATGGTCCTGTACTATCATGCAAAGCTGACTACCTATAATCTATACCAAAATCTATACTAAAATCACTTCACATATATAACCATCGTTTTTTATGAACATTAACCAATTCACTTTTACTAGATATTTCTAGTATCAATAGCAGATTTTGAAATCCCACATGAATTTAGTTTTGTTGAAATCTACCTTTAAACCCCTGAGATAGCTTCCACACAAATGTTTCAAGGACTGCACTAGTCTGAGTGGATACAGCCTAAGCCCAGAACAGAACTCCAACAATCCGGTGTTTCTCTGGTCATAAAGGAAATAGTTTCTGCTTGACTTATTCCCACCAATAAAAGGCCACTCTTTATAACCATCTAAGAATGAGAAATAAAATATCGATTCTCCTGTTGCAGCATTTTCTAAATTCTAAATTGCAATATAAAGTTCTGTGCCTGAGCTCAATAAATACACATTGAGTCCCTTGTGGCAGGTGATCTTTTTATAGCTCAATAGTCTTTTATATCAAAGAAAGCAAATTTAAAATCAACCTATGAACTTAAGGACTTAACTATGAATGGTTTCTTTCTGTTTCAAAAGTTCATACCACTCTCAAAACATTGCCTAGTGATATATAGTCTGTGCTGCCAATGTTCTATAAAACCTTCTCAACACATAAAGAGGAAAAAGGATAAGTTATCTTTAAGGCTGGCTTGAGAAGCTTGTGGTATGTTGGTTGTAAGTCTAGCTATGGCACATATATTTTAGAACATATAACTAGAAGGTGTCACACAGAATGCTGGCTGAGAAATTCCATAACTTGATCAGCTTGACATTTAGCTGGCCATCACCATAATTCACTAGATTGCATCATATGGTCACCTGGGACCTACTGCAAATATGGTCCTTTGACCTGTTATTCCAGAAAGTATAATTTCATGACAATCACTCGTAGTATCTCACAGTACTACTGTAAAAAGCCAAAATGAGCAAAAGGATCCAGGCTAGAACAACACGTTGGAGGTTTTAAATATGTCAAAAGTTTCAGTGCATTCCGCTATTCACTTTGGTCTATAAAACAACCTGCAGTACTTCAGAAATTGGGCTGACAGATTCACAGTCACATTCTATGCCACAAATTGGAACTTAGTTTAAATGGATACATATTAGTGACTTGTATACGAATATGGGCAAGCTCCATTTTCCAAAGATTTGTTCTATAAAAAGCTATACTCTCTTTCTTTCCTGTTATCTCAGCTAACTAAAAAAATACTTCCACTGCTTATCCCTAAAAAGTGCTCTAAGAACATACCCGATTTTCCTGCAGCAACATCCTGGCCCCTCCACCCACCCTCTTGCTTTCTGTGCCAGCAGACAGACCGTTTCAAGTTATTGTGGCTAAGGCAGAACAGGGAAAACAAACCTCCATCCGAGGGAAAACCTACATCTGTCATTTCACAGGACACACATATGATTTTGATTTGAAGAGCTACTTAAACTTTCCCACTTGTCTTTGATTAGAACAACGTTCCCTTAAAGGCTTCCACCATTTTTGCTGATATCTCTTGGAGTGTGAAAAAAAAAAAAGCAATAATATTTTTAGAGAGTAAAAGTTATTTCTTTATTTCTTCCCCTAAACATACCTACACTGCCCTCATTTAAAAGGTACCCTTAAAATCTAGTCAGTCAGACTGTGGGTTAATGACATAGCTCTTTAAAGCTTTTGGATAACAAATATGTTAGATAATAATGAAATGCTGCACACCATTGCTCACTTCAAGAACCTACCCTACTCTTTAAAAAAAATAAACAAACTGTATGCCTGCCTTTTAATTCAGTATGCATCACCAACCACCCAACTAACCAACCAACAAAAGATCTGGAGCTGAAAGCAAAGATGGAGGTTCTTCTGAAGCTAGAACAGAGGAACAGAAGAGCCTATTCTATGCGTGATACAAAGAGATTAGTAGGCATTTATTATAATCTAGGTTTGGTGGGTCTTTTTTTTTTTTTTGATGGAATGTCGAGATTTACAATTGTGCTCTAAAATAGCCTTCGCCCCTTTCTTGATTGTCTGCCAACTTATACTGACTCACAGACTCCATCCAGAAGGCATCTGAGTTACAGTGGTCCAGAACAACCTGTCCAAGGAGGTGACATTTAAGCTAAACCCAAAAAGGGAAGAACCCAGTGACATGAAAAGTTGGCAAAAGAGTGTTTGCAAAAGAAGAAATAACAGGAGTTGAGATCTTGAAGTTAAGTCATAGTTTAGAGAGGCCAGAAACTGAAAGAAGGCTGATGTAGCAGGAGCGTAAGAGACAAGGAGAAAGAGAAAAATTGGGTTGGGCAGACAGACAAGTGCCAGATTCTTGTTCCATTCCACAAGCATATGGGGCAGTGTATAAAAATAGATACAGTAAAACAGAAAAAAATATATAAATACTTAAAACTTAGGACCAGGACAGATACAAATCACAGGAGTCAGAACCAGGGAAAAAGAACAAGAATAAGTAAGGATAAGTAGAATTCTCTATTGTCTACATATGAAATGCACACTGTAAATTTGTTTTGTGTTCTTGGACCTCTTTTTACATTTTTGAGTAACTATTTAGCCAGATTCAAGTCAAATTCCAGAAGGTTTAATTTGAAATTTATTATTATATAATCGTTCTATTGGTAAGAGGTTTTTTAAAAAAATGTGTGAGAGAAGCGATTAGTGTTCTCAATAATATTTGCAAAGGGAAAAAAATAGAATCCGAAGAAATCTTGAGGCAAAGGGAAAATGCTCTGATAAGAGTTAAAAATGCACCTACCATACTCTCCATACCAGAGAAGCTTTGTTTTACCTGCGTTAAGAAATTATCATCCCCTCCCCACCTATCAAATACTAAAGTATATTGGGCTCAAGTGAAAGTTAATGCAGATTTCAACAAATGCAAAATATCAATCTTAATACAAACAAAAATTCCGAGACTATCGCTAGTTTTTAATGCTGGCGCACGTGAACAAATACTTCAATACCACGTTCTATTTATAATCTGGGAGGTATGAGCCCTGCCACACATTTGCATACCAGGGCTTCCAATCTGGGATGAGGCCATTCATCATCTCAGTTTTGTTTATGGCTTTCCTTTCCATTATCACGTACCTCACCATAGCTGTGGGCTATCGAATTTGATCTAGTTTTATACTTTCCATAACCTAAGAAACTCCGCATATCGACCATATCACAAAATTCCACTCATACGCTTCATCCACAGAAGCTGTCAGTGGTGCCATCTCTTGGAAATTCCCAAACACCATGGCTCTTTTACCCTTAGGAAAAACACAGCAGCACTTGCAGGCTGCAGAATAAACAGAAGAATCCAAGACACCTTGGGGCATCCTTTAGCAACAATCTTTGAAAACCGGGGCCAATCATTTCACTTCACGGATTACGGTGTCCCCGACTGCAAAATGAGGTAGCCTAGTGGTACAATCCACAGGTTCTTTTCCATCCCTGAAATTCTGGTTCTCAAAAGTCTAACCAAGTTATAAATATAGTGAAATTCAGATTTCCTCATTTCATCTAATGTGATTGGCAAGATTTAAATTTTGAAACAAGGGAAAATGTATATCCAGCTACTTGCAATTTGTGTAGAAGGGACAGGGGTTAATTTGTTAAGTGGTGTGCTTTGTTTTTATTTTGAATGTATAATCAGATGGTGATTCAAATGTAAATTTCATACTTACTGACAAATTAGTTAATCAAATGCTCATGGATTTATGAAAAGCTGACTTCATTTGGGGGAACCATATGAACATATCAAGTTGGTAAAACGATAATGCTGCACACTAAAGGACAAGGAAACAGGCTTCATAAAAACGATGACATGCTTCATCCTTGGAGACCTGACCTTTCACAGTGGTAATACTGCGACAATCTGCATGGACATAATATCATTTTAGTTGTTGTCATCTGGCATTTTCTTTAATACCACTGCAAAATGCTTTCTCAAAAACCAAGTAATACATCACTTAAGCCTGGTACCAAGTAATAACACTTAAGCTACATCTATTATATTAAAATAAGCTTAAAAACCTTTTCGCTTTTATTTTGCCACTATAATTTGCAAACTCTGTTGTGGTGTCTCTGGAGACCAAGTTCGTAATCCCACTAAATTCATTAATAACTGCTTGTTATTTGTTTTTTCCTGATCCTCAGAAAAGGACTTGAAATGAAGCTCAATTTAGCATTTTAAAATATCTGCAAAGTCAAAACCTCGACATACATATCTGAGAACACAAAACTGCACTAAACCTTCTGACATCACAGCCAGTCCAAATTCCTATAGCCCTTTCAAATCTGGTCCAAATACAGTCTCCAAAAAAGAAGAATTCCTTCAAAGAAAGAAGGATGCTGAATAAGAAGAATCCTAGAGCCATGTGCAAATTTGGGAGGCATCTACATAATTTCTGTGTCATTTATCAATCTGCCTTGTACTATAATTATTTTTTATTCTTCTTTCTCCTACTAGATTTTGAAAATAGTAGGAAAGAGGCCATGTTGTTTTCATCTTTGAATCCAGCATATTTCACAGCACAGTGAAGGCAACTGATTTCACACTAGCTTGCTGGCTTAATGATTTAACTCATTCCAATCTTTAACCTACTGTATAGATATGGATTATAACTAATTTTGCTTCAAATTACAACCTAAATATCTTAAAATAGTTATTGAATAAAACTTCCTTTTCCAGTTTGTAAAGATAAGCAGTTATTTTGAATAGAAGGTTTCAAAGGGGGCATGACATAATGTGGTGGGAAAAAAATTTGGCCGTTTAGGATGGAGTTGAGGATGGAGGAATAGGGGAAGAATGCAGGATTAAAAAGAGGACGAACACAAAAGCAGAGAAACATTCCCTATGAGTCGTGAAAGAAGAAACACACTGGGTAATAAAATGAAACGGGGTCTGTAAAATTCAGTCAGATGCCAAAAGCAATAAATTCTGCGTAGGCAATGTTTGGAAACCACTATTCTAAACAAAAATCTTCATGGCCCGTCTACAGCTTCCTTTTATTCCCATCTTCCACAGATCATTACCTTCCCGTGGCTCCCACCTAACTACACCACCACAAGCAAGGCTTCTTTCTCTGTTCCGGTCTTTTGTTTCTTTTACGGGGCAGGGATCCCTTTCAGAGCTCTCTTTCTGGGTAGTAAGCAGTGCCGACAAGCATAGAGGTGACACTGGGATGCAGCGCAAGGAGTCAAAATCACCACGATTAGGAAAGTATTCATTCTAAAGGATATGAAATATCCTGTGTAGCTACTGGAAGGGACAGACATTTGAGAAGCTCAGCCTCAGATCTTTCTGGATATCTGAACTGGAAAAAACCCCTAGGCAGGACAACAGAGCCCAGGCAGGTTGTGGCCTTAAAACCTCCATGTAGCACAGAAGTACCTAGGAAAAACCAGTTTCGAGGCTGAATATTGACAATTGTTATCATGACTGGATATCAGTTTCTCCTTCAGTTAGTAAGAACCAATTTTTCACTCCTTTGCCTTTTAGAATTATTGGACGACCTTATTTGAAGGAACTGAAGTTTGAAGTAAAAGAATGGCTTTTTACAAATACTAATAAAAATTGTAAGACTGCATCACATATTTCAAGTTTACGACCTGTTAGATTTTTAAAAGTGTTTTTAACTCTGATATCTTACATGTATCCAATCTTTTACTCCGGCATCTATGCACAGAGAAGGATGAGAATATCTAACAGAACTAGATGATTTATGGATTTTATCATAAACTCAAATGGTAGTAAAGAAGATTCCAAGTCGTTTCTACCGGATCATTCCTTCTGAGATACAAACTCATTTGAGCTAAAAGCTGAACATAATCAATTTCCTGCTTATCTATTTCAGAGATTCTACTACCAGTAGAAGACACCTAAATCCAGCCACGCCAGGGGGGCTGCTCCTCATCTAGTTCTTGCTGTTTATCCAGCCTGGTTTCCCACTGCTGCGGCCATGTTCTCTTTAGGTCCAGCATACCCAACCCTGATCTGTTCTGAGCCTTCCATGCTTCCTCACACACACACGTGTGGTTCTATACAGGATCTATCCTCTCTTCCTCCCAACTCATCACCACAATCCAAGCTTCTGCTTCAGCTTTATCTCAACACCACGGCCTTTCTTGATGATGGCAGAGAAGAGCTGATAGCTCCTACTCCCTGCCAAGTCCTCAGAGCAATGAATGCCTATGCACACCCGGCACAGATAGCACTGAACTATAATTGTCTGGGTGCAGGTCTGACTTCTCCAAAAAGTCATGAACTCCTGCAGGAAAGAAACCTTGTCTTTGAGACCTTGCCTCTTTCAGTGGCCCATCTCAAGAGCTTAGCAAAATGCTATCACATGGTAGGTACCAAATAAATGGTTTTTGAATCAATAAAAGAGCAAATGGAGCTTTTATTAAAACATATTTTTATTGTAAAGCCAGCTGAATGCAAAATTCTGTATTTTTATAGTTTGCTTTCCGATTTCTTAATGTTATCTTATCTGACCCTAAGTTGACAGTCTTATATTAGTCATTTGCTTTTATTGTCTTTCCAAGTCATTCAACTTAATTTTCATAAAACTCTTTTTGTACTCATTTTTGATCAGTTCACATAATATTTAATTAAATGATGTGATTTCTGGTCTGAAACAAAAGAATTGACCCTTTGTAGCCATTCAACTGAGACATGGAAGGTATCATGTGTGGGGTGATCTATCGACTAGGAATGCTCAGCAGGCCATCAGCATCGGTCAGTGTATTTTAAAAAAGGAGTGGAGAGAGTTGGTTAATTTGGAAAGTTATATGGAGGTAGTTTTAGACAACTTCTACTGCAGACTGTTTAAAACCGCACAGAACTTTCAAGAGTCAAATGCTAAAGCTATTCAAAGCCATGTGATTCATTACTGATGAGATGAGCCAAGATGTCTCCTTCCATTTAACTTAAATAACTTGATATGTCAAGCTCAAGTTATTAAAATATGCCTATACATTCCTCAAGGCTCCATATGTACTTCCCGAATCTGGAACATTCCATTAAATCAAGACAATATGTATCAAAACTGACTTCCTGAGGATAATTCCTTTTAATCCCCAGTATTGGCCCATGGATATGTTTCTAATTAACTCTCTTGAGATGTAGCTCAGACTTGGACTCAACTGACTTTTGAAACATCCTAGTGTATATGTAACACTCAGTTACCACTATAAAATAATTGGAGATCTAGATTTGATAAGAATCAGAGACATGGAAGAACAGTAAATTAAAACTACTATCATTAATCGGGACTAGATGAATTTTCAAATCCTTCTGGCAACTTTCCTAAGTAAACCCAATATCATCAGAGATGCTACTTTGGTATACAAAGAAAAATTTCAGAAACTTTTCCCTAACATTCCTCCTGTTTCTCTTTCTCCTTTCCTTTTATGGCCAGTCAGGCACTGCAGTTAAGAAAACTATATGAGGATGTTTTAATTCAGAATTAAAATGTACCATACAGTGATTGTTACTGATAGCAAATGAAATATTGTCACAAATTACAATTATTTCTCTGTTATTCTTTTCAAAATGAAGTTTTATAATTTACAATATATCTGATCCAAATGAGAAGCCCGTACATTACTTTTAAAGGTGTGTTTATCTACCTTTAGAGTCATGCTTTTCTGGGAGAGGATATTTCCACAACTGAACTGGTAACTTGAAAAAGCTAATGGGGAAAGAAGGAAGCATTTACACCTTTTACTTACTAATAGGTTCAATATCATCAGAGCTTGAAACCTAGCAGCTTTCAAATACATAGGTTCATAAGCCATTTGGAGCAAAAAAATGGTCACAAGTTCCCTTCTACGATTCTACTAATTCTCTTCATGGAACTGGTATATTTAAGCTAAAACTTTACCATAGGATTTAAGCACTTTACCACATGATTCTCCTTTTCTAGTCCATTATTTTTATCTGGAAAGAGATCCAGCTGCTAGTAGTAGTAGCAGCAGCAGCAGCAGCAGCAGCAGCAAAGACCCAGCGAGGAGGAGGAGGTGGAGGAGGAATAGTAAAGACCCAGCTGCTAGTGGTGGTGGCAGTGGTGGTAAATACTTCCTGGATGAAACAAAATCACCTTTACTAAAGAGATTTGTACCTGTACAAGTCTAAAGGCTAGTATGTCAGAGATCCCTATACTGGGAGCAGAGGGATCTGAGTTCCAGTCTTAGGTCAGCATCGCAAAGCTTAATGACCTTCAGCAATTCAGTTCAGCTCTCTGAAACTTGGTTTTCTAATTGGTAAAATAGATCTAGCTGTTACATACATTCCCTTCTCAGTGCTAAACTTTTATGTTTCTATGTTAAATTTTAAAGAATACTGCTTTTGAGCCATAAACGTCATAGTCTAGTTTTTTCAGTCCCATAATCTGTACATCAGCTGTGACCAAGTTCTGCTGAGTCTCTCTCTTCAGTATCTTTCTGGTTTACTTCTTCCTCTCCATTCCCCCAGGTCTTCATCCAAGTTCAGACTGTTCTCTCTTGCAGAGACTACGGCAAAGCCTTCTTGAAAGCCTCTCTACCTCCCTTCTTGCCTCTCTCCAATATATTCTCTCCATACTATGTCCAAAATGTACTTTGACATGTATACTCACTCAATAAGCTCATTTCCCTACATGATTTTTCCTATGGCTCTCGATCACCTAAAAGAAAAAACAAAAAATCTTCTCATTGTAATCTGGTGATAAATGCAGGGGGCTGCTGAAACAACCGCCTCATGAAGTTTGTGGCGAGAGTTAAAGGCTCCACTCACGGTGATAGTCCACTAAGTACCAAGTGCTGCCAGTCTGATCTCCATCATGTTCTGCTTTGGGCATTTTAGGTCACAAAACTGATCTACCTGGGATTCCTAGAATGTATCACCAATGCGCTCAGCTAGAGTCTGGAAGAATTCCTCTTCCCACTCTTCCTTCTTTGGTTGTGGGCCCCACGACCACTCCATGTCCTCTTCTTCACTGAGGCCTCCTCTGATTGCTCCCTGCAGCACTGGGTGCTCCTGCTTCTTTAAATCTAGAAACTCTAAGCAGGTGTCCAATAAACATCAATGATTTCAATGAACTTCAGTGGAGCCAACTCTCCAGCCTTCCAACAAAAGACCAGAAGGCCCAGTTAAGCTCTCTCTGGGTTTATATGGGCTAGGTAAGAATATCTTTCCTAGTACAGCTTTTTGCATTTCTTTTTATTCCAAATGACACCACAATAAGTAGAGTAACGATGCCTAAAGTGAAGAGATAATTTTCAGCTAGCATTCCAGGATCTATCAGACTGATTCCAAAGCTTTACCACTTTGTGGGGAGCAGAATTCCTGGAAAGATTTAACAGTTCTACTACCTCAGTCACACCCTCAACTTGTCTTATTATATAATATGATTACGTCCAGAATATTTTTAAAACCATATTTTGTATTCGTTCCTTAATTTTTAACATACTGGAATACTTCCAATGGTAAGTAATGATTTAAAGTCTCTCCTATTTCTTGGACTATTACTCAGCCATCAAAAAAAAATGAAATTCTACCATTTTCAACGACATGAATGGACCTAGAGGTTATTATGCTGAATGAAATAAGTCAGACAGAGAAATATAAATACCATATGATTTCACTTATATGCGGAATCTAAGGATCAAAATGAACAAACTAATCAAAAACAGACTCACAAATATAGAGGACAATTTGGAGACGGACAGAAGGGAAAGGGAGATGGGGGGCTGGGCAAATGGGGTGAAGGGTTAAAAAAGTACAAATTAGTAGTTGATAGATGGTCCCGGGGATGGGGAGCACGGCATAGGGAATGCAGTTAGTTAGCATTAATATACTGGCTAGGGAGAAAATCAGAGGAGAGAAGGAACAATTAGGGGGATTGATTTATAAACTATATAAATGTCTAACCAATGCACTGTATACTTGAAACTAATGAAAAAAAAGCTTCTTATTTCTTAGGTCTAAGAGGAACACTCTCTCGGTCTTACTGAAGTCCTTTGCTTTTGCTTCTAGTATGTATTTGTGCCACTTCTGTTAGCCATGGGTCCAATGACAATAGTCTTAGTCTATATTGATAGGTTTGAACCATTCCTACAAAGTTCAACTAATTGCTCAGTTATATTGCTCTGCTTATATGAAGCTTCTATTTTCATTGGAGAAAGGCTATACATGTAGAAAAACATACCTTATTCATAATCTTCATGAGTTATTTATGACTAGATCTTCCAGCTGCTAGCAAGCTAATCAACAGCCAAGTAGAGGAAACTATATGTGTAATCGATATGCTCTAGATTAGGAAAGCTTAACTTTGATTTCAGGACAAGAACAAAATTTCCACTTTCATCATCGGCATAGAAGTGTACAGAGCTCTTACAATTAAAATGGAAAATTCTGGTTTTCACAGCCCAATACCTCATGAAAAAAGGGAAAAAGAGCCTGAGAATTTTCCAAGTAATTATTAGAAATATAACATCCAATCATAATTCCTAAAGCAAACAAGAAAAATACTTAAGAACTCACTTTGATTTTTAAGACATTGTTTGACCACTATCTTTATATGTTCATTTATTTTATATGACTATTTAGACACACATATGAATAAATACAAACCTATTAAATAAACATTCAGGATTGATCATCTTCACGCTTTATTCTGGTACCTTCAATTCAACACTTCAGCCACAAAAAGTAGATAAGAACAATATTACTGTCTCCCTCCAAATTTGCTCTTTTGAGCCTGATAAAATACAGAAATTATCTATGGCTGACAGTCTATTCTAAAAATGATGACTACCAGATAACTTCCTCAACATGTGTTTCCCAGGCTCCTGTGACGCTAGCAAGGAATGCGAGTGAGCATGTTCACTTTACCAGGTCCCCCGAGTCCCATCCAAAAAAAAAAAAATTCAAAAGCCACGGGGGATACAGACCTGTCTAGAAATAGAGAAGAGATTATTTAGTAACTCACCAAATTATTTAAAACTTCTAAGATTGATCAGTAAAAGCTATCATGAATGTTTAGTCTAAGATGTAAGTTCTTTTTTTTTTTTTAAGTTTATTGGGGTAACATTGGTTAATACAATTATATAATTTTTGGGTGTATATTATAATTTGACATCTATATATTCTATTGTGTGCTTACCACCCAAAGTCCAGGTTCCTTCAGGTACCATATATTTGATCCCCTTTACCCACTCTGCCCTCCCTCAAACCCCCTATATTTGACCCTCTTTACCCCATCTACCTCTTCCCTCTTTCCCTACCCCTTACCTTCTGGTAACCACTAGTCCATTGTCCATCTTCATGAGTCTCTATCCTGTTCATTTTTTGCTTTTAAGTTTATATTTCATGTATAAGTGGTATCATGTGGTTTTCAACTTTTTGTCTGGCCTATTTCACTTAGCATGATTATCTTGAGGTCCATCCATGTTGTCACAAATGGCAGTATTTCATCTCTTCTTATGGCTGAGTAATATTCCATTGTATATATGTACCGCAGCTTCTTTAGCCAATCATCTATCGTAGGACACTTCAGTTGCTTCCACGTCCTGGCCACTGTGAATAGTGCTGCTATGAACACTGGCATGCAAATATCTTTTTGGATATGGGTTTTCAAGTCTTTGGGGTAAATACCCAGTAGAGGGATTGCTGGATCATATGGTAGATCAATTCTTAGTTTTTGGAGGAACCTCCATACTGTTTTCCATAGTGGCTGTACCAATTTGCAGTCCTACCAGTAGTATATGAGAGTTCCTTTTTCTCTGCATCCTCTCCAACATTTGTTATTACTTGTTCTGTTGATTATAGCTATTCTAACAGGTGTGAGATGGTATCTCATTGTGGTTTTCATTTGCATTTCCCTAATAGCTAGCAATGTTCAGCATCTTTTCATATATTTGTTGGCCATTTGTATGTCCTCTAGGGAGAAGTGTCTGTTGAGGTCCTCTGCTCATTTTTTGATTGGATCGTTTGTTTTTTTTGTTGTTATGAGTCGTATGAGTTTTTTGTATATTTTGGATATTAGGCCCTTATTGGAGGCATTGCTTGCAAATATATTTTCCCATTCGGATGGCTATCTCTTTACCTTGTTGATGATTTCTTTTTCTGAGCAGAAGCTTTTTAGTTTGATGTAGTCCCAATCATTTATTTTTGCTTTTACTTCTCTTGCCATTGAGGTCAAATTCATAAAATCCTCTTTAAGTCCAAGGTCCTTGAGTTTAGTTCCCATGTTTTCTTCTATGCAATTTATTGTTTCAGGTCTTATATTCAGGTCCTTGATCCATTTTGAGTTAATTTTGGTGTGTGGTGATAGACAACATCTAGTTTCATTCTTTTGCAGGGGGCTTTCCAATTTTCCCAGCACTATTTATTGAAGAGGGTTTCCTTTCTTCACTGTATGTTTTTTGCTTTTTTGTCGAAAATTATTTGCCCACATAAATACGGGTTTACTTCTGGACTCTCGATTCTGTTCCACTGGTCCATGTGTCTGTTTTGCTGCCAATACCATGCCATTTTGATTACTGTCACTTTGTAGTATAATTTGTCACTTTGTAGTATAATTTTTTCTCAGTGTAGCTTTGGCAATTTGGGGTCTTTTGTGCTTCCATACAAATCTGATGATTTTTTGTTCTATTTCTTTAAAAAATGCTGACAGGATTTTGATGGGGATTGCATTAAATGTGTATAATGCTTTAGGTAATATGGCCATTTTAACTATGTTGATTCTTCCTATCCAAGAACACAGAATATCTCTCCATTTCTTTGTATCTTCTTTGATTTCTTTTAATAGAGTCTAGTAGTTTTCATTATATAGGTCCTTAACTTGTTTTGTTAAATTTATTCTTAGGTATTTTATTCTTTTTGTTAAGATGCAAGTTCTTTATACCCAATGTAAACCTATTTAAAGGTTTCTACTCACTTTGTTAATAAATTAAAATATATTAACCATTTACATTTAGTACACAAAAGTGATGGAAAGGATAACAATAGCTTTTGTATCTTAAAATGCCTTAATGCCTACTTAATTATCTACTCATCCATATGAAAATATTCTTATCTGTTCACAGAAGGCAAGGACAATAAAGTGTCAATAAGAAAATGGCTATTTGGCTTCTATTTAAGGGAAAGGTACGATTGTTGGACTTCTATTATTTTATAGGGCACTATCTTCATTATCCCATTTACTCCTTATAACAACTCTGCAAATGATGTTGTTTTATACCAAAATATATGCAAGATTACTGAGATTCTGAGACGGTTAGTATTCTTCCTAAAGCATATCATTAATAAATGGCAGGTCATTATTCAAAGTCTACCAAGCTACCTCCAAAGTGTGCCCATTGTCTCAATAGGTTTTGAAGAGGTCAAGAGGCCCAGTCACCATTGTTGTGACTGCTGCAAACACCCACGTAAGCAGCAGTTGTATGGCTGTTGCTATGTTCTCTCCTCCTCTATCTTTAACAAAAATCATTTATCTATCGCAGACTCTCAGTTCTTCTCAACACACTTCACGGGTCAGCCACAAGTGGAGTTGGTAGATAAAATCTACTTCCCATCCCTAAGTACTTTAATGATCAAAAATAAGGAAGCAGAAATTGTAGTTGCTACTAACCACAAGGGCCCAACAACTAGTTACCAGCATTCTTTTGTTGACAACAGGTCTTCTCAATAGAGTTGAAAAAGCCTGTTTCTAGAGTAGTTCAACCCACTGTACTGGATTCCCATACTTTTCAGTTTATTATACCAATCATTATTAGAGGAACAAAACAAAGATGTGGTGCTTCATCTGTAAAAGCTTAGAAGCTAGTTAGAGGAAACCAAGCTTACACAGTCATTCAAGCTCTTGGGAAGGCCACCCAAAGACGCTGACACAATCAATCAAAATATTCCCTTGGAAGCAGCACTGCCTTAACCACATGAATGACCTGCTCAAAATAATTCCCAAGCACTTGGATTCCATTAAATTCAAGTTTTGCTATTCATCTACCGACAATTAAAAGGGGCAAGTCTCTTCAAGACCCTAATAAATTTTCTCTGTGTGGCTATAGAAATGGAAACTGTCCATAATAGTTATTTTTACAGCTGAATTGAATATTACATTTCTCTGGACTGAGCACTTAAACTTGCTAGGCCTCAGTTTTCTAATCAGTAAATGGGAATATATACCTATTATTCTCAGGACGAAAAGAAAAAGTATGAAAACGCCAAAAAGTATGCTGGGCACACAGAAGGTACTCGATACATTAGTTTTCCTTTCCTTCCAGTTCTGGACCACATCCTTCCCTATAGTTTTCCTCTTCAAATTTTTCTTCTATAATAACCTATTGAATTATCAGACAAGAAGCTAAAGAAGCCCGAATTACACCCACCCATAGATCCCAGAGGCAAAGTCAGTAAGTAGCTTCAGTAGGAGCCTCTGAATTGAAGCACAACCTCTGGAACTCCTTTCTATCACTTAAAAGTATTATTTCAAGAGTTGAATAATCAGGCACAGAGATTAAGAAACAGAAGAGATGAAGAACAGAAATTCTTTCTCTGGCAATAAAACCAGTGATGTTATTTTTAATAGGTGCTAAGTAGGAAGTGCCGGCGGGGTTGGCTTTTTGATAACTCAAACTCAACAGCTTGGTTAAGTGGCAGCTGAACCGGCTGAGCCTTGACTTTATAGCAAGCATTCAAGGTTCGGAGGGACCATTATTATTCATTTAGCTGCAGCCTGGTGGGACCCATATTTTTCATTATTTGGGATGGGAAGCCCTTGAGCTTCAGGACCACAGCGGCAGCAGGCTGCTCCTTTCTGTGAAGACTAGCAGGGCTCAGTCAAGGCCAAGTATAGGGAGCCAAGCTAAGTGCAGCTGTTATAACTATAGCCATAGCTCACCAGGCTGCAGCTTTGTTCCCTCACTCACACAGACACATTCAAGGCTGAGATTAAGCAGACCCTAAGCCCCCTACATTCCCATCTCATCACATTCTGTCTGGCCATGAGACAAAGGAGCACAACAGACATTTTCATCTCACCTTAACTGAGCTCTCCAAAGAAAAGTGTTTCCTGCCTCATTATATGATGTGCTAGACTAGAATGTGTCATCAGTTTTGTCGGGAAAAAAAGTACACTCTGTGTTTCTGCCATTTTGAACAACAATGTTTTTGTCTCCAGTTACTCGGCATTTAGATGCACAACAATCCATTTGAAGGATCAAGGTTACAGGGAAGGGGAGGGATAGAGAAGGGAGAGAAGACAAGAGGGGAAGATTCACTGATTTCTGGTGCTTAAAACTTATTACCAAGGGACTTGAGTTTATATCTTAAATTCCAGGAAACCAAAGTGTTTGGGGTAATACATGTGAATCATTAAAAAGAAATCTTCTATTTTCTGGCTAGAAGGTGACTACTCTGATAACCACAAAGTCAAAGAATCACAGATACCTTTTTACTGGACTTCCTCTCAATGAGCTAAGAAAAAAGTTACTGAGGACTGGCCCCCCTTCCAGGAATTAGTCAGGGAAAAGTGAGTCTCTCGGGCTTGGGCTCATCTGAGATGCCCCCTCTCAATTTCTCCTCTGAGTTAATTCCAGAAAATGGCACAGACTGTGGCATCTACTCTTTAACATGCCCCGCAGAAGGTGCTATGAGTAGAAAGCAGCCTCAGTGGCAGGGACAGGCAGGCCTGTCTGCCAACGCCCGGGGATATTTCTTCTGCATGACTACTTGCATCTAGAATTCTTAATTCCTGGATATCTGGGTTTGGTATTCTACACATCAATCTCTTTCTGAAGTTTACACAGCACAAGCTATATATTCTTTTGTTGGGCAAAGGTTTACATAATAACTGCATGATACTCTGTTCTCCGCACATGTTCTTTTTTGAGTATGGTCACCCAAGCTTCTGCCAGTTACCCCGTGACTCTCATCCTCACTCTATTTGGGTGGGAATGGCTTGGTGAGAAATGGCTGGAGCAGAACTCCTCTCTGATACTCACATGTGCGAACTGCATTAGAAATCACCATGCAGTGGCATCATCCAACAGAAGATTGCTTTAAGAAATCTCCAGATATAAACATCTTAAACCTAAAAGTCTCACTTGGCAATGCAATGGGAGTCACAACTCTGGGTCTGAACCAGAGCTTTGCCACTAGCTGTGACCCTGTAGTCACCTTCCTTCTCTGGCCCTCGATTTTCTGATGTATAGAATGAAAAGGGTGAACTAGATGTTCTCCAAGATACTCTCAGCTCTAAGGGTCTCCCTATTCATTTCACAAAACAATTCCACAGATTTCCATGACACAAGGACTTCTCTTGCACACTGGGTTATTTGGTACCATCGTACAATCACTAGCTTTCAACTTTTCAGAAAAACACCAACGACAGCAAATAAGCCACCTCTGAGATGGCATTTTCTGTCCTTCATTGCCTACTGTCTTCATAGCTCTTCATTCCCATACACGTATTAGCCACATTTTAATTCTAGTTGCACTAACAACTTCTTAAACAATCCCGGACAATAACAAGTCTCTGGAATCCAAACACCTTTGATGTTTGACTTATAAATTTTTCAGCATCTATAATTCTATGGTTAAATTATATATTAAATTTCAAAGGCCAAGTACTTCAGAAAGGGATAAATTACGTGTGCTTTCCATGCACGCCTTGAGTCCAAATAAAATCTACTCTTTAGTCGACAATGGACTAAACTGCAAATCCAATCATTCATAAAACTATGAAATGTTTCAATTTTTCATAAAAACCCCAAAGAGTAAATTAAATTGAATCAAAGTTCTTCGAATTCTCCTAAAATTTATTAAAACTATGAACAGAAGATAATTTCTTTGTATCACAACTTAAAGCTGCGGCTGACATAAAAATATTGAAGCACTAGGCAATGCTACTGGTTTATGATATTTTGTAAGTTTAATGTACACAAGAAATTAAATATGTCAATCTCGTATCTTACAATATGTGTTAAAATACGTTTAGAGTTGTAGTTTAATGGATTTCATTTTGATGCAATCAAGCATATGATGTATGGTGATCAAGCAATTAGCAATGACTAACAATAATATCAGCATATGGATGCTGCTCTGAACATAAAGTTCCCCGTGGGAGCTGAAGGAGGGAGCTTGGAGGAATAAATACCCCAACTTCTCTCTCCATGCAATCTCCTAAAGGGAGAAAGAGCCCACTGATGCCTACGGGGACACACAGCAGGCTGAATTTCCAGCACGAGCACTACTAAACACCATGTTCTGACTAAAGAATGCTCAGGCATCTGGTCTTTCTACAAGAATTAAAAATTCAAGGAGCTGTTAATCCAAGTAAATTAAGATAATCTGGGGAACTCACACATGTGTCAGATGGAAAAACTACCTCTTTGGTTACTATAAAAACTCTGATCCTTAAATTTAGGATTAGGTTTGACTTTATCTTCCCCATAGAGTGATTTAAATCCCTACAGGTTAGATTTTTAATCCTAAATCACTTATTTGTTACAGTTTGTAGAAGTGCCTCAGCACATTTTAAGGCCTGCAGGAACTCATTTCAGTTTTTTAAAAATAATAATAATAAATAGCCCTCTACAACCTGACTGGCCGATCCAATTCTACCCTTTCATCCCACTCCATACAAGCTGTGCTTCCTTCAGGCCACCACGGAGTCGTTCTGTTTCTGGCCAAACTCTTCTGAGCACTTCAGTTTAAAAAAACTAAGCAAGAAAAATAGTCATTTGTAAGCTTGTCAAATATTTCAGGCCTCTAGCTTTATGATCGAACTTGTCAGGCCGACGACACGTCACCACACAATACATCACTGTATTTATGTAAAATCGTCCTTTGATTTAAAGAGGAAAGTGGAGCCAAAAAAAAAAAAAAAGTACAAAAGGGAACACACTGTACACACTTGGAAATCACAATAAATATTTTCAGAGAAAAGCATACTAAAAATAGCCTAATCCCCATTTACGCTCTAGCATTGTCCTCAGAAGACAGGCTTTATTTCAGACAGGATAATAGCATTTCAGGGCTGCAAGGGATCTTGAACATCTACTCCCTAAACTCTTCCTTTTACAGATTGGAAAAAAAAAAAAAAAGACTTAGAAATGGGTCTTGCCCAAGTGGCAGGACCAGGATTAGAATTGAGGTCTCCAAACGGTTCACAATCAATATCAGCTATAGATAATGCTGTAAGTACTGACCTTAGAAAGTAGAAATCTCAGTATAAAAAAAAAAAAAAAATCCACCATAACAAACCAATTAAAAATTGAGCAAAGGACTGCATACAATAAATATTTTTCCAAAGAAGGTTTAGAAATGAGCAGTAAGCTCAATGAAAAGAGGTTCAACACCATTAGTAATCAGGAAACGCAAATCAAAACCACAATGAGAGACCACTTCGTACCCATCAGAATGGCTATTATTAAAGAAAAAAAAAAAAAAAAAGGAAAGTAACTGGTATGGGAGAAGATGCAGAGAAATTAGAACCCTAATACACTGCAGTTGACAACAGAAAATGGTGTAACCACTGTGGAAAACAGTTTGGCAATTCCTCAAAGAGTTAAACAGAATTACCAGTAATTCTACTTTTAAGTATGGACCCAAAGAAAAGGGAAGCAGGGACCCCAATGTTCACTGCAGCATTATTTACAGTAGATGGAAACAACCTAAGTGTCTATCAACAGAAGAATAAAAAACAGGAAGCATATACATATAATGAAATATTATTCAGTCTGAAAAAGGAGAAAAATTCTGACACATGCTATAATATGGATGACTCTTGAAAACATTATTCTAAGTGAAAAGGGCTAGACATAAAAAAAGACAAATACTGTATGATTTCACTGGTGTGAAGTACACAGAAAAGGCAAATTCACAGAGACAGAAAGTAGAACAGAGGACATCAGGGGCTGAGGGGAGAAAGGAATGGGGAGTTATTGTTTAATGGGGAAGGGGGTTCGTTTGGGGCCAAGAAGAGCTCTGGAAATAGACAATGATGACAGCTGTCATGCCACTAAAGTATACACTGAAAAATGGTTTAAATGGCAATTGTTATATTTTACCACAACCAGGGAAAAGATATAATATGAAAAAAAAAATCAGCCATATGAATTACAGGCTTGGGGGGGTCTCATAAAGATAGGCAATAAAATGTATCGCCCTTATATTGATGAAATTAAGAACAGGAATTTCATTCAAGTGAAAAAGCACATAAGAAACAACTGTGAAAATCCCAAGCTTCCTGGACAAGATGACCAAAACATAAGGCAGAAAACTGCTATGAAGAGGTTATATGCAAGATAAGGCAATGGCTTTTACTTGCTCTCTAGGGCTCTTTCTAAATCCAAAAGCAAATGCTTGAAAACATTACACACGTCATTATTGTCCAGCTAACCTAGAGTGTTCTACCCACAAAGAAGCTTTCCTTTTTTCAACAAATTAAATATGTCAGACTTTGAATGCTTAGTGTTTTTTCTTTCAAACTTGGCAAAATAACTCTTCAAAAGGCATAAAGATATCTGGCTTAGAAATAACAAACCTGTCCCTACCCGAGGTGCTATGTTTATTTGAACATATGATGATGCTATTGTCCAAATAAAGACACTCAGCTTTTTCTCCTTTTTCTACTGCCACAGCACAGGCTCTTTGCACATGAGTGTCCCCAGTAGTCATGGTTAGTGTTGAAAAGAGGTTTCTATTATACGATCACACCTGAGATGTGCAAAAAATGCCTCCTGGGCTAGGCATTTTTCCATTCAATATTTCTGATTTCAATTTCTAAAAAATCCCTACAATAAAGGCCAATCATGCTCACTTGTTGAGACATCCTGAGACATCCCAAACCATCTCAGTCCTGCACCCTCTGAAATCCAGCAAGATCATGTTTTCAAATGTGAATCAAGCTTCCAGCAGTCAGGGTCCAGTTTATTAGATAACACACATATAAAAGCTGAAAGAGCTAGCTATCCATTTGAGCCTCAGTACCATCAAGAAAGGGGTGCACCTGTGACAAAACGCTGAAGGTTTTACCTAGAGAACCATCTTGAAATTTAAGAGGGAGGGTTCTCCAAGGATCTATTCAAAATATCAGAGAGAGGGTCCAAGATGTTGTCCAACAGAAAAAAAATGGCAATGCTTACAGCAGGGTTTCTCCACTTTGGCACTGTTGATGTTTGGGGCCAAATAATTCTTTGTTGCGGGCTGTCCTGTGCACTGTAGGATTTTTAGTTGCATTCCTGGTCTTCATCCAGTACATGCCACAAGTAGCCCCCCAGTTTAAACAACCAAAAATGTCTCCTGAAACTGCCAAATGTCTCTCATGGGGGGGGTCAAACTTCCCTTGGCTGAGAATCATTAGATGAATTCAGCTTTTCTCCTTCCCATCTGCATTATGGGTGTGAACCAGATATTGCAAAGTAGAAGAGGGAACTGAGCACCCAGCAAAGGCTATGCCTGCTACATGTAGGTGAAATGTGAAATAAGCGGGAATCAGAGACAGGCGCCAAGACACAGAACCCACGTGTCAGCAGACCACACCGGAAAGAGGAAGAGTCCAGAGCAGGGTAACGGAAATACAAAGGGCTTTGGATGGCACAGAGAAGGGCAGTTTCAGCTTTGCTCTCTCAACTAATAAATGTATGTTCACTCCTACTCCCCCTTAATTCAACTCCTTTTCTGTGCTGAAAGTGTTCTCAAGTGCCACGTTCATAAGTTTAAACCTAGGCACTATAGGTAGGGACGTTCAGGATAGAGATTACAATTATCAGAAAATCAGGATGGTTGTATAACGGGTTTAGGCAACTCAGTATCATTCAACTGTATATTCTCTTAAAGACTATATTCTCGAATACTTTGAAAATGCTTAATATTAATCACAAGTACAACTTAACAAGAATAGGATGGATCTGTGCAAATGCATCTCTCCTTCCACTACCCCTGGAATAAGAAATCTATGTCCAATTACTAATAGGCCAGGAGTGTCACCCTTGCATACAGTTGTACAGACTCTAGAACGAAACTTTTGTGAAGCGATTTGGGCTACATCCCAAAGCTGAGGACAAAAGACAGTGACAGTCATCTCGCTTCCTAGGATGCTGGCTACACTGCAGAAACCAGCTTGTTGCACTGAAGCAGAAAAGGTGAAAAATCCTTGGAGAACTTGAAACATATCCCATGGAATTCAGGGGACATGGTGAGCAAAGAGGCTTTCTGACTGTCCCTTGGAAATTTCTGAAGGCAGGAGACAGACTATGGCAAGTCAAAATAGTAAAGAAGGAAGGCCATCTATACTCCAGCATTTCAGGTGGCAAGGATGGTACCTTGGGTGGGACTCTGCCCAAGAGGCTGCCTGGCAGGGTGAGGGAACCTCGGCTTCAGAGGGATAGGAAAATTTTGTTGATCAATGTCACCCCCAATAACATTTAATAATAAAAAAGGGGAAAAGTAAAGAAAGAAAGGATAGGAATTGAGGTGGAAGAATTAAAACAGGGTATCTTCTTTTGATTACATGGTTGATTCTCTTCTGGCATTTCTGTTACTTCCTAATACAGTATCAGAATCATATGGAAACTTGATAAATCAGTATAATTAATTTATGATATCTTTCTCAAACCATTATTTATTATGAATTAATAATACCTTAAGACCTTTGCTACTCGAGGGTGATCTATGGGCCGAGCAGCATCCCAACCCCTGAGAACATTAAAAATGCAGAGTCTCAGGCCCTCCCCCCAGACCTACTGAATGAGAATCTGCATTTTATTAAGGTTCACAGTGATTCCAATGGATAATAAAGGGTGATGAGCACAGGCTTAGACCACAGAATCTTTATCAGAGCTATACATGTATAACAATCTCCTGTGTCGTTTGTTTTCAAACCACACATATCCAAAGCACACACAGAAATTCTGATTTAGAAAGCCTGGGCTGTGTGCTGGGCATCTGTATATTTCAAGCAATCCATAGGACATTCTGTTGCATAATCAGGACTGAGAATCGCTGATTTAGAGGTTGGAGAAGGCAGACATTTGAAGTCAGGTTTCAGCAAGAGCTCCTACCTACTGTCCTACCTGCCCGCCATCAACACTTTTACACAGGTAAATTGAGTTCTACTAGAGACATCATTACATCACTGCCAACATCTAGCAAAGCATACAATTAGCTACGATTTTGTCTCCAGGATCAGTGAGGAATCTCATTCAAAATGATCAAGAAGGACAAAAATGGCACATCCTGTGGGGATATGCAAAGCAACACAGGTTGAAAAGATACTGCAGGCTTCCAACTTGAACCCTGTCCACAGCTGCCTGGGATATGTCAGTTTGACTCAGCACTGACTTCTCATAAGGGCTTGTTATTTGTGAATGAAGATGAAAGGAACCATTCACCAGCCACCACCAAATTGTTAGGTTTTCTTGTCTAGATTTTGTCTTGAAGGAAGAAAGAACAGGACCTGATTTCAATCAGACCCTGACTTAGCCGCTGTTATTGCTGCATATCCAAATATTTGAACTCAGCCACCAGTGGAACAGATCAAATTTCAAATAACCAGCTAAAATAGAGCCCAAATTCTCGAATCTCAACTTGATTTCTAGGATAGACTATTAGGCAAATTGGCACTATTAGTTGCTGGTGCAGTATGTTTCTAAGAGTTAATTTCCTTACATGAGAGCCTTCAGAATTCTAAAGTTTTCAAGTAACTGCCCAGTAAAAAGAAGAAATACTTCCTCTGGCAGAAAATGGTCTATAATATGATGAAGTCTGACAGAAGGAAAACGATAATTACTGTATGAACAGCACAGTCAGAACTCCTTTACCAAATAAGGTTATGATTTCTGCAGTGAGTATTTCAATAAAAGGGTATTTCAGCCTGAAGAGCTTAGCTTCTTTTTCAATAATGGTATAAAACAGAATAAATTTCGTTTAATACTAATTCATCTACTTACCGAGTACACAACTTTGGCATGTTACTTTTTTTTCTTTTCCATACAACGTCATGGTTTTCTGGGCACATTGTGGGACTCTCAGATGTTTCTAATTACCCTCTGTGTACACCCAATAAAACAGCTGGCTCAAGAAGTTATTAATACCACAAGAAGATCCAGAGGGCTCATAAATCACCCTTTCTTCAGAAAGGGACAATGCAGTGGCAAGAAATGATATATTCTAACCTTGCTAAATAAGACTTTCTTTAGGAATATTCCAGTGCGCTTCCTAATTTGCCAGGAAAGGGGCAGTGTCTGCTTTCTTCACTGCAAAAGATTTTAATGTTTCCCTTTTATCTCTTCTAGGGAAAATTTGATGAAAATCAGGCTGAGTTTTTGCACTAGGAAAGCTTAGCAAGTCCCTATAATCCAGAACAAATTTTTATTGAATCTGATGGGCATCTAAAGTTTGGTCTCAGAGTGAAGAAATCTCTCATTACTGCATAAAGTTGTTTCTGCTTTCCCACCAAATCTTACAAAAAGCCAACATCACAGTCATGCCAGTTTTTCACTAATTATTGCATGTGGCTAAATTCGAGATAATGGAGATGAACAGTAAACCATTCCTTAAGCCCATACCTTTTAACTGAACAGAAAATCATGTCTTAATAAGTGCATCAATGACAGTATTACATTAAATTGGCACTGAAAGGGCATCTGTTTCTCCTCATTTTCATTGTGATATAACTTTGGGGAATGAATCTCAAACTTCCTCCCTAACTTTATTTATCCTTCCCCATTTGGTAGTTATTTTATTTTCCTGGACTGTGTAGCATGAAGATGGCTGCGTGGCTGCCCTCAAAAACATTTTCACATCATCTGTGGTGTTAGTTCCAGGAGGTTTTTCCAACAATACACAAATACATTATTCCTTCTCCACTTGAAAACTATATAGAGATATACCTTGAGATTAAAAGCTGATACAAATGTTTGATTTTTATACTAAGATGCCCAATTGAGCCCAAGTCATATGCCAATAAATACTGTAGGTGTATACTATATCACATAAATGTGATTTCAGTATCTACTTTAAATACAGTTTCCTTAAATTTACTCTAACCTAGGAGCCCAGAGGTAAATTACGCAAACAGAATCAGAGTGAAAAGCACAAAGCAGGATCAAATGTTATAATCATACATTGCTGGAGATGCTTCCAGCTACTCAGGATGATTACTTTTCCTCTTGCCACAGCTTTTGGTTCCAAAAAGTGTTACACTGTTTCAATGCTCTCACCCTTGACAGCAGGCTTGGCAACCTGCAAGAGCTTCCTAGGTAAGCACGTGAAACCTCTAAGGGAGTGCATGATCCAAGGCAGAGGGGCATGATGCTACTATGTTGTATTGGTGATAGTATAACCTGCCCAGAGAAAGTCTCCATGTGAGAAAGTAAACAGCCTTCTGTACATCAGCAGCAGAGGAGCAAAGTGAAGGCATAATGGAAACATCCGTCTATGTCTTTCTTGAAGCTACTGTGCTGTCAGGCTCAGTAAGTGAAGGAAACTCAGTCTCCACGGTACAGGGAGTACCCCTATCCAAGTTCCAGGAGATGTAAGCGCTTTCCCCCATATCTATCACAGGAGGCAGGAGTTGAGAATTAAAAGCAGGACGCTTTATCCTCGGAAGAAGAGAAGGGCCTTCTTCAAATGAATCTAGGAGCCCATGTATTCCTTTAGCCTGCTCCTTCTAGTGAGCCTCAGAGCCACTCTGCAAGAACATCGGGGCATTCCCGATTCATTTTAGCAGTGTGGAATCAGAGATGATATACCGCCAGCCCAGGGTACCAGGACCAGTCAACAGGATATCTGAGCCAGATAACCACATGTCAGCTGACCTGGTAATGCTAGGGGCATAATGTGTCAGCTGACCTGGTAATGACTAGGGGCAAATCCGAAAGAGAAAAACATCAGAGGCAGAAACATCTGAAATGGAACTTGAGCTTATGATTCAAACAGATGCAGATTGGGGAACGGAAATTCTGTGTAGGTGCAACAGCTAAAGGTATGAAAATCTAATTGCACTTTGTCACAAGTGAAAAATATACCACGGTCAGTGTTAAAAATATAAAATTCAAACTCCACACAAAGTGCTACAAAGGTGCCCTTTTTCATGCATCTTGCAGTCAGTGGAATATGTTTCTCCTTTCCTGTGACCCCTACATTCTCAGATGATTATTTTATTCCTGTGATTTCAGCTGCCTGAGAATTCAGGATGAAGCTGTATCAGGAAAAATCTGTGTATGTCATCATTACATGGGCACTTGCGTAGACAATTTGCTCTTTCAACAAAAACACATGAAGCATCTCCAACGTGAAGCACAGTGCTGGCACTGGAGATGCCAGCATGAAGTATCACTGTCCCAAGCAGTTTAGACTGTAGAAGAAATCGGTGGAAACAAATAAGGGAAGAGAGGCTTTGTAGCGTGCGCGGTGCTTGGCTGACTCATGAAATTACCATGGGTGATGGCCTAGACTGGTCAGGGGAGGTGCCACCGCCGGGCAGAAGCAGCAGTGTGAACACAGGCCCGGGAGCATAGAGGCATTGGAGCATTTGGGGACTTCTGGTATCCCTGGAAGCTCAGCTTGGCAGAAGCAGATGAGAAGGGCACAGCCAGAGTGAAGGCCAGCGAGCCAGGCGGCAGCTAATCCCGAGGGCCGCACATGCTATGCTAAGCAGTTTGAAGTTTTCCAAAGATCGTTCCATACACTCAAGCTGACAGACTAGGAAAGAATACACACTTTGTGACATCGTGTTACAGACTCCGAGAAATTTTGAAAGGTCATTTATTCTAGGCCAGCCTAGCACAACCCGTTTAAGAAGTCCCATCCGCCCCCATGACACAGGCCAGGCATGGCTTAAAAGGGACAATCAATCACACATGTCTTTCTCGCTGAGCTAGCAAACTGCTGAACCCTCTTTTACCTAAAGTTAATTTCTCAAAAACGCTCCTGAGTTCAGACATAGTCTCTTATACTACCACAGTGAAGCCCCTAATTTTCTCATCTTCAAGAACCTTCCTCTTCAACCAAATGCAACCTCATTTTCTCCTGATTTGGGCTCATAGGGTCAACATATTGCCCTCTTTCATCCAACTAATCCCTGGAACCACCTTTCCACATAGCCCTCCTTCACTCCATACCCTAAACACACACACACACACACACACACACACACCTCTGCACATGCACACGCACACACGCCTGTCCTTAGATGCAGGAACCAATTTTATTTCCCTTACTTAAAAGAAAGCTCTATACCAAAATTGTGTGATCTGTCATATAAAATAATGTTGGAGAAAGAGGTGACATAGCTTTTGTGGTCATTCATTTCTATCTCTAAGACTCTATACTTTTTACTATAAATAACCAAGATTCCTTCTGCAAAAATTCCAGGGCCATTTTTTTTTTCTTTCCGGCCACTTGCTCGCCTCTATCTTCTGTGTATGTGCTCTTTACATATGTTATTTATCTGATACCCTGATATGACACAGGTGGACAAAACCTAACCCAAGATGACGTATAGGAAAATTTTTCATGAATTCTCCTACCGCCACCTTTTGAAGATGCTCCACAGTTTAAATAAGATAACCAACACAGTCGTAAAGTTAGATGATAAAGTTAGTGATGTTCCCTCACAGTGCTCATGAGTCACTCCAGTGAGGTCTCAGCTCAAATAGCACCTCAGCCCTTCCTGACCAGTCTAAAATAGCAAATCGTTTCTTCTAGCAGCACGCTCCATTGTCTATCCCCTCACGCAACACTGTGTTCATTCACAGCATTTATCACTCCCTGACATTGTATCATATAGAATGCTTCGTACAGTTTATTTTTGATAGCACAAATTTGACAGCAGTGTACACTCGCACGATACTTTAGTCTTAAGTGTGGTAAAATACATATACTATAAAATTTACTATCTTGACCATTTCAAAGTGTACACTTCTGTAGTAATAAGTACATTTGCACTGTTGTGCATTCAATCTCCAGAACTTTTTCATCTTGAAAAACTGAAACTCGTACCCATAAACGACTCCCTGTTTCCCTTTTTCGCCAACCCCTGGCAACCACCACTTTCCCCCTCTCTGAATCCGACTATTCCAGGTATCTCTTACTAGTGGAATCGCACAGTGTTTGTTTTATGTGACTGGCTCATTTCATTTAGCATAATGTCCTCGAGTTTCATACATGTTGTACAGCCTCATTATATAAATTTTTAATGTTGTAGGGTCAAGGACTTTGTCTATTTTGTTCACTGCTATATTCCTAATGCCCAAACCAACCCCTAGCACACAGTAGGTACTCAAAAAATATATGGTAAATGAATTAGTGTCCCCAATACCAGCCTTTTATGGGTGCTCCACAGCTTAAGTAAATAAAAAGGAAATGCTTTACATTGACATTTATTCAATATTAGAAAATAATTTGGGAGCAGTTTCTTTGACAATTTCTTAAGCATTCTAAATTGCCCAAATGAAAGGCAACCACTTTCTTTCAGTATTATATTGGATCATCTTTAAAAAAAAAAAAAAAACATGAAACCTATGCTAAGCATCAAGGGGAAAATATACGCACCAGTTAATCAGAGTGACATGTTGGCATTGCACTGGTTTTTGTGCTGGATAAACATCAAGGGATCCAAACAATGACAACTGGCAGAGGACGAAAGACACTGTCTGAACTAAGTTGCCAGAAAAAAAATAATCTCCATGTCTCCCCTGTCCTTGTGCAGTTATGCTGGTTTATTTAAAGCCCCATTGAGAGAATCTCCTCTCCTCCCTAGGAGGGGAACCTGCACAATGAGTGAGTAGCAGGGCCTGCTTCCACTCCTCATCAAACGCCAGAGGATTACGTTGGGTTTGTGAGACCGATGGGAGATTCCCAGGGCAGAGCCGCAAACCAACCTCCCAACAGCTGAAATTGGCTAAAGGCTGTCGCCATTATTATGGGCTATTCGGAAGCTTATTTAGACTACTAAAACCTTAGTTTCCTTCCCTAAAAATAGAACTTCCCTCTCTTTTTTTCATAATGAAAAACATAAATGTCCCCTTTCCAGAGGATGTTAGAAAGGTCTGAAAGGGTTAAGTCCTAATTCCTAAGCTTGAAATTCAAGGCGCTCCACAGCCTTGCCCCAACCTACCGTCCCAGACTTGTCATCTATTATTTCCTCTCATGGTATCTACACTTAAGGGAAACGACTCCAATTCCCAGAAACCACCTGTGCCTTCTTGCCCGCATGCCCCATTCTGATGGGTCAATTCTTCCTTCCCACATCAACTTTGCTTCTCCCTTCCCTCTACTTCCCATCCATCTTTATTTTGGAACTTACCAATTTTCAAGCTGCTCTCCCCCCATCGATCTACAATGAGACAATGTGTATTTACCCAGCTCCCACTGTGAGCAGCTGGGAGGAGCATGATGAATTAAATGGAAAAGCTGCATGCCATCCCTTTTCTCTTGAAGCATCCCTCATCAGCTAGAGGTAGTATCTCCTCCTCTGTGCTCCTGCTGAGAGATTTCTACCTTGAATTAGAGGTATTTACATGTACTCTTCATCTCTTCCTTAAAGTGTAAGCTCTTAGAGGGTAGCTATATAATTTGCTTGTCCTGGAAAATCTGAAAGTGTATTACATATAATCACCTAATACAGGAGGCAACACTGGAAGGCAGGAAGTATTTGGATTCTGGGATAAGAAAATTGACTTAAAGTCACCTTTAATCAAACCTTAAAATCACCTTAAATCAAACCTTAACTAAAGCCTTAGAACTCATATCCACAAACTATTAAAGTACCATAGACCTCTCTCAGAAGAAGTAAGCATCGAATGAAGTAACATACAGAAACATACTTTTTAAATTAGCAAATACTTTTTATGATTATTCAATTGGTGCTAATGGAATATGAGTCCCTTGTAATCCCTCAGAGAAAGGATCAGATAAACCAAATGTGTTATTTTAACAATCACGATTGCTTTTCAATGTCTCTATGAGTAATTTATGCCAAGAGACAGTATTATTTTATTTGAAATATTCTAGTTGTGACAACATGAATTCCTATGCTCTTCTTATTGGAGGAACTTATGACTTTATAAACAACTTAAAAATACCAGAAGGTCATCTTCATTATATCCTTATGGAATGGAAAGAATCCATTAAAGCAACAACAGTTAACCTGCTGGCCTACCCAACTGGGAACATGTTTCCATTTTTTTTAAAGGCGAAAGCAGGGAGAGAAAGGAGGAAAACCTCAGAATGCCATATAAAAAAAGTCATTATAATTAAAAATCTCCTTTACAGGAAATGCCACTTAATATAAATATCCTGTTACATCATACCAATATCACATTCATAAAAATGAGTTTATTCTAGAATCTCAGAGTACTCTCCCTAGATATCATTCTCATTCAGGCCTCGCTTTTAGCATCACATTAAGTTATACTTATGATTTCTCCAACTGAATACTCAATGACAAAGACTGTATGCTTAATAGTTATGAAAAATGTACCTGCCTCCCACATCTGACCAGCCCTGATTCACCATCACCACACACCAGAAAGATCACCACAGAAAAAGCAGAAAGACCACCACAGACAGAATGAAGAGGCTAACATCTCCCTGCTACAGAACCACCCTTTGCATACCTGCTAATACCTGCATTGTGTGGAAGAGCAACCTGCGCCCAAGAAGAGAAAGACCCAGAACATGCCCAGTGGCCATGATGAAGCCAAGATCTGAACCCAGGGCTGCTGGCCTCTCAGTTGCTTATTCTCTATTATACCATCTAGCCTTCCCCCAAAACCCGACTCCCCATAAAGTCACCTCGTCCCTCCACCACACCATGATTAGACTCCAAGGAGTTAAGTAAACAGGGGACATAAGGAGACCTAAGTTCTAGTCCTAGCTAACTGACTTGCTGTATACGTAAGGCAAACTCATTTAAGTCACTGTGCCTAAGTTTCCTTATAAAAAACAGAGTGACAATAACATCTGTTCCATATCCTTATAAAAAATAAAACTGTAAATCACTATGCAAATTTTCATATTTCTGATGTTCTGATGATCAAAATGAATTATTTAATTAAGGTGCCTTGACTACAAAGTCCACATGGTTTCCCCTGTATTATTTTGACACTTTGAAGCAGGGGTCAGCAAACTAGGGCACTCAAATCAAATTTGGCCCATTGGTCAGCAAACTAGGGCACTCAAATCAAATTCTGGCCCATTGGTTCTGCAACACAGCCACGCCCATTCATATACATACTGTCTATGCCTGCTTTCATGACCAGGACAGAGATGAATAGTGGGACACAAACTGTATGGCCTGCAAAGTCTAAAATATTTACTATCTGGCCCCTCACAAAAAAATTTTGCCAGGCGCCATCTTTAATAATCAAAGAGAGTAGCTAACAAGTTATCAGAGGCCAAAGAGAATAGCTAACAAGTTACAATAAATTTTGAATTTTCTTCGAACTGTACTATTTTCCACATATACCTCTTATTTGTCAAAAGATTTAACATATTGTAAACAAATATACAGAGAGAAAAGCAATAAATTAGAAAACTACGTTTTGTAAATAATAAAGTTGTATTAAACCAGTAAAGTCTACAAAGATATTTTATGTCTAAAAAATAAATTCCTAATTTTTTTTTCTTCTTCTGAAAATAATCTATGTTTTACAGAATTATCATTCTTTAAAACAATTAAAATTTGTCCCTCAAACTATTCCATATTTAAATTAAAATGTAAAAAGAAGAGAGAAATAGCTCAGGATGTAAATGAAATATTTCCCATGATTTCCAATCCAATGTGAAACTGTTCTTTAGTATGTCTGTTCCTTTTTTTTTTTTTTTTTTTAATTAAACTACTGTGCCAATTCTTTCGTGGCAGAGTTGAGTTCTGGCTAGGACATATTTTTGAAAAATAATTTTCCTGCATTTTACATCTTGAATGGGCTACATGTACACTGTTCTTAAACATCTGCTTAAATGCCAGAGAGGAAAGCGTGCAGCGTGTTTTAACAAGCAGACTTCCTCTGTTTCTCAAAGTCTTTAAATATTTAGTTTCAAAATGAATTCACCGTAAGCCAAAAAAAATTACCACCCATCCGATTACTCTGCCATTCTTATTGTATGGATTTATGAAAAATGTAAGGTGGGGGGCAGACATTGTTGGCGATGACAGAGGAGGGAAAGCAGTGAGAGTAAGGAAAACAATCAAGAAAAGTAAAAGTGAGAAAGCCATTGAGCCCACAATAACCTGTTGGGAATTGTCTTTTCCCTTTTCCTTCCTGTCTATCACGTCCAAAGAGCCAGAAAATATTATTTACTACTCAGAAAAAGTCGTAAGATTTTAGAGATGGACTGAATTTTAGAGGTCACTAAATATAAGCCATTTATTTCATGGATGAGAAAAACGAAGGTTCGGAAATCGCAGCTGTCACACCCTGTGGATTAGCTAGTAGTTAGTAGCAGGACCAGGACCAAAATCCAGTTTCCTGATCATCAGTTCAACACACTTCCCATTAGACTCGGCTCTGTGCCCTGCTAAGCATAATGTGCCATTTGGCACCTACTAGCCAAATTCTTTTCAAAATATGCCCAAAGTACCCCTGTCGTAGCCAGGAAATTCACAATACCCTTTTAAATTGTATCTATGAGCACATGCTTTTTCCAAGTACAGGCTACCAAGAATACTGCTTCGATTAGGAGTCACAATAAAGCAGAATAATCGAGAGCTAATAAGGACTTTGAGCTGCCTCCTTGTGTTTTGTCTTGATGGAAATCAGTTTGAAATAGACACCCTCTTCTCCGAACTCCTAGACACACACTTCCAAGACTAAACAGCAATATTCCATAAAAAGACCAGATCTAGCCAGTGTTATTATCTGTCTGACATTTAGGTTATTCTTGTGAGTAACTCATAAAGTAACGTGGGTGTCTGTGATTATTTGAGTACACATGGCAAACCATAACTGGTCAAAAAATAATAAAAGACATTTTTCCGTGACAAAAATACTGTATTGAATGACAACATGGCAGTGTGACAGTGCTCAGTGGACCGCAATACTTTCTCCATTTACAAAAAAGTAAAAAAGAAACAAAAAATTTTTTTAAAGTAAAAAAGCCTTTTTGCAGCTGCTAACTACTATAGTTCTTATTTAAATTATTTATGCAACATTTAAAGGTTCTGAGTGCTGACAGTCATGTACTAGCATATCTTCCCCCAAATCCATGTCATATATCAATTTATAATTCAGTCTTTTGATACAGAGCAGAAACGTGGCCAACGATGCAAGTCTGTATCCCTTTCTACAACCAAAATACACGGTTTTGACAATTTTCAGAATTTCTTTAGAACACGGCTACTTGTGAAGTAAAATTTTAAATTTAATCAGCACCATCCAAATTTTACAGTATGAGTCAAATCTAACATAAATTTTATGTATCACTGAGATGATAAAATTTGAAGCTGATCAACGCAAGGTGTGGTCTAGGGTCTTAATCCAAAACTACTCCCTCCTGTCGACCGATACCTCCCATCGCCACACGGCTGCATAAATGATAAGTAATAAGGGGCAATGTCTTAGTTGCCCTTTCTTTAAGAAACCAATAATCATGTTAAAAATTAGTCTGAAACTAATTTAAAAGATCTCGTGAAAAAAGGCGTATTTGTACTCAGACAGAAACCCATTCAAGCAGAGAGCAGTGTGAATGGGGGGGGCGCAGTGGAAAGGGGGGTGTCTAAATGCTACAGTCACATAAAACTGTTTGGTAAGGACAGTTAGGGACCGTGGAGGAACTCACCCACTCGGAAGTTCGTGGCCGTCAGGGTGTCAGCAGCATGGCCATTCTCACTAATGAGAGTGGTGGTGTTCCCCTTCTCACAGCTGTTCTGACAGCTGCCCTTGGTGCAGGTCACTTTACAGATGCTCGGAGTAAAGACCACCTTGATGCGGCCAGTGTGGTTACTCACTAGGAGCGGAGGCAGGGAGAAAAAGAAGAACAAACACGTCAGCTTAGTATCCATGAACTTGCCTTAGAAGGTTTTAAAAAAAAAAAAAAAGGGAAAAAAAGAAAGGAAAGAAGCGAGAGGGGGAAAGAGAGAGCCCACAACCCGACAGGTTTAAGAGGGAAGCCTTCAGTGCTTGCTGCTCTGTATCCAGTGGTGTCTCTGAAACAGGAGTAGGAAGCTTAGCAAACAGAACTCTGGGATGCACTCCAAAACCACATTTGAAGTCGAGTCACTGGAGTGGGATTACTAACCACAATGCTGCACTTTATTCACGGGCAGACAAAGAGCAGTACCGAGGGCACGACAGATGAAAGAGCCAACCCTGACAGGCAGATGTAATGCAAAGAGGTTGGCTATGCACCTCGTGGTGAATAAACTCTTGTGTCCTCGCCTTGCATACTTTCCCTGTTTCTCCACTTATGAAGTCACTATTTGCAGCCCGACCCCTGGAAATGTTTTAGGCATGCGGCATGTCTGAAAACATCTGTCTCAAATCTCCTGGCACTCTCAGCTGAAGTGATCAAATCCTGTGACGCAGCTGCGGGAGCCCAATTCTTTTTCACAACTCTGGGGCATTATTTCTCCACATAAATGTATGCAACATGTATTTTGTTTTACTGTGAACGGGGTCCATCTAAGAAAAAGTGAGGCCAGGTCGCCGGGCGAAATGGTTGCCTCCGTTCAAACACTAGCCTGGAGCTCTCGCTGCTGCTACAGTCACAGGCCACCCAAGGCAGGTATTTGTTTCGTTCCCATGGCCCTCTCCTAACTAAATGCTATAACTTGACTGCACTGAAGATGCAGCACAGTATCACAAAATAAGATTCTGGGTTGCAATCTTGGCTCAACTGTGGTATGACGTCAGACATGTCATTTTACCTTTTCTCTAAAACCTGAGGGAATTGGAATTGATGTTTTCAAGCCAGTTCTAGCTTTCAATGTCTATATCAGGGGTCAGCAAACTATTGCCCTAGGATCAAATCTGCTTTTGTAAATAAAGTTTTATTGGAACACAGCCATACTCATTCATTTATGTATCATCTATGGCTTGCTTTTGTGCTATAACAGCAAAGCAGCAAAGAGAATGTATGGCCTCAGCCAGAACTGTTGTTCACAGCCAAGTCCCAATATAAACTCTCTGGCAAAGTGCAATACAGAAACCCTAGTCTGACTTCTACATCTGTGATCTGCCCCCAGCCAGGCCATTTCTTTTTCCAGGAGCCCAGGCAAAAAGCAAAGCAGCAGCTGAAGACAGATAGACGGTTTGTCTTTGAGGCTTTAAGGCTGGTAGAAAGCAATGCCTTTCCTGTTGCCACTGTGTTACTGCAGTGGCCAAAGGGGAGACTAACTCCGGGTCAATCTCTCCTTTGCCTTCGCCTGCTCACCAGAAGTGATTCCTCCCCCTTTCCACTGCCTTGATTTGACCAAGATTATATTTTCAAAAAATCATCCAAGAAGCCTCTATAGACCCTCAACAAAACAAATTGTGGTGAAAATCTGAGCTTAGAAACAAAGAACCTTAACTAAATAAGCCATTAGAATTTCAAGGCTAGAACAAGGCCTCAAAGGTCCTCTGACACATCCTTTATTTAAACATTTCTAGAGACAAGGAGCTCATTACCCACTCAGAAAGCACCTTCTGCTCATGAGCAGCCCCTCACAAGTGCTCTTCCTTCTTGAGCTGAAGGGTGTCTTCAGTCAGTTTCACCCATTAATCCAAATTCAGCTCCCCAGGGTCTCACAATCTAATACCTCTTCTACATGAGACCCCTTCAACTACTCAACAATAACTGCCATGTAAACAAAGAAATTCAAGTTAGAGAGACTTAAGGAGATTGGCTTGGGCTGGCCCTCTCACTTTACAGAAGAAAACAATTCCTTAGGAGGAGAAATATCCTCAATGGTCTTTTCAAATGGCTTTCCGAAACCATTTCTCGTTCACCTGTGGTTCTAACACAGGAAATCAGGATACACAGTCTGAGGCGGGGAGATATTCTCGTGGCCAACCAGATCATCCAGCATCTTACAAAACGGCATTCAGAAACGTTTTCTATACAGGGCCAAAGAGTAAATATTTTAGGGTTTTAGACCCAAAGGACTCTGTTGCAACTATTCAACTCTGTCATGGCAGTAGGAAAGGAGCCTGTCAAAAACAATATGTGAATGAGTGGGTGTAACTGTGTTCCAATAAAACTTTAAAGAAAGGGTTTGCTGACCACTGCTTTAAATGACCTTCAAATTTTTCTAAGACTGCATCTCAGAAATTTTAAAAACTACAATAGAATTTTGATTCCACGATCAGACAAAATTCACCTAGTTCAATTTTTTGCAGTAGCACAAAAAAAATCAGTCTACACTCTAAGTTGTAAAACCATCCTTACAAATATCTTGAGACTACTTTGTATAAGTGTATGAAGCCCAAGAAAAAAAAAGAGACAACATCGTCCCACTTCAAAAGAATATAAACTTATATTTTTTCTGGCTCTTGGTAGGATAATGAAATTAGAAATGGTGTGCCAACTATTTTGTCTTCTCTGGCATTAACTCATAGCACCAGCAGCTGCCATGCAGATGCTCATACCGTCACCTAAATTATGCTCACTTAGACGAACTGAGACATCCAAAAAAAGCAAGCACTTAAATCATTAGTCCCATTTCACCTCCCAGTTACAGTAGTCACTTTATAGGCACTTGAGAATCTCCGGACCTATTGTTTTTAAAAACTTATTATATTTCCCAAAAAAAAAAAAAAAAAAAACCTGGCTTAGAATCATCTGGATTTTCAAAAAGGCAGAGACAGTTTCATATGACTTAATTCTGATTTTTACAATGTTCACATCTTCTTGGAAGAGAAGATACTTTTTATTTCGTATTTCCCCTTGTGTTTTTCAAGAATTCTGGTATAAAGTAATCTAATTCTAAAACAGACACTTGTATTCTCAGTGGGTCGTAAAGCATTTATTTCTTCATTATAATTAGCTTTAGTTTTCCAAGCCAATTTCAAAATCAGTATTGAAAAATTAACTACTGTGTGACACTGGATTGTCATTCACAGCTCTAACAGGACTCCACAAACATTAAATGAGTTAGAAAATACACTCGCCTGTACCTACCCCTTTAAAATCATTTCTACATATAGAGGGTATTGTGTAAAGAGTTTAAATTTTAAAGTACTCATGACGTACGATGGAATTGTACACTTGAAACCGATATAATTTTATTAAGCAATGTCAACCCATTAAATTTAATAAAAATATTTTTATATATATTAAAAATAAAAAATAAAGTACAGTGCTCTGAGTTTCAAATTCCTCATCTGTGACAAGCTGAAGACAATATCACTCATCTCTCAAGAGTTCAGTGGGAATGTACTAACAGTAGCCTTTCCCACAGAGGCTATTTGGTACTTTAAGATGCATCTTCCTCAAGCGCCTTGAAGAGAGTAATACTCAAGGACTCCTGGTGCCTTGCATTGAGCAGGTGCCAAGTAAATGTAGAATAAATGAAGTGACCCAGAAAACAACTGTACAACCCCACAGAGACTGGGGACTCTAGATGCTAGAGTCATTCTAGCCGAAGGCTTTGCTTCACCTGAAAGAAACTGAAGCCCACAGTCAAATCAGTGGTAGGTGACTGTCCCTACCTAGGAGCACCGACGGGTTGATTAAAAATTACATATCTGAGAAGCAAAAGTCAGGCCAGTCAGGAGTTAATAGGGAAAGTGCTGGCACAGCTTTCGCATACGTGGTCCCTCTGATGAAAAAAAAAGGTAATTTTTAAATCCCCATAGGTAAATCAGCCCCAGAAATCTTAAGCAAGCTCCTTCAAACCTTGGGTTGTAGAGGCTTGGCTAGAAACATAGATTGCCTGGAGCTGTGCAGCACCTCCACAGGGCCTCCTAGTCAGTCAGTCAGTCAAGGCCCTCAAGAGTCAACATCCTGTCTACAGCGTCTGCCAGACCCTGTGTGAATTTATACCTCCAAGAAGAGGCACTGGCACATGGTTTAAAACAAACCACAGATATTCAGAGTGAATGGCGACTGGGATGGAAATGAAGCCGATACCCTCTCCCTATAAAAAGCTTTCATTTCTGCTTCCCAATCATTAATGACAGAAAAATTCGAAACTGTGAAAATTATTCTTGACAAATACACTTTGGTCTAGAAAAGAGTACGTTTGCCATTTTTCAGTTATTAGACTAGGTTGTGACCAAAAGCAAAGGCAGCCAAAGAAATAAATATAACAAGTTCAAGACTCACATCAGATGTTATGAACAAATACAGTCTCTCCTGCATTCCCCAGAATGCTACAACAGCCCATAAGCACGCATCCAACTTAAAAAACGGGGGGCTCACTCATACAGGCAATATCCTCTGGGAAAGAGAAGCAATCTCTCTGTGGTTACAAGCCATCACCCTGCTTATTAACTGAGACCGATTTAAGGAGACCTCGGAGCTGATTCAGTACACAGGTCACCAAGAATTCTTTGAAGGACAAATCATGAAAGTTTTAATGCTTAGAATAACAGAATAACAGGACTTGATTGTTCAGCTCTCCAGGTTTGCATTAACTCCTCTTTGACTATTAAAATAATGCCCATAGACTATCCCGTGTTCCTAGAGAAAGGTACTATATAAATAGAAATTAATATCAAACCTATTACTTTATGAGATTGCTCTAGTCCTAGAAAACCCTCCAAGAGGGAAACTCAGACGAGATTTCTAGTTCTGATGTGGGTGCTTCCTCAGATAAGAATCTAGAGTTACATTCCAATACCCTCTTGAGTTCTTCCAGGTAGAAGTAACTAAATGAAGAGGTAAAGAGATAAATAGTTGCTATACCTGTGACATAAAACGAAACACCTAAGCTTCCTTTCGATTCTCCCTTAAAAATCACTGAAGGAAACTGTATGTCATCCATCTCTTTCTGACACATATGTATTGATTTCCTCCCATTTATATAAATATAAGAAAATAGACTTATAAAGAGGCTAAAAAGGAGAATATGTTAAATCATTTAATACAAGAATAGTTTTTTGGATATATTCTGAGTTTCTGAAAGAATTCCTTATTGATTATCAAAAAGCAGGTCTCCGACATATATCATGTTTGAAAACGTAAATACTGTCCCCAAAATACCCATTTGGGTAGAAATGCAGATGTTACCTAGTCACACAGTCTCAAGTATGACCTCACTTACTGTTTCACTGAGAAAACAGAAGCTATAAAGACGCAGGCCTACCAACTTCCCTGAATCTACAGCTGTCCTGCCTTCTTCCTGATAAAGGAGGTGGTCCTATCCACAGCCGACCCCTCCGCCGAAGCAATGGGGCCCCTTCCTCTCTTGCCTACTCAAAGAGGCCCTTCTCTGTGCATTCCCATTAGTGTGCACACATGCTGCGCTGTCTCCCATCTTTCAAGAATACCCCGCCTCTCTTTGTCCCCATTACACCCTTCTGCAGATAATGCTCTCTTTTCTCTGCCGTCCTTACGGCAAAACTCCTCAAAAGAGCTGCTCCACTGGCTGTCTCCACTACGTCCTCTCCCATTCTCTCTTGAACCTGTTGCAGTCAAGCTTTCCCTGTCAACACTTCACCAAAGCTGCCCATCTGAAGGTCACCACTGGCCTCCATGTTGCCAAATCCAACGGCGAATTCTCTGGCTCTTTCTTACTCAAGCTTTCAGGTTTCAACTGTTTCAAGCTGACAGTTGACGAAGCAGGTTCTAACACTGCTTCCTAAAATGCACTTTCCGCACTTGGTTTCTAGGTTACTCTGTTCTCTCGTGCTTCCCTCTTCTACCTCAACAGCCACTGCTCCTCACGATCCTACCCACGGAGGGGCCCAGAGCTTGGTCCCCTCACTTTCTCCATTTTCTATACTGACTTCCCAGAGCAGGGGGCCCCAATCCCCGGGCCATGGACAGGTAATGATCCATAGCCTGTTAGGAACCAGGCCGCATGGCAGGAAGTGAGCAGCAGGTGACCAAGTGAAGCTTCATCTGTATTTGCAGCTGCTCCCCAGCACTAGCATCACCACCTCAGCTCCACCTCAGATCATCAGGCATTAGGCTGTCATAGGAGCACCGGTCCCTGGTGCCAGAATGGTTGAGGACCGCAGTCCTCGATGATGATATCCTGTCCTAGCTCATGGATTTAAATGCCATCTACAGACTTCCATAGAGAAAATGTTTAACACTAGCCTGAACCACCTCTGCCTGGTGTGTGTGTGCATATGAGTACTGAAGGTAGGGGTGTGTGTGTGTGTGTGTGTGCGCGCGCGCGCATCCAAGAACCCAACTATCCAACTGCTTATGGAACTTTCCTAGGTAGGTGTCTAATATCTAGTGGACATCTCAAGCAAAATTTATTCAAAATTGAGCTTTGATTCCTCCATACACCCAAATCCAAACCTGTTCTTCATGTCTTCTCCCATCCCCAAAAATGAAAAGTCTATTATTGACCTTTTGTCATCTGAGACTCAATACATTAGCAAATTCTATTAACTCTATTCCAGAAGGTGCCAATTTCTCACCACCTCCATGGTAAACGCTCCGGTGCAATCCACCATCATCTTTTGTCTGGATTATTTCAACCATCTCCTAGTTGTACTTCCTGCTTCCACCTCCACGCTCCTACGATTCATTCTCCAACAGGACGCAGTGCATCCTTTTTTAACGTATGTCATTCAGATGATGGTGCTCCTCCCTTCAGTGCTTTCCCAGAATCCAAGCCAATGGCCTGTGGGGCCCTCTACAGCCATGACCTCCCTGACTTCATTTCTTCTCCCCAACTCACTCACTTCCTTGCCATTCCTCAGATACCCAGCACAATCCTATCTCAGGCCTTTGTACTTGCTGTTCCCTTTGCCTAGAATACTCTTCCCTAGATATATGCAGCTTTCTCCCTCACCTCCTTCAAGACTTCTCCAGAATGTCACATTATCAGGTGGCCTACCTGACGTAAAACTGCAACAGCACCACACATTACCTATCCGCCCCCATATCCGGCTTTATATTTCCTATTTATCATAAAAACACTTAATGTATTTCGTGTTTGATTTTTGCCATCAGAACATAAACTCCACGCGGGCAGGAATGTGTCTGGTCATTACTATATACTCTACATGTGTCTCATAGTAAGTGCTCAATAAATGAAAACTGAATGAATGTACCTCACCGACAAGAAGCTAAACAACAAATGATATCATCTATGGGGTAACTGTTAGTAGCATTAAAAACAAAAGACACTCCTATGAAAACTTTAGCCTCAAAATATACATGTTATAGGCTATATTTGAGAGAGATAAATGTTTTGCCATAAAAGTTTCAGATCAAGGGAAAGCACAGTTGTTAGGAAACTCTGCGATCATTACAAAACATATTTTTCCCTCAATCATTAAAACATTACCCAAAAATGGCCAGTGATTAAAAAAGCAAAAATTTTCAATTAAATATGCCAATTTGAGAATAACTAAATAAACAACAGGAAATAGAAATTTCTCAAATCCTTTTTCAAAAGCAAAACAATTATTTGCTCTCTAAATTTCACATTATGCAAAAAAAAAATTGACACGACGGAAACTTCCTCTAATTTTATAAATAAAATTTATGATGTGTAAGAAGTTGAGATTTTAAACATATTTGTGATTTACTAAGTATCCATTCCCTTTGTTAGGCAAAGAACAGCTAGGAAATGAAACACACTACTACCCAGACTCTGTGATCTTACGCGAATTGTTACTAGGCCATAAAATTCAACAAAGAAGAGAAATACATTTTGGTTCCCATCTAGGAGAGACCAGCCAAAGGACTAAACAGAGATCCAGCAATAAAGATAGTAGATTTCAACCCAAATTTCCACTTGCTTTAGGAGTCAGGTCAAATTTCCTGTTTCACTCATTTCATCTTTGTTTTGCCTTGACTGAAGATTTAAGGAGTAAGATATTCATCTAGAATCACATTTTCTTACACTCGATCTTGCCCTGCAGCCAGACACCAATACCGCCTCCCGCCCCCCGGCCCCATAAGACTTTTAGAAGCACACCTTGAGACGATGCAATTATTTTTATCTTTCCATTTTTCCTTGGAGTTTTCCCTCCTTAAATACCAGTCATCATAAGCTCTCGTCTCTAAAAATATTTTTTAAAGGTCCTATTTTTATCCCTGGAACAAAATCAAATATGTTTGAAGGTATGCTATATTTTACAGTCAAAAGACTAACTTTCACCCAACGAGTAGTTTACTTACCCAGCAGGATCTGACCCAGTGTTTAGGGAAAGAAAATATAGTTGGTAATAAAAGTGAAGAACTAGCAAAACAAACCAACGGCTTTTTGACATTCTCGTTTTCTGACCGTTTTTTGTAAAATATATATATTTTTTTAACATCTTAGACCCTGAAGGGATTCAACCGTCCAGAAATACTTCAGTTTGTGGATGAGGAATGCCCAGGAATGTTCAGGACAGTCTTGGGACTACGGTCCAAAATAAAAGGTGACAGCATTGGCTGAAGGCACCACAACTGATTAGAGGCAGCAACAGGGCACCAGGTTGTCCCACAGTGTTTCCTTCAACACATCTTTAAAAACTCACCTGTCTAGAATGTATCTGGAAACCTGTCCTCTACTCCTAACCCTGAATACCAGACAATCTGCTATTGCCATCCCACCCACGAGAGACAATGGTATTTGAAATGCTGTGATAACGAGTTAAAGGAATACATCCCCGAGATGATAGGACTTAAATCAGTTCAAAACTTAAGAAGAAGCAGAGTAGAAAGTCAAGGAGGGAGAGGGAGCCCACTGTACCCATTTTCTCCATCATTACTTGACAATGCAATCAATTCTCAGCCCAGATCTAGAATCCTGACAATTATGAGAACCATACTAGGGGAAGGTTAAATGAGTTTTGCCCAGGGTTTCATTTTCTTTTTTTTTTAACCATCAATGTTCATGATGTTACTCTAAGAGTTTGTCTCCCAAGGGAGAAATATCATTTAAAAGAAGCTTTTTTTTTCATGTGAAAAATCTCTACCTCCATTAAAAACCTATGCCGGTCTCAGCAGCAGCACGGGTTTAGATTCCACACCGCTGCCATGGGACAAGAAGCTTAAGGACAACTGACAAGAGGAGGATGTCACTGTTGTCCCTGAGTGGACAGAACAAGTTGCAGAGCAGTAAATGTCTTCCATCTCTAATACTCATTCAATCTGGCTAGTTTGCATGGGCTCCTTACAGAAAAAAAAAAAAAGGGGGTTAGATATGCTTCACATGACTCGAATTTTCTGTCCCTTAATTTTGGAACTGAATTAGGTTTTATTTAGCCCCACATTTGTTGTTTTTCCAAAGAGAAGTAAATGGAGGCATTTGTTATCAGTCTCTCACTCACCATTTCCATAAATAACGTCTGTTTATTTGCATATGGAGAAGCAAGACTAGAAGGATCTACTGGGCTATGCGTTTGCCAAGAACCAAATTTCATGACATATTCACCAGCTTGATTAAGTGTGGGCCATTTCAGATGAGGGCCTCAGATTATCTTCCCCACATATTTGAGAATTAGGATTCCATATAAGTCTATAGAATTGCTATGACAACTATTCTTGACAAAATCAAACTCCTTTAAAAGGATTTAGGACCCTTTTCCATCTAGACTCAACTGAGCCTCGTCTTGCCTTCTGCTGCAGCCCCATACACTGGCTGGACAGAATCGTCCAATGGTCCTCACTCCCACACCTACTTCCTTCACTTGCCACTTCCTCCCCCTAGAACTCCTTTCATCCTTTTTTCTCCACCTTTCATCCTTTTGACCCAACTATGCTACTTCGCCCCTCCATGATTTTCAGCGACCTAGGCATGACCAAACATTACAACCCCCCATTTTCACTTGCCTCTTTGCACATATTTCTCTTTATGTACATTTCTCTACTTCTCCAAGCTTCCCTTGGCCTCAATCAAACCAAACAAAATAAATAAATAAACAGTTTATAATCTTATGCTCCTTTTCTATTCATAACAAACATCCCACCTGGTGATTATCCCGCTTTGGAAATGGGAAAGAGTATGTGGTAAGCAGGGAATGACACAGGAGAGAAGGCAGGGGGAGGAAATGAAGATAAGTGACCTGAGGTCGTATGAGCTCAGGCTGAGACTACATGGGAATCCCAAAGTCTAAGAGAAGTGACTTTTATCCAAACAACCAACGTCTGGAAAACACAAAACTTTAACCGAGGAACACCATCAGGGTTCCAGTACCTTCATTAGGGGGCTTGGACATTTCTTTCTTACACTAAAGGCAGACACGGGAAGAAAATGACCTATTACACTTTATAAAATTTAAATTCTGCTTGGAAAAAAAAAAAGTCAAAAGACAGGGCAGAGAAACAAAGCAAAACCTGTACCCCGTACAAGCATTCTGAGTCACTAGAGCTGCCAGGCCAGAAGTCGACACCTTGATGTGCCTCTGAGGGATTCCAATTCTTTCAAATAGGCGATAAAAATGTAGAGCAAACAAAATCATCATGTGGATGCATTTTATTTTAAGAAATATTAAGGAAGTTGAAGATACCAACATTTTGCAACTGTCAAAACAACTCTCAGGTTTGATGGATCAACCGAACGAAGTATCTGGTGAAGCAATTGGTTATACAAAAGAAAACTGAAATTTTTAAATCTCTGAAGTAATTTAGAATCACAGAATCACGGGTATCCAAGCTTGCAGAATACAGATTCTGTCATTTTTTTTCTCCCAGCACAAACTTCTCACTGTCTCAGTTTTTAAATGATGCCATCAAATATCACCAACTTCCCCCCCAAATTCAATAGGTCTCATCATTAGAAAAAAATTTATCCTAAAAGTCCTTTTTTCAAAGTTATCATATTATTTATATCTAGGTATGCTTCAGTGTCATGTGACAAATAAAACTGAAAAATGATTAGTTGGCCAATACAAAACGAATTACTGATGTGCAATTATACACTGTAAGTTTTCCAGCTGTCAATTCATTCTTCTCAGGTTACTCATTGTCGACTTCTTCTTTTGACTCTCATCAAGACAGTGCCTCTCCCGTTGAACGCTATGATGGTTTTAAAATTTATCTACAAATTATTTGATACTTTCTTTAAAAAGTGAAGTATAATTCCCACCCTTGAGCGTGGGCTGGTTTTGGCAACTCACGTCTAAAAAAAGGGCTGAAGCAGAAGTCATGGTTTGTGACTTCAGCGAGTAGATCAGAAAAGGCACTGTGGCTTCTGACTTGGTGTCTCTCTCTTGAATCACTTACTCTGTGGGATGCCAGCTCACATGCTGTGAGAATTCCAGGAGCTTATGGAGAAGCCTATATGGCAAGAAACTTGAAGTCTCCTGCCAACAGCCATGTGAGTGAGCCACCCTGAAAGCAGATCTTCCAGCCCCAGTCAAACCGTCAGATGACAGTGGCCCCTGCTGCTACCCTAATGGCAACTTCATAAAAGAACCTGAGCCAGAACCAATCAGCCAAGGTACTTCTGACTTCCTGAACCACAGAAACTGTAAGATGTTTGTCGCTCTAAACTACTAAGCTTTGGAGTAATTTGTTACACAGCAGTAAATAACAAAAACAAACACATATACACTCCTCTTCCTTGCTTTTCCTTTTTGCCTAGATTCTGAGGACATAGAGGCAGAATGTACGGGCCTTTCTAAATGTACACAGCACTGTCGGCATGACTGATGGACTCCAGAAACAGGTACTGAGTGTCTACTAAGCCACAGAGCTCAAAATACACACCACGACCCTGTTTAAGTTATGGTCATACCCATTTCACAGACGAGGAAACTGTAGAGACTATAGAGACATTCACCCTAGAGAAACGACCGAGGTCAGTTCATTAGGAAATGGCAGAACTGGGAGTTTAATGCAAGCCCCTGCTCTTTCCTCGCTACCCCCGCGCCTCTCCCACGCTTTTAATGAGCATGACTATGAAAGCTGTAGACACTAAGCACCTGGAAAGGTTGGGATGAGAGAGAAAAACACACACAGATGGAGCATATACTATGTGTCTGGCTATGTTAGGTGTCACATCCTTCATCTCACTTCATTTTTACAACAGTCCAGTGGGATAAGTGTGAAGATTTTTATTTGACAGAGACACTAATATTCAGAGCTTTAATAGGACAGGATACAGTAAAAGCACTCACTGGCTCCACCCTCTAGGATCCTGCAATCTGGAGTGGAAGAAAAGACACACACAGAATGGTGCCCACCCAACCTATCTAGCTCACAAGGCTGTGGCGGGAGCCATATGAAATAATTTGTATGGATATAATTCCTAAGCTGTTAAATACTATGCAAATGCAAGAGGGTATCATTACATGTGGTCAGCTCTCAGTGGAGAAAAACCCAGACTAGTAGTGACATTCACCTCATGATATACAGCAAAACCCACAAGAGCTTCTCCATATGGAAAAATCTCATCTCAAGATGTTTGCTTTCATGATCGTAATTACTATTAAAGACTCTAAAATAAAGTAAACATCCAGTGTGTGGACTTCGGTTGCTACATAATTTCCAGGTAAGACCTGATTGCTTGACTTTTTTGAGAAGTATCAAAACTTCAACCAGCAGCAGAAGCCCACTCATTAGAAAGGCTAGTTTTGTATTTGAATAATTTTTGTTAATTTAAACAATTCTTACCAGAAACCATATTTAGATAATTTAAAAATTATGTTATTGTCATAAAAGTCCTACATAGAAAGTTGACAAGTTTTTAAAATATAGTCAAATTTTGACTTTCTACTCACCTACAAGTAACCTACACAGAGAGCGAATGTAGCAAGCATTCTTTTAAATATATAACGTTTTTGGCAAATTTTAGCTCATTATATTTTTGTATCCCAACAAACTTATATGAATAACATGCAGGGCATATTTTAAATTGTCAAATGAAGTACTAATATTATAATATAACATTACATTAATGAACATCGAGCCCTTAGTACAGTGGTTGGCACGCAGTAAGTGCTAAACAGACAAAGGTGAGGATGGAATCTACACAGTGTCTTTGATGGGGACAAAAGAACCTGTGTCCAAATTTCCTAATTACCTGATCTTCAGAGACAAGAATTTACAATACCCTTAGCAGGTTTTTAAAAATACATAGTATATGTTCTTGAGGTATACTAAGGTGTGGTTAGGAAACTGGGATCTCTGACAAGAGACATTATGAATCATTTTCTCCACTAAGTCTTTAAAAAAACTCCTTTAAAAAGAGGCATCTAATTTTGCTCTACTTCCGTGTTCAAGACATGGCAGAGCATGCCTCATATATATTTACTCACATACCCGCACTGTGGTTGCCTGAAAATCCGTACTAAAAAGAATGAAGGACTAGGAAGCATGATGGGATATCGTGAGTCTTACTGAAAAGATTCCTGTCCAGGCCAATGAACTGACACTGGACGTTCTCCATTCCATGTGAGCAAGAATCCCTGCGAATGCTGTTAAAAATCCAAATGGGTACTCAGACACAAATAAATAGGAAGACCTCAGGCCCTAGCGAACCCCAGGTCCGGCAGAACAATTCTCTAAGTGTTTCAGTGGTCTTGGGAACTGATGGAACTGACCCATCCTCTCCTCTGTCCATCTGCCAAGCTATTCCAAGTTTCTTAGAAGTGACTGGGTGTGGACAGGAGTAAGAGCTAAAAAAGGGAATGAGGAAAAGAAGTGCAGCAGCTGTGTTTTCTGTCTGTAAAAGGCAAGCTTTGGTGTTTTGAGATATCGAGACATGCAGCTGTTAGAGGGAAGGGCACGAATAGAACATGTGTAAACTGAGGTCTCTGCCTAGAACACAATGTGAGGAGTGCACATTATCTCAAGTGATGGGATGGTATAGCAAAGCCGTGTGCAGCAGTAAGGGGGATAAAAGTCTCAAGAAAACCCAGGAGCAGCCAGCCATATGAGCCAGACCACATGAAGCCTAGCATCTATTTCAGTAACTGGGAAGGCATTAAGAATCCACAGTACTTTTAGCAACCCATTATACATAGCCCTATCGCCAGCCATTTTTAGAAAATGCTATCGAACTTCATTCTTGTACCCAACATTAACATGATACGAAGTGTCTCTCTGGATGTTTCTGCTTCTACTTTGTATTTCCCTTCTGTCCCAGTTGCTTAATGTTCAACTCTAACTTACAAATTCCTTGAGAGATTCTGATTAATCTAATTTCATCGATATCATGGCCGCTGGGGAGTGCTCTTCTGCCAGGCCACCTTAGAGGCAGCTGGCTAGCTCAGACAGGTTTTTCCTGAGTCAAGTGCCTACCCATTTTCTAGTCCACTGTGGCGAGAAGGGGAGGTCACCCAGAACAGCATTATTCCCTGTATGTGATTAAACCAGCATCATCTGCTCTACTGACACTAACCACTGACTTATCCATATTGCTTTAAAAAGCAAATATTTTGCTCCGTGGATAAGGTAATTTAAGAAAAGCAGTAAATGTCAAAGGAGTTGGCATGGCAGCAGAACAGAACCATGTCTTTTTCATGGTACAAGGAAGAATGAAACCATACAAGGCCTCTTAAAGCTCAGAACTGGCACAGTGTCCTTCCACCCACCCTCCATTAGTCAAAGCAAGTCACACGGCCAAGGTCAAAGTCAATAGGGTGAAAAAGTCCACTACACCCAATGGGAAGCCACAGCAAGGAGGAGGGAAGAAAATTATGCATAAATAAGATCTGAATGTGTAGGAAGAAGAGTTCTGGTTTCTGCTGGATCTGAGGCAGGCGGCACGATCATGAAATGCACCTGCAGCCATGAAGGGTGTTCATTAAGACGAGGAGCACAGCTGCCCGGGGCGTGTGGTTCCAGACTTCAATCCCACACAAGAAGCCCAGGGGCCACCGACCAAGGGAGCGGCCACCACCGCCCTCTCGCCTGCTTTGTGGATGCCTTTCTTTCTTTCACCAAAGATTTTTAAATCTGTTTTTAGGACACAGGGATTTTTAAATAGCTAAGATGTTCTTTACAAAAGCAACTACTGCTATTAAAATGTTTTCATTCCGTTAAAAAAAAAAAAAAAAAATTGGAACCCTGAGGGAACAAACTTGTGAAGTGCAGTTAGGGCTACAAGCAGTTTTTTAAAGGGTTACTTGATATGTGGGTAATGTAAGAGATCCGCGTATCAAGTTGTTTAAATAATACACACATTTATATGTGAATACATATGCACGTGTGTGCATATGTACACGTATGTACATCATAGATATAAATATGTATATTTCACGGTTTAATGTTTGCCTGTCAGAGAATTACTCAGATAAAACCACACTGCAATTACCTCTTAGGGAAGAGAGGTCTTCCTGTTACTCCGGCCATCTATAAACCTCCACTCCCTTTCCATGGGAACAAAGAACAAGGGCATCTGGGTTTCAGTTTAATTACATTTCAATTTTGCAAAGGGGTAATTAATATTAAAAGAAATACTGAAAGATAATGCAGAATATAATGGTAGACAGTAACAAGACAAGGTCTTTTTTAAGAAATGTCATATAAAAATATAAGAACGGGACTGAGGTCTTTACCTCCAAGGGAGGGGACAAACTCACCACGAGGCAGTCATTTTCGATGCTAAGAGGACTCTCCTCTAAGGAGACCGGCCCAGGAGAAAACAGCACGTTCTACTTTAATGCCCTTCAGAACATCTCATGAGCACTATTTTGTACAATCTTGTTTATTTTTAATCAAACCTATCATTTCAACTCTAATAGGAATTAATTCCCTAGAAACTATTTTCCCACTCAGAAGTAAAGTCAAGCCTTCACTTTTCCGCCCCACCCCAGAAAAAATTGTAAGGCTGAGTAAGCACCATCACTTTTCTTCTTTGAATGCAGGTTTTCTCCAAAATGTTGCTTTGTAGTATCCCCCAGACAATCTGTAAATTCATTCCTGTCATTTTCCTCTAGAAATAGTATGCTCTGATTATAGAATATTCTGGAGCCCTACAATGTTTATTTCTCAATATCTTCAACTCAGTCTCAATATCCAGAAATATTCTTGGACTGGTTTGTTTATTTATTAGGAAATCGTGGGCCCTTGAGATTAGAGCCTCTTTTTTCTGGCACAAAAGGCTGCCCTTTGGGGAATTTAGATTACATAATCCTCCACTCTAGGTTTTCCTCCACTGCTGTTTTCACATTGCTGGTCAAGCTTCTTGGAAGTGTTTTTAATCGATCCATGTTCACCATTTCCTAGCTATCTGAGTCTGTGTGTGAGCGGTCAGCAGGCAGAGAATGTTCATGTTCACAAACCCTTCTGGACTGGGATATGATTAAACAGCTCCTGGATAAAACATACCACCCACCTTCACCCCGCACCTGAGGCACAGTGGCCCAGGTGAGACCACACATGGAACTCTCTCTGCAACAGGTAATGCCATGTCTTTCAATGAATCTGGATTCCTAAAGATATCACCTCAGAAAAACCCTTGTATCAACCTTCACCAGAATACTTTCTCATTGCTAGTTTGTACACACTATGCTGTGGCTTTGCAGTCTAAGCTTGTAAGCCAACAAGGACTTCGCCAGAAATTGAAGAGTGGGTAATTTTCTTCTAGCCATCTTTCGTGCTAACATCCACACTGCCAAATGGCTGGGAAACTGGCTCGAGGTTCCTGATTCCCACAGAAAATTAAGTGTGGGTGACCCAGCAGCTTCAGGAACTTGTTGCTTTTTGCAAAGTGAAAGCATGGAGCTCTACCATCATTCCTTCTTTAACGCAGTCTGTTTTCACACCCAGTATTCCTCTTAAATGCTAAATCATTTCTTGGTTAGTTTTCATCAGCTTCTTGTAAGATCATTTCTGGCTAGTACAACTTCCCCTGCCACTTAGTACCCACTGGATTGGTGTGGGGCCAATGTCAGACACATTTATTTGCACATGACAAGCTAAAGGGAGCCCCACGTGCGGAGGCAGCTTTCAGTGCTACAGAACAAGTATCTACGGAATTCTCTCCCTCCGAGTGCCCGCTTTGACCATCTGCAAAGCTTTGCCCTAATGGGGCTCTTGACCAATCAGTATCTACCAGAGAGGGCATCGCAGGGAACTTGAGATGCCAGCACACTTGATTTCTCCTCCCATTCTTCCTTTTCTTTCTTCACATGATCTATCCCATCGCTCACATCCTAAACTTCAACATTCAAATGAGGTGAGGTTGTTCTCAGAACCAAATTCTTCCTCACCAGATTTTCAAATAGTTTTTTTTTCTCTGAAGAGCTCCGTATTGCAATTCATCTTGCATGTAAGAATCGGCCCCAATTGTTCTCATCTGTACATATTACAGTTACATTTGCCTTTATCCAGTTTCCAGTGGCCACGCCAAGGTTCCTACCCTCTTTTACAAAGGGCCAGTAAGTGGAGGATGAATTTGGTCTTCCACCCTCTGAAGCAACTTCTGTCTCACGGTGGGTGCTCTTATGTACAACCACACGCACCCTCCCTGCAGAGATTCTGTAACTAGCACTGGGCACCAAGAGCCTTTAATCAATGTTCTTACCCACCTCCTGGAAATGGCAGGCATAAGCAGAGCTGTCTGGGACAAATACTGCCTGCATCTCCTAACCTTCAGATTTGTTTTGCCAAAGCAAAAAAGCCTTGGGCGTCTCCTCTAACCCTTTGCAGAACCACTCTCTTCTCTCAGAGCAACCAGAGTTTCACTGAGAACCTCTTTGCTGTACCAGTCTGTAACCACAGAAAATCTTCACTCCAGACACATGAACTTACTTTTCTCAGGGGCAGATATGCCATTTGTCATCAAATCTGAGATGCTTTCATGTCATATGCTTCTTGATGTCAGTGTGAACACAGCCTGAAGGCTAATGCTAGCACCTTCAACCACAGTGTCCCTCAAAGCATAATGAGGAGGTCTCATGCCCAAAGGACCCACGCTCTTCACGGTCTGGCCAGAACTGGGCTACAGGTACTTGGGAAGCAAGGCTGCTGCTGTGAGAACAACCGACTCTGCCTCCATCACAGACCTGAGACCCAGGAGGGCTGTTCTATCTTCAGATGGGGAAGCTGGGCATTCCAGTCAGCCCCTTGATTGGCCGCTGGGCAGAAGCTGACTGGTCTGTTGCAAAGACTAGAAGAGGTTAGCACAGACCACAGAATCCAGGGCTAAGATGTCTCCTGTAGTTCCAGGGCAGACAGGATGGAGTTTTGTTCTGTCGGAAGAAGTCTGATGAGGGCCGCGTACATGCTTCCTGCTCCACTGTAGCTGCGCATTTAAATGGAAAGATGTTTAACACTTTCAGTAAAAATAAAAAGTGGGCTTGTCTTAACTTTTTTTGGCGGGGGGGGTGGGGGGTGGTCATTTAACAGTACCATACGTTTGCAATGCCAGTATTCAATCTCTGTCATATCTCAGCACGGAAGATACATGGACAATTCTTTTAAGAGTCTGACTTATCTCTGTTTCAAAAAAAACTTGAGGAAGCTAGTATATAAAAGAGGACATCTGCTTTTCCTGGAATTTAAAATCCTGACTTTGTTGAATGTAAAGACCTAAAGTTTTGGAAGACAATTTTAAAATATAAATAAACTATTTAAAAGCTAAGTCCATCTTGATAGGAAAACAACTTGAATAAGCAATGAGAAATCCCATTTAGAAGTTTAAATTTCTAAATCTTTCCAAATATTAAAGCAATATGATAGAAACAGAGACAAAGCAGGTGAATATTAAATCAGAGATTCTCCAATCTTTTAGCCCTAGGACTCCTGGCATCACCTACAAACCAGATGTCTAGGGAACCATTTTAGTTACATGGATATTTCTGCTCATCTTAAAGATTTCCTTTATGAGTAACTCTACACTCTACTTGAGTAAACTCTCCAGTACTTATAACCCTGATGATAAAAAGGTCTTTCCACCACAGTCTATAACAGAAATATAATTTTCTGGTTTTAACATTATCAAGCATCCCATGGTATTTTTACTACAACGGCAGATAGTCTAATGTGGATACTTATTACCTTCAAGGTCCTTTTCTAGTGGGTTATGCCAAACTAATCTCTTTATGTGTGAGTTATTTGAGTTTGCTCCTGAGCATATGGTACTCTAATAATCTCAACTCACCGTTTTTGTAAGATGTTATCTTACAAATGTTATCATGCCATTTCAACCCTCCTTCTTTCTCTGTGTTCTAAATACTACTAAGCCAAGCACAATATAATTAGGTTTATGTACTCAATTCTTTCCTAGAAGTCATCAAAGATGATACTGGATAAAACAGACACCTCTACCCATCACCATCCTTAGGACTTCGGAGAGAGCTGATAATCTCCATACCTTGAAGCTTTTATAACTACCTATTTGGAAAGAATTTTGTAAGTATTTTTATGTTATTTTTAACATAACATGGCTTTTAGCATATTAACATGTTGTGCAACCATGATAACTAATTCCAGAACACTCTCATCAGCCCCCCAAAAAATTCCTTACCCATACACGGTCACTTCCCTTTCCTCCTCTCTCCAGCCCCTGGCAACCACTAACCTACGTTCCGTCCATAGGGAAATTTCAACTAATTTGACTATTCTGGACATTTCATATAAATAGAATAATCTATGATCTGGATTCTTCTGTGCCTGGATTCTTTCAGTATGCTATGCTTTCAAAGTTCATTCACATTGGGGCATATATCAGTACTTCATTTCTTTTTATGGCTGAACGACCAATTATACAATATACCACATTTTGTTTATCCACAGTCAATGATGGACATTTTGGTTGTTCTCATTCTTTGGCTGTTATGAATAGCACTGCTATGAACATCTGTACACAAGTTATTGTGCACACACATATTTCCAGTTCTATCCAGTACATACCTAGGAGTAGAACTGCTGGATCATATAGTAACTCTATGTGTAACTTTCTGAGGCACTCGGGTGATATCTTAATGTAATTCCATCCATCTGTATGTCTGTTACTGGTTCCTCTAGTGAAAATGTTACTTCCATCAATATCAAAAGCCTTTCTATAAACAACCAGGAGTAACATCCATTACTTTCCCAATTGCTGTGTGGGCTGTCTTTCTAACACTAAAGGAAACTAGACTTATCTGACACCAGGTCAGTCTCATCAGTGGCTTCCAGTAGTTCAAGCTTTTCTAGCTGCCTTCAAACTAAGTGGAGGTATAACTGAGAATTGTCATGGTGAGGAGAGTGGGTTGCTGTGACCATGAAGGGTGGGTGGTAACAGACAGGGCCTTGGTTCAACTGTCATGTTCCAGGCACCAACCAGGTCCAAAACCTAGATATTTTCAGTAGATTGAGAAACTGTGAGTCTCTAGATCAGCAGTTGGCAATTACAGCTCATGAGCCAAATCCAGCCAGCTGCCTGATTTTTTAACACCTACAGGTTAAGAATTATTTTTACCTTTTTAAAAGATTACATTTTAAATAGTTATCTAAGTACCTATATATGACATCTTCAAGTCATGTGTGGGCTCATGAAGCCTAAAATAGTTACTATCAGATCCTTTAAGGAAAAATTTGGGGACTCCTGCTCTAAATGATACTCACGCAAATTAAGCTCCGTTCCAATCAATGAATAAAGCAGAACACTGTTATTCTCACTAGAGATATCTAGAAACCAGAGAACACCCAACCCTGGATGTTAAGTTACCCAGAAAGTGACTCAGAAAGCTAGTAAATGCACAGAAACAAAATAGGAAAAGCTGCAGGCACACATTGGACAGGGATGGTGAGTTAGGTCATCAAAATGCTGGGACATTTCAATAACATATTCATTCCTCATGATAGAAAACACCTCGCTAGTAACTTTATAGTTTGTTTCTCCCTATCTACTTTATCTGGAGAGTGCTAGACTTAACACTTTAACACAATTTGCTTGACCAACCCATCCTCCCCCATCCTCATCCTTTTCCTGCTTGTTCTGACCAATTCTCTTTTCACCTACCAAGTGTCAACAACAAATTGTATTCCCTTGGCCATCAGTACTGCTGCCTCCCCCTACTATGAGCTGAATAACTTACACAAATGCTTACAGCTCTAGGTATCTATCATTCTTGCTGCATGCAAGGTAATATTAAACCTATCAACCTGTAATAAATTACTGTAGAACCCCTTTCTTATCCTGCTTAAAAGGGGAAAACAAATCTCATTCTCTGCTAACCAAAATGTTTTCTCTAGTCCCCACAGCTTCTCAAAAGTAATGGCAGTGGACTGTTATGACACACTCGTCCCTCGGTTTCATCCCAAGGTAGACAATGCCCACCTGATCATAATGTTTCCTATTTTTCTAAAAAGTCAGGATTATCTACTCTTACTATTGGACTTTCAAATCCTTCAGTAAAAGAAGTTCATCCGTTGGCATTTGATCTCTTCTATAAAGATGAAAAAGAAGACAAAAGGTCCTGCTCTGCCACAGGCTTCCCTTATGAACTGTCCTTTTTCTGTTATACGTAGGTATCCTCGGAAGCTCCTTTCTATCGAAGGCAACACTGGATGTGGGGAGACAACACTTTTCAGTCCTTGCTCTACTCAGACCTTCTTTCTCATTTTAATCTATTATTCTTATTCAGTTTTGCTATTTTAGTATCCTAATGGTCCTGCCAAATTGCCTCTCTTTAAAACTTTCCCATTAGCCCTCCAGTTCTCAGTAGAGTTCTGGTCTCAGCAAAAAATAGCCACATCTCCTTTCCTGGCCTTCCTATATGGCTGTTTCAGTTAGTTCCTGGGCCTCTTTTTTGAACCGCCGCCAATTTTGGGGGTTGTTTGAGCAGAGAACTCCCTCACTGTGATCGTGTGTTAGCCTAAATTACTTTACCAGCTCCCAACTGTGGAGAAACTACATTGAAACAGGATGGGGTGGGCAATTTATGGACAATACAGATAAGAAGCTTACCTACACATTCTTCTAAAATATAATTTCATCTTCCAGAAGACAGTTTAATAAAGGTTTGAGAGTTTAAACTACACACACACACACACACTCACACACACACATATATACACACAGTGTGGTTTTTTTATTCCAATAACAAGTCATCGGTAACAAACCAAAACCACAGTCTAGTCTCTAGTCTGAATATCAGAGATTCTCAGACCATCTTTTCCCCACACCTCCATGCAGTACAGAATTCTCTTCGTTATCAGTATGATAAGAAGCTCTCAAAAACTCTCTTCCCATCACCTTCTAAATTTAGAGAGCTTCTAAAATATATATTAAATAAAACTCCAAGGAGTAACTCTTTTTGATTTTTTAAATTAAGATTAGGAAAATATTACACACAGTGGGATATTCACACAGAATCAGCTGTAAAGCACTTAAGTCGAAGAATCTTTAAAAAGAAGATGGACACATCTATGTGCAAAACGCACATAACCTGAAAGTTGTTTTGCTTGAAGGGCAAGGAGATAATCCACGTGATTTCTCCACTCTTCCCTCTTTAAAATCCTCGTGGTTTGCTTTCCTCAACGTCTCAATAAGCCTCGTCAAACTATTGCTCTGAGGGTCCCAGCCTCAGAACACTGAGAATTTCCTCATAAGATGCAAAGTGGGACATACAAATCTTATATTAGACACTCTTCTTGCTCAGTGACCAATTCTGAAGGAGAATCAAACACTCTAGAATAATGACCAGTTCTGGGAGGTGCAGGTGGGCCGGGAGAATCAAATGAACACAGATACAGATGTCTAAAATGCCAAGCAGTAGTAAAAATTCTATCTCAGCTATTCACACAACTCGTGGTGATGAAAGATGGTTTTTTTCAAGCTCGCAACTGGCATTCTCTTTCATTACTTATGGAGCAGGCAATCAGTCAACGTGAGACCAAGCAGGAAGCTCCTGGAATGAGCACGCGCGTCTCGCTTTCGCCTTTGAATGGTCTGCCGCCTCACTCCAGGACGCTTTCTCCAGATGCTGCCAGGAGACACTCTGTAATACCTAAACCACAAATCATCACATTCCCCACCCTTGGAGCCAGGGCTTGTCCTTGAGCTTCCCACACAGTGAGATATTAACCAAGCTGGCCACTGATACAATAGCTCTTTACAAATTTAGAGGAAAATCTGTCACGCCATCTGCTTGATATACTAAAAAGTGGACCTCATAACAAAAATACCCACAGTAGGTGCACTCAGAGAATAACGCAGGACAACTCAGACATTTCACAAGGAATGAATCCTGGCTAACTTACAGTTTTATCAATGCAAACATGTCAGGCATACGACTGTATCTAAAATTAGAGCACGTGTGTCTCAGAAATGGCACCATCTCACAGACACAGAATTACGGGCAGGTCACTTCAGATCCTTTTCCAACCTCTGAGAAAACTGCCTTTCCTCGGGATAAGGACACTGTGCTGTGTCACTGTTTTAGGGACCAAGGTGTTGTTTTGTTTTGTTTTGTTTTTAATACTTCTTAAAATTTATCTACTGTGACACACTAAAGCCATCTAAACTGTACAAAGTGTTTCCAAACTATGATACTGTAACTTAGAAAAATGATCGACTGCACTATACTCACACTGAAAAGGTGCCGCAACTTGATCCGGCCCATATCTTAAAGGGAACGACCCCTCAGTGGCCTGTTCTCCCGAAAGCATCTTCTGGGCTGCAAAGTACTTGGGCTTGAGCACATACTCCTGGGTCTGGCCATGACGAATCATCACGTTCTGTGAGGAAAGGGGTGTCACTCTGGGGAGAAACAAACCGAGGACAAGGAAATAAATAACAGACATTTAAAAGTCAACTAAGAAGGAAAGAATAAGAAATTAGTTAAACTTAGAAAGGAACATACATGCCATGCCAGGCTCAATTTTTCCGTCCCGTACTGTAGCCGACCATTTATAATATACAAGGGACTAACAGCTCACTTACCCTTGGAAACCTCCAACATAAAAGTCTGCCTGTCTAGTCAAGAAGACTAAGGATAAACAGGCTATCATGGGTGGATTCTAACGGAGGATTCAGAGCACAGCTACCAATATGCCATCATGCAAAACGCATGACATTTATATTTAAAGACAACGACATATATAAACAGGTACATAGATTATAAAGGTGTATTTTATGCATACTGACAAATAAATAGGCGGCATTGGAAAATGGGAAGAAAATAAAAGGGGAGTAAACTACAGAATGGGGATTATGTAAGAATGCCAAGCTCCATCATTTAAGCAGAACTAAACAACAGAGCCTGTAGAGCATGCGCAAAGAGCTTCCAAATGCTAGAAAGGAAGATGCTCAACATCTTTGAGCCTTACTTTCCTAATCTGTACCATAGAGCCTCTGCCACACAAGGCTAAAAAAAAGCTTGTAAAAATCTGAACACACAAAACTGGAAAAAATAATTTAATTACCTTTTGAAATATAAATGATGATGATGACAGGGAAAACAGATGCTCAGCTTATTCTAGTTGACATATAAATATTTTATGCTGATTAAAACTGAACTAGTCAGGTTAAATGCTTTACAATTACTAGTTCCTAAGAATTATAAGAATAAGAAGAACTAATCATAATCTCGTCATTTCTTCAATAACATGAGTCAAGATCTCTGGGGACTCCTGAACGCAATTACTGTGTTTTCACCCTCCTGGCCCAACCCTTTATTTTCTATGACAGTTCTCTTCTGCTGTATGTAATGTGTACTTTAAAATAATAAGCTTCACCCAGATTTAATCATTCCCAGAGGGACAGAAGTGAATCATTAGCCAAGTAAGACTAATAAATAATGAAGAATATAAAGAAGATAGACCAACCAATTCCAGAAAATGCTGAATTGCTACTAAAATTGTTGGGATAGAGCATTTTAGCGGCAAACTGAGCCTTTGGAAGGAAACCTGCTCTCCAGTGGAATCTTAAATTTATCAACTGTTTCACATTAAAGCCAGCTAAACAGAACAAAGTCCTTCCAAACTATTTTACTATAGCTTAGCAAAAACAGTTGACTGAGCTATATTCACACTGATAGGTGCCACAAAACCAGAAAGACTGCCCCAAATGAGGGGCTCCGAATAACAAGAGGAAATGACACTACAACAGGTATGAAAGGTAAATTGTCAGATCATGAAAGACACAATCACACAGTGTCTCATCAAAAGTAGCAACAGAGTTTTGAAGTCTATTCAATTTATCTAGTTGAGGCTGGTGAATGAGCTACTCAGTAGGACGAGGCGTCCATGAAAAGGAGGGAAAAAAAGAAGCTGGGATTAAGGATGCTTCCCTATAAACCAGCCAGTGATCTAGGTCTATCACTTTAAATCCTGTAGTCGCAGGAAAGCCTAGGAAAAATCCATCTAGGGCCTGGATTTTCCCAGACACAATGCCTTGGAAGAGCACCCCCTGATGATTTAAATTACCGAAAGCCTAAGGCTTCACATTGTAAACATTTTTGTTTTGATGATGTAAGTGTTGGTTTGAACTTTAAGTATGTTTGTTTGGGATGGAACAGAAAGTAAAACAGCTGAACGCATCTGGTGGAGTTGATAAGAGCTACACGTCTACTCTGCCAGCCTCATGAAAAGGGGAAGCTCTCCTCTTCTCAGGGGCAATTCGCTCCCCGGTTATGCTGTCACCTTGTCACTATGCTGCTGGCACCGGCTAAGAGAAGTACAGGCTCACTCCTGTCCAGAAGGGGACGGCCAGTCTTCCAGGAGACCTTGTGGCTGCGACTACTAATTCCTGCTTTGACCACTGCCAGGTAGGTGAGACTGCGGGGTCTGCCTTCTAGTTGAGGTCCTCCCCTCTCTCCCCTCTGAATCAAGGAAGCGAGAGGCAGCAAGAAATGAGCTGAAAGCATATGTATATGTGGGTTCTTTCTCCCTAAACATAACAGAAAGGCAATGAACAAACAAGACGAAGCTGTACCAGGTACAGACCTTGAGCAACAGCCCCCAGCCATCACAAACTTAAGGAAATGAGTCGTTACCAGTGTAATGGTACTTACCTCTTACTATGTAAGTTTCCTGAAAGTTACATATTGCAAGCTTGAACCTACACAGAACTGCATTTCCCATTCCTCCACCTCCTTCTCTTTCTCCCAGTGCAAGTGTATAAACATACAGGCTCACAAACACACAGATATACGTGAAAGACTGACGCCACTCTGCATGACAGCCCCACAGAGAAAGAAGCAAGGCCACCCACAGACAGTGGGCTGGTAGAGGGCAAGTAGAGGAAACTGTCCAATCGTCCAGTCCACAAATACATATATATTAAGTGTAATCGCCATCCTCCTGCTCTTTTTCATTTCTTCTTTTCATGGTTGATGTCCACCTTTTCCTCTAATTTCAGCATTCACAGTTATTTCCACTTTTGATCACTTCTCAACTTTACAAATATACATCCTCTTTAACTTTTTTTCTCATTCACCCAAGTATTTCACGAAAAATTCCTCTCCATTTCAGTTGGGATTTTCTCCTCTCTTTCTGCATTGGGCGGGCGGAGGGCGGGGGGAGGCTTACCTATCACTAGTGAACATCAGATCTGTCATAGTATTTTACCTAATTTGTTTTAAAAGGGTAAACTACAATGTTTGAGAGAAAAATAGTTTTAAAATAAATATTGTAGGACCTCTGGTTTGGGAGCATCTATATATCTGTCCTGCCTCCAAGGATGCCCCTAAAATTATCAGGAATAATAAAAGATATAAATCCAGAGTTGACATTTGGCTGTTATACAACAATATAGCCACACTAGTGATTACAATATTGAAATACTCTGTGCCGATAAACAGCTACTGTCTCAAGCTCCTTAGTGACCCTCCCTGCTCCCTCCACTAGGCTCCCTAAGTCATCCCCTCAATCCCATAAATAAGGAGTTAACGTTTAGCAGAGCTGGAGACCTTTGGGTCTCTGCTCCAGCATCACTCCTGATCAGTCAATACCTGTGCCATGCAGGACACTAAATGTGGGTTGTATTACCCACTAACAAACACACGAGAGACATTTCAACAAATCTGTAAGGGATTCAAAGTGGATTGAGAAATGTTGGAAAAAATAATAAACCATGGCCTAGAAAAATTTTTTTTCTAACTTCTTTTGCTTCAACCTGCAGTTGGCAATCCAGTACACATCTACATACATGTCTGTGTTTTGATATAATTAAAACAAGTTTTACAAAACAATGTTTACCCTCACTATGTGCAGGATACTGATATTTTCTCCTCTGATCTATTTTTTAAATGACAGATTTGAACTACTACGTTGATTTCTTGACTTCATAGCTCCCTAATGGGCTACAATCAGTAGCTTGAAGGGCACTGGCCGAGAATCACACTGTGAGGGTACAGGCACAGAGGAAGCAGTCTTGCTAGGGAGGCACAGGGTAGTTCTGGATGCTGAAAGCAAGTAAAGCAAAAGGTGATAATGAGAAAGAGGGCTGGACACTGGTGTCTTAACTAAAAAGTCTATACAGGCGCATGTCAGAGATAGTGCGGGTTTGGTTCTGAGCACCGCCATAATGCGAATTTCGCAATAAAGCAAGTCGCACAAATTTTTTGGTTTCCTAGTGCGTAGTAAAAGTTATGTTTACACTATACCATAGTCTATTAAATGTGCAATAACGTTGTGTCTTAATAAACATGTATTTACCTTAATTAAAAAATACTTTATTGCTGAAAATGCTAACCATCATCTGAGCCTTTAGCAAGTTATAATCGTTTTGCTGGTGGAGGTCTCACCTCACTGTTGGTGATAACACAGTATCTGTGAAGTGCAGTAAAGCAAGGTATGCCTGTATGGGAAGGCAACTGTTCTCCCGACTCTGGCAAACCGGACATCCAGAAGTCAAACTTCTACTTCCCTCAGGGGGAATAAAAAAAAGAGTATTTTTCTCTAAAGGTATGGAACTCTGTGGATCAAACCAAAAACTTATCCTCCCCCTCCTAGAGAAAGGCCCTCTCATTCTAGCATTTTGGGATCTCCTAGCATAAAGACTGGTTTCCCATATTTTCCCTAACAGCAAGCTTGCCAGGAACCAGAGAGACAGAGCTCATCAAGAGAATCACCCCAGGAGGAAAAAGGGAGTCATAAGAATGGAAAACATAATTAAGATTTTAGAGACACTTGACTATATGGTGATAAATGCCAATTGGTGGAATGGAAATCAGAAGAGTCCATTCAAATCTGATGGCAGGAACACCCTCCTTCAAGAAGCAGGGTGATGTCAGCAATGGACACATGCAGACAGGGAACCCAGGCACCCCACACTCGGCCTTGCAGTGAGTGGTAGATCCACAGACGCAAATATGGCAAATGCTGTAACTGTCAGAAACAACCCATGTTACCAACTTTGGTGATGCAAATCTACAGAAGTAGATGGAAGATGCTGGAAAATTCTGGAAGAGGAAGAGGATAAGTGAAGAGAAGATTGCCCTCATCTTACAAAATGGAAGGTCATCAGATAACATTCATGACCTTGATTGATGAAGTTGACAGAACAAGAAATAAGTTTAAATGTGCTGTCTGAGTTTGCACAGACAGAAACTATGAATATGAAATAAAGACTGAGAGGAAGGGACGGGGCAAGAAGTGAATAAGCTAAATCTTCATCTCCTAAGGGAGGAAGTTGTCAGAAAACAACTAAAGGGAATAAATCAAGAAATGGCTGGATGGAGGAAATTACCAGAAGGACTAACAGGACCTCAGGTTAAATGAGGGGGTAGGGGGAGCAGGGACAAATGAAAAAGAGTCAAGCGACATGAAGGTTTCAAGCCTGGTTGCCCGGAAGTGTATTTCTGGTTCAAGGCCAAGGGGAAAAGAACAAGCAAAGAAGTATGCAGAGTTATGGCAGTGGGAAGAAAGGGCCAGTCTGTAAGGAAGATAATTATGTTACTTTTAGAGACAGAAATGTGGGACAGATTTTTGGGGAGCAATTAGGAAAAACTCCTGAGTTTAGGAAGAATGATGTTCTAAGAGGAGCCAACTTCTCCAAAGGCAAAAATGTTTCAGCAGCGAGGACGACCTACAAACAAGGACGCCACAGAAATAAAACAGGGAAATAAAAAATTAAAAAGGTCACTGGGTTGGGTAGTAGATCACTGGTACTATCAACAATGTGGTTTTAGTAGCGACAAAAGTGTGACTGCATTGGGTGAAACACTGGGTAGGTGCTATACTGGTGACACACGGAAAAGAACAAAAAAAGTAGGCCAGAGGTTAGGGGTATGGCTGGCCATCTGAAGACTTCAATCTGTGGAAACCTCTGTAGCTTTCTTTGTAAGCAGAGGAGAAACAATTGCAGAAAACTTCTTTCCTTAAAAGAAAGGATTAGTCACACACTGTTTACACTGCTGCCTTCAGACTGGCAATTTTTGGCACAAGAATGAACTAAAATTTTCCATATTTCCACTAAATCCATTATTTGACCTGTGGGAGGAGATGGCAAAACACAAGTCCCTTTCGACTTAAGAAAAGGGCTTTGGACCTCACAGAAGGGAAACTCCGACAGGCCATAAAAGCTTCCCACAGAAGGCCAGTCTGACACAATCGAACCCTTTCCCCTATGATTTGCGGACTCAGGTTTATAATCAGGACTAAGGAAAACCAGGAGAGGAAACAGTGCTACAGAAGGAAGCCACAGAAAAGTCAACTCTAGTCTTTCGGGGACAGTTTCTGTCTACAACACTCCAGTGACCTTATGTGCTCAAGTTGCTGAGAAACGTGGGTGAAATCCTCTCAAGAAATGCAAGCCACGGTTTGATGGGAAAAAAAAACCTCTTTCTTGCAGAGTTCTCAAGGACAATATGCATATAAGGAAGGATAAAGAAAAAACAAACCTCTAGGAAGATGTCACAAGGCGGTGTCATACACACGTGCACGTGTGCGTGCACACACATAGGTAAAGGGAAAATGCATGCATGTCATCCACAATCCCATTCATATGGAATTATCTATCAGACCAAAAAAGAGTTAGGAGGTAAAACGCTGCTGATGAGGAAACTAACGGACAGCACATACAGACTTCCAGTCATCGAACAAGGAAGGGCTGGTGTGTGCCAGAATAAACACCGCCGAAGTAAAACGAAACAAGCGAACACAAAGTCATGAGAACAGGAGGAAAGAAAAGACTACATTGAGAATATAAATGTAGGGGATAGACCAATAAAAATTCTTAGAATTAAAATGAGATAAAGACAAAAGGGATCACGAAGGTAGAAGGCGGGGAGGGTATGGAAATTAAGGCAACTTTGGTGGTCATCATAAACAAACATGGTAAACATAACCAAGCAGTTTTGGAACCAACTGTCTTCTACCAGTGGTTCTTAACTGGGGGTGATTTTGCCCCATCCCCGCCCCCCAGGGACATTTGGTATTATCTGCAGACATTTGAAAGTGTCAAGACTTGGAGGCAAGGTGTTCGTATCTAGTGGAAAGCAGCCAGGGATACTACTAAATATCTTATGATGTACAGGACAGTACTTCACACACAAAAAAGAATTATCTGGCAGAAAATGTCAGCAGTTTCAAGTTTGAGAAACACTGCTGTAAACATGTGCTATTATCACCAATTATAACAGACATGTGAGTAAACAGTCAATCGCCTCTGGGAGTAAAAATGAAGACGTATCTAGAAATGATGGGGCCAAGCACACAAGACTCTAGACTAAAGAAAAAGAGAACTATACAACTCCCTCCTGTGTCTTTTGGAAGTCTCATTAAGTCAGGAAGGTGGCCTGATGTTCAAGATGCCTGGATGGTAATCTGCAAGAAAAGCTAAAATATCACTGAAAATGTAATGGCATGGCAAATAAAGACAAAAACAAACACATTTTTACTAGAACTCCTTGCAGGAATAGTATGGCACATGGTTGGAGAGAACTCTTCGATAAACTACATAGAACTGGGATGGGGGTGTGCCTTGAAGACATAATAGTGGCTTTGGTTATGCCAAGAAGGTCAGTACGTGTTCAGGGCCAGACATGAACTGTCTGGGATAACAACAAAGGCTGAGTGCTGCACCCACAATCCTCCACACCCACCTTTCCCTCTCAGTCTTCAACCTCTCCCAGAGAAATGTCTAACCCAAAGTGCCACATGATTGGCCTCCCGGAGGCATCCCATGTCTCGGAACAGCTCTGATTAGAAAAGATTCTTCTGGACATGACTGCTCTATGAAAACATACAATAAATTCCCTAACCTCTGCAATCTCAAATTCCTAGGAGAAGGGAATACAATAAAAGAGCTGTAACGAAGAAGAGAATAAGAAGCAGAGTGGACAAGGCCTCCTCTTGGGAAGTTTAATAAAATAATCATAACACTTGGGAAATTTAAAGATAAACAAAGTGGCCTGAAATTAAGTGCTTGAAAATAATGTACATAAATGATCTAAATAGCTTGAAAGTCAGAGGTTGTCAGACTTGATAAAAAGCAAGACCCAACTATAAGCGGCTTACAACAAATCCACTTTAAAAGTACAAATAAGTTAAAAGCAAAAGTATGAAAAAAGATGTAACATCATAACATGAATCAGAAAAAACAGCTGGAGTGGCTACATTAATAACAGGCAGAAGAGATTTCAGAGCAAAGACTATTACACCAAAGATGAAAAGGCTTTTCATACGGATAAAGAGTCGCTTCATCAAGAGGCCATAAAAAATCCTAAACAGCTATGTCCATGATAACAGAGTGATAACAAAATATGATAACAAAATATGTGAAGCAAAAAATTTTTTTTAAATCCATGAGAAATAGATCTTTCTATTTCTAGTTGCAGTTTTCATACCTCCTCTTAATAATTGACAAAATACATACACAGAAAATTGGTAACTATACAGAAAGACTTGAACAACACAATCGACTTAACCTAATTGACATGCATAGAACATTACACTCAACAACAGCGGAAGATATGTTTTTCAAGTGCATACAGAATATTTACCAAACTAGACCATATTCTGGGCCATGAAAAGTTTCAGTAGTTTTAAAAGATTTGAATCACAAATTATGTTCTCTAGCCATAATGGAATAAAATTCTAAATCAGCAACAGAAAGATCTCTGGAAAACCCTCCAAACATTTGTAAACTAAAAACCACACTTCAGAATGACCAACGGATCAAAGAGGAAATCAAAAGGAAATTTAAAATTATTTTGAATTGAATGACTATGAAAATACAACCTATCCAAATTTATAGGACACTGCTAAACCACTACTAAGGGGTAAACTATAGTGCTAAATACCTATCTTAGAAAAGAAGAAAGGTCTCAAATCTATGACCTCAGTTTCCACATAAAAAAAAAAACCTAGAAAAAAAGAAATCAAAATTTTAAAAAATGAAATAAATATCAGAACAGAAATCGATAAAATAGAAAAAAAATAGAGAAAAATCAATAAAACCAAAAGCTGTTTGAGAAAAATCAGTAAAACTGAGAAATCTTTGGCGAGATTGATTTTTAAAAAATGACAAATCTTCTGTATCAGGAATGAGAGGGGTGACATCACTATACAATGAGAAGATCAAAATGTCTAATGGACCAATCTGAAGAAACTCCATTAACCAAAGATAAAACAATTTTAGCATTAGTAAGAATAACTATGATGGACTGAAATATTTTAAATATGCTTAAATGTATTTATTCATTTTATAAAGTCATAAGTCATCTTTGGAAGATGTTAAACAACTCATTATTTGAAAACTGGTCAATAAAAGGAAAGAATCAAGCATATTATACATCTATATGATTGTGAATTTTATGTATCAACTTGGAGGGTGTTTTTGGATGAGATTAACATTTAAATCAATGGATTCCCCTCCATAACGTAGGTGGGCCTCATCCAGTGAGTTCAAGGCCTTAACAGAACAAAAAGACCAGCCTCCCTCTTATTGTGCAGCAAACTACTTTTGAATTTTACCTGCACCATTGGTTCTCCTGGGTCTCCCACCACCTGTCGGCCTGCGCTTCAGATCTGGACTCACCAGCCCCCATAATCACATGAGCCAATTTCTTATAATAAATCTCTTTCTATATAGATACACACATATGCTACTGATTCTGTTTCTCTGGAGAAGCCTAACATATAATATACCCTGCTACTTTCTCTATACAAACTGAACCTCAACCAAATAACTGGGGGAAGGAAATTTCTGTTTGGAAACTTTTTCCAGTAAAAAAAAAAAAAAACAAAAAAAAAAACGAATGATAGAATTAAAACACCATCATCTGCAACCTGTAATGAAATGTAGGCAGTGATCACCAATGGTTCTTAACATCACAAAAAGACAACATGTGACCCTCGATGGAAGAATACACCATCACTTATAAAGTAGTCCAATCAATAATCAAACCTGAATCTGAGCAAGCCTCTATTATTTACAGGAAATTCTGAGGCAGAGTACCTGTTAATATCACGAGGGTTCAAAATCCACAAAATTTACAGTTTCTTCAATGAAGAAATTTCAAGGGAAAAAAGAGAGGGTAAAAGTATTCACATATTAAGAGAAATCTGAGAGACATATGAATATGTTGCAATGGATGAACATTTTTTGATTCTGATTTGAACAAATAAGCTGTCAAAATCTTGTGAAACAATTAGGAAAATTTAAATACCCAGACTTATAATGATATTAAGCAACTACCTTAGGTGGCATAATGGTCTTGAGGTTAGTTGTTAAGAGCCCTTATCTTTTATAGATGCATACTGAAATATTTGCAGATTGGCTTCAAAATAATCAGGGGGAGGAGGGAAAGTGGGTAGGAGTATAACTGAATACAACTGGCTGAGTTAATAATTATGAAAGCTTGGGGATGGATACTTTGGGGGGTTTTTGATGCTATTTTCTCTATTTTTATATGTTTAAACTATTCTGTACGAGTTTATACAATGTAAATACATGAACTTATCTTTTCTAATTTGTAAAATGTGTATCAAATGAGATCATGTATTTATTTACCAGTACTTGGAAAAGTAGAAAACATTAAATGCGTGTGAGCAAACATTACTTGTTTTTCACCGAAAGAAAAAAGAGGAGACAAAGAAAGAGCAAGAGCGGGAAAAAAAGAATAAGAGATAAATTACGGTCATGCACATCCCCTCATTTATTCTATTTTTAATTATCAAAGCTCCATGCTCATGAGGCAGATATCCTCTCTGCCAAGGAGGAGGTAACTATTCAAAAGTTCTGAAAAGCACAGAAGACTAAAATCATCAAAACCTTGAAATGAGTAAGTTATTTAGCAAGTAACCATGGAAGGAAATATTGTTAACAGCTAAAGTCCTTAGCTTTGTCAAAAATGAGCAGCTACATTTGGTTACTTGGGACAAGGTCCCCGAACACAAATTAAAAAGGAATTGCAGCCATCTCTTATTTATCTAAACTAAGAGAGGCCAGAGAAAATCTAAATACAATCCAAGAAAATTCCAAACTGTAAACAATAATTAAGGCTTTTACCCTATTGGAGAAGTGCCAATTTCAAGGCTTTTGAAACAAACTGTAGGAACCAAATCCTAAAACTACCATTTATAATGAGAAGAAAGGGAAACGGCTCAATTTCCTCAATGCAACATAAAGGTAATGATATCTGCCTCATAAAGTTAATGTGAAGAAAAACAGGAAATGTAATTTTCAAAAAAAAATGTGTGAAAATCCTTAGCATGGCACCTGATGTACACAAAAGGGAGTCAGACTCTTTCATTCCTCCACCAATAACGGGACAGCACAAAAACCGAATTTCACTCTTCTGAATTAGTAAAGCTCCCATTCAGAGACTGTCCAAATATATAGTTAAGAGAAAAGCAAAGCTTGTTTTGAAGCTTTATTTTTTAAAAAATCTGAAGTTATTTATAAACAATGAGCTCGCAATTTATGCTTCCATTCAACAATTCCAAGGTCAGTTGTTCATACTGTTATGTCCACAAGGAAAACCTTCCATGAGGTTGCAATAGAGTCAAGGAACCCAGCACACCACAACCCTATAGAACATAGTTTGACAGTTCATCAGAAAGCTAAACAAAATGACCATATGATCCAACAATTCTACTCCCAGGTATGTACATAAAAGAGTGGAAAACAGGGACTCAAACAGATACTTGTACACCAACGTTCACTGCAGCACCATCATGAGAGCCAAAAGGTAGAAACGATCTAAGCTGTTTCCTTCGACAGCTGAATGGATAAACGAAATGTGATATATACACATAATAGAACATGATTCAACCAAAAGCAGGAATGAGGTTCTGATACATGCTACAACACCAATGAACCCTGAAAACATGATGCCAAGTGAAATAAGCCAGACACAAAAGGACAAATTGTATATGATTCCACTTATATGAGGTACCTAGAATAGACACATTTAGAGAGACAGTAAAGCAGAGGTTACCAGAGAATGAGAAGGGAGTTGGAACGGGGAGTTATTGTTTAACACGGACAGAGTTTCTGTCTGCGGTGATGAAAAGCTCTGGAAACAGGACAGGGGTGATGATTGCACAACAGTATAAATATAATTAATGCCAATGAATCGGACACTTAAAATGGTTAAAATGGCAAAGTCTGTTATATACATTTTATCACAACTTAAAAATTCTACATTAAAAAGACCTCGGATTACTTTAAAAAAAAAAAAAGGCACTGCAGTGAAAGAGGGAGGAAAAAGTCAGGTTTCTTACCCCATTTCCCACTCCCACCCCCTCCAGCCCCAGTTTTTCAGTATTTTCAGATGATACAATAAAAGGATTGTTCATCTTGGCCGATTCCAAATATGTTTTTGTCTCCTTTTAGACAACTGTTTAGGATGCCAATTCTATAGTAATAATCAGGTATATAGTTCTATCCCTCATATTGTCATTTCAATCATTTTTTCCTTCCACTCCCTGAACCACATTATGAAATTTCAGCCTCTATGACCACAACACATTATGGTCTCCAATGACCCTCTTTTGACAGCACTGTAAGGAATTAACAGTTTGCCAGATGTGGGAAGTAACCTCTCTCCACTTGCCTGGGAAGCCTTTCATACCTAACTTTGTTTATTCTTCAAGTTCTTCATTGTTGTACCTATTGTACTGACATGATTTTTTTTAGTCAACTCCTCATCATGGACTCTAATGGCAACAGGAAGAAATAGTTGTGGTTTTTGGTTTTAGATGCTAACTTTATACATGCCCTCTCGATACCTGTAAATCTGGAAGAATGGAAAATCTAGTGGAAACATGTCAAGACGGTGTTCTTCTACAATTCCCCTCTTCCTAGCCAGCGTCTTTCTTGTATTGAGCTCTGTGACAGGCATCTAGAGAGAGTCAAGGATGTGTACGGCTGGTACAAGGATCCAAGAGCTCACTTCTCCAGGATGGGGCATCCACAGTGCTCAAGATGGCGGAAGGATAAACAGCACTGAATCGGTTTGGGGAAATTCAAATTGTTCTTCTGCCTGTGCCACTGGATCAAACATCAAAGTCCTCTAAGTCTCGGTTTCTTCATTTATGAAGTGTAGGGCTGTAGGGCTCTATAAAATCACCTCCATCCCCAGGCTCTGAAATTCAGTTATAAGCACATCAAGAACTATAGCTCCAAAACTGGTCTCTAGTCACACCAAAAAATATTTCATATGAGAAAGTATTTGTTTAATGTGGTATACATGTAGATATCTGTTCAAAGTAGCAAGAGAATCTCTCAAGATTTTATTTTCCCACATTCAAGCAAAATAAAATAAAAAGGGAAAATTCTTACAATTTTTAAGGTGAATGCAATAAACTCTGTTTTTCCCAAATGGTCTTTTTTTTTTTTCTATTACAATTGCTGCTAAACTAGGTCACCTAAGTAATAAATATTGAAAGCATTTAACCAATCTCAAACATCTGTTCCAATCTTCTTTTAGGGCTTTATCCAGCTGAAATAAAATATCTACTTCCCTACAGGACCTGAAATATCCACACTGCTAGAAATGTTGGTTTTTTTCTAAAGCCAATATACCTGGTGGAAAAAAAAAAATGACTATTTCAATATGTGTGAATGACAACGAGAACAAAACTATATGAGAGGCAGCAAAATACAATCAATTAAATCTTGCCACACTGGATATCCCTATACTAGGATGATAGGATTCATAACAAATTTCAGTTGGGCATGTTCCCAATTTAAGCCCAGGCTTCGTAGGTCCATGCAGAGCCCATGGTGAAGGTATGTCTCTCTAGTTTCCATATATGCTAGGAGAGCTTCGCCCTACTTGCACTGGAAAGTCTAAACAAATAATTCAAATGTGACTTTGGGAAAACTGCATTGAGTTTAAAAAATAAAAATGACTTGCATATAGAAAAAGACACTATAAATAGAGTTAATAGTTAAATAAGAGATTAGAAAAGATATCTGTAATGCACATGAAAAATATCTATGTTCGATACAGAAGTGTCTCACAAATTAGTAACAAAGCAAACAGTAACCCAGTAGGATCAAAACAAAAACCAATAGGAAAACAGACAAAAGACAGGAATAAGTAATTTACTGAAGAGTAAATCTGAAACACTATGACATCCCAACCTCACGAGTAATGCAAACTTAAGATTGTATTTGGCACCCACTTTGCTAAATTTTTTCAAATTACCAAAATCTGAATAAAAATGACAACTACTGCTGACAGGGATCAAAAGTGTAAGAAGGATGATATTCTTAGGCTTCACTAGTGGAAATGTGAATTGTAACAGAATGTGGAAATCAATCTAGAAAAACAAATTCAAAATAAACACACCCTTGACCTCGTAATCACATTCTTTATAATTAAAAAAAACAAAAGACTAATATGTAAGGATATATATTTAACATGTTTATTGAATTACTGTTTACAATAGCAAAAAAAAAAAAACTACTGGAAACCAAATGTCCATTAACAGAAGAATAATTCAATAAATCGGCACATTTACCTTATGGAATATTATATAACCATTAAAGATGAGTTATGTCTATGTTATGGAGGAATTTCTATAACCTATTTTAAGCAAGATCAAGATGCAGAAACATTTACATACTATGACTCTACTGCTTATTAAGCAATTTAAAAAGCTATACATGACTACATGGTCATTAAAAAAAACAGGTTATCCACCAGATTATTAATATTAGTTATTTGTGAAAGGAAGTGGTACAGTTTAAGTGGGGAATATTGACAGAAGCTAAAAATCAAAATCAAATAAAATTGAATATAAATATGTCCATGATTTTTTAAAAGCATGCGGTGGTATTCCAGTTGTATAAAATATTATGTATATGTCATAAACAAATGTATAATCAAACAAACTAATAATCCTAATTCTAGTACATCTCATTTTATTGTCATTACAGTGGTCTCCAAACTAGGTACCATACCCAAAATGTACAAAGTATAATGCTGTGATCAAGAAACTACAAGCACTTTATCTACTTTTATGTTTATTGGTATTTTATGTCATCCTTTTTGTCTTCTATTTTTGAAAATGGCTTATTACACTGATAGTATATTAGCTCAAAAGTTTATACACTGTCTATGGCCATGCCACCCTGAACAAGCTCAATCCCATCTGATCTTGGAAGCTAAGCACAGTCGGTCCTGGTTAGTACTTGGATGGGAGACCACCTAGGAAGACCAGGTGCTGTAGGCATAAAAAGAAAGAAAAAGAAATAAGGGATTGTGAGCTGACAAGGTCCTTTCAATCTGTGAGGTCAACCAAGAGTTGCCTCACCTAAATTAAATAGAGAGAGAGAGAGAGAGAGAGAGAGAGAGAGAGAGAGAGAGAGAGAGAGGAAGGAAGGAGGAAGGGAAAAAGAAAAAGTTTATATGCTAAGAAACAGCGTGCACAATAAGACGTTTTCTTTGATATAGGTGTGTGAACTATTTGGAGATCACGGTGGGTACATTTAATCAGGATGATTCTATTGAATTGACAGACATAGATCAGCGTCCTCTCCCCCCCATCCCTAACCCTTCTACCAGATTAGAGTCTCCAAATTATAAAAGAAGGATCTCTTAGAAGTTAAAAATTTTTTAAATCTTTTTTTCCTGCAACTACTTGCTATTCCTTTTTAATATGTGATGGATCTACATATATATCTATAAATACGACATCTACATATATTGTAAACCTCATACTATTATACTGAGTTCTCCCTTCTGGTGTCATTCCCCTTAAGCCTGAAAAACTTCCTTCAGAATTTTTTGTTGTACAGATCTTCTATAACAAATCATCTCCATTTTCATGTTTCTGAAAATACTTTATTTCGCCTTCATTTTTGACAGGTTTCTCTTTGAACATAAAATTCCACATAGACAGCTTGTTCCTTTGGCTATCTTTAGCAAAGTTTACACAGAAGTTTCTTTTCATTTCAAAAATGTTCTACTATTTTATAACTTTCTTTGTTCCTGATGAGAAGTGACCCATCATTGTTCTCCTGTGTACTTTGTATCTTTTTACTCTGGCCGCTTTCAAGATCTTCTCTTTAATTGCTGGTTTTTAGCTGTTTTTCTATGAAGTGCTGAGGGGTGGCCTTCTTTGTATTTATGTTACTTGAGGTTTGCTGGGTTTCTTTCATGGGTGTTTGTTTTCCACCTAACCTGGAAAACTGTTAGCCATTATTTCTTCAAACATTTTTCCAGCCACATTCTCTTCTTGCTTTCTGAGACTACAATTATAGGTGTATTAAATTTGATATTAATTTCTCAATAACAGCACCAAGACATTGTCCATTTTTAATCATTTTTCTCTTTGTTCTCTATAGGGCAGCAGTCCCCATCCTTTTTGGAACCGGGGACCAGGGCTCCTATGAGAATGTAATACTTGATTATATGAGGTGGACCTGAGGCAGTGATGCTAGCGCTGGGGAATGGCTGCAAATACAGATGAAGCTTCGCTTGCTTACCTGCCACTTACCTCCTACCATGCAGCCGGGTTCCTAAGAGGCCAAGGCCGGTACGCTGCTACAGGGAATAATTTTTGTTGATATGCCTTCTAGTTTACTTATCCTATCTTATTTCTACTTTTTTTCCTACTTTTCTATTAAAATATCCCATCTTTTATTTCATGATGACCATGTCTTCTTTTAAGTCAAGCATATTTATAATAGCTGCCTTTAAAGTCCTTGTACACTAATTCTAACATCTCAGTCATCTTGGAGTTGTTGTCTATTGACTGCTTCTTCTCTTGACTATGAATCACATTTCCTTTTCTTCTCATGACTGTTATTATGGAAAGGATATAACAAATATTGTTTTGTAGAGGCACTGTATCTTCTTCTGAAGAATGTTGTTTTTTCCACCAGACAGTTACTTGGCCAGATTCAAACTCCAATTCTGTTTCCCTTATGGTGTGCTGTGGCTGGAACTGCTCAGTTCTTTCAGTTTTCCAGCTGCTGCTTTTCACTGGGAACTTCAGAGTCTCCCCACAGATCAGCCAAGAATTTGGGCAGAGTTTATATTCAGATGTAGGAGCTCCCCCTTTTCCTGCCCTCACTTTCCAGCCACAAATGCCATTTCTCTTCTAATTCCTCAAGCCAGTAACCTCCACTTTCTGCTTTA
>NW_011888981.1:2804312-2808533 GCF_000151845.1 Pteropus vampyrus
CATTGATATTTACATATAGTTTTTAAAATACACAGAGCAGAAATACATTGTTAATTTTTCAGTAATTAGATTATCTAAGGAATAGCAAAGATCTTAGTTTTCAGTTTTATAGGAACTATTTGCTTACATTAATATAAAAATCATAGGGTATAAACTTGGAAATGATCACATATTGTGCATATTTATATTTGGTAAGGGAATTATTTTTAAAGTGAAGGAAAATATGTTCTCTTAAGAGAGTGGGTATATGTAGGATTTTTTTCCCATTTGGAAGACAGCATTACCTCGTACATTAGCTCAGAAAACCATAGGGTTTTTCATCATGTGCAATGCAACTCATGAATGCAGTCTGCTTGCCAAGGCCAGCAGGATTCATCATATTTCTGGCAACCAGGGGAATTTGTAAGATCTAACTCATTGAACAATAAAATAGCATCATTATGTGGTACTCACTGAGCACTGCAAATCAATTAGAGTAAATGGCTTTATGTAATTCTCCAGACTTAATCTGAGATTTCTGTGAGAATGCTCTGACATTCTACATTCAGCAGAAAAGACTGTTGTAACTTCATTGATGAAAAGCAGTGTTCACATGGCTAAAAGACTTGAATAAACCTAGTCCAATCACGTCATGCTACAGATGGGAAAACTGAGGGCCAAAGGAATTAAGTAACTTACCAAAGATCAAAAAATTAAGTAACTGTTAACAATGGCAGAAACAAATCTAGAGCCAACCACTTGTTGCAGTACTTACACTATTTCTCCTAGATTCAGAAAAAAATAGGTTAATTATGAAAGCTATATCATCAGATGTAGAAGTATTAAGAGAAGAAGGAAACAAAACCTCTTAAATTTTTACTCTCTCACCGCTTGGCAAGATTGGGTATTTAACTCCTCATGTCTTTAAAGAATAGAGACAGCAAAATAAACTTTTCCCAAAAGAGTTGTTTTGCAGAACGATTAATAAAAATAATTGCAAAGAGTTCACAAATATGAAGAACTACAAAAGCTCCATTGAAAGTTGTGTATCATTAACTCGCATTACTAACCTGCTACCTTTTCTTGCCAGAACCCATTTATCCTGTTAAAATCTCTTTTCACATCTTGCAGTTCCACACTAAACTACCCATGTGGGACCCAGGAGATGCTAAGTTCTAAGCCCTAATTTGTTGAAATGCTGAAAAGAAAATAAAAAGGACTGGTAATTTCCTCATTTCTATGAAGATTTTCCACAAATGCCAAGGCAAGTCCTATGAGATCATCGTCATGATTATTATTACTTTATATTACTGTAATAGCTCTCTTCCTCAGAATTCAATTAGTTGGCTTCTGATAACTATAGTTTCGCAATCATTATTTCTCGTCAACAGAAACAACTGCATTTTTAAACCAAAAGAAAAGAGTAATCTTTGTGTGTGCATGTAGATGTACATATATATACACACGCATATGTGTTATAACAGTTGCCTGGGTTCTTAAGAATAAAATCAAGAGAACAATTTGGGAACATTTACACTGGCAGACATGGAGGCCACGAAAGTAGAACATTTAAAATGTATATATTTTAAGCAGGTCTGTCTTTGCCAAAAAAATAAAAAATAAAACTGCTAAGGAACTGTTTCAAAATGCTTAGATTGTTCTAACTGCCTTTTTTCCCCCAACTGTTTCCACCATGCAGTAAATAAAATCCCGTCAATCTCACTGAATGGGAGGAAGAGCAAGAGCAGAAGGCTTTGGAGGGGGGAAGAGGAGCAAGCCAAAAATGTTTGCATTTAACCATCTTTACTGCTGTAAACCAAATATTTGACTTTACTCACTTATTTCCCTTTGAAAATACAAGCAAGTGAAACAAAGGTTTGATTCAAATATATGAGGGACTGGGTATAACGTTATGAATAAAAATGCTAGTTTGCTGAAAGATATGTTCCTCTCTAGAGAATGTCTGCTAGAGTGAGTGTGGGTAACACCTGGTCCTGATGTGTTGGATGACCTGTGGGCTGGTCTCCTTCTCTTACCCTTTAGGTTTCTTGCCTTCCACCTATGACGGGAATGAAAGAAAATACACAAAATTAGAAGCAACTGAACCTTTCCACATAGGAAGAAGGTCTCTGAAGCAGCCTCGTAAGGGTGGGTGAGATTTATACAGCAAAGAACAGAAGACACTGGCAACATTATGGGAATGGAACTCTTTGGAGGTAGTTGCTGTCTGCAGAAATCAAGAGTAATGAGGAGAAAGGATTTCAAGTTTTTCGGTGGGTCCTGAAGCCCCTCAAATCTTTCACTCATTAAGTATTTAAGTAAAACTGGAATTAATTACTAATGTTCCCTATAAGGCTAAAACTTCACCTATGAAACATCTCTCCACTATTTATTCCTCCAAGAAAAACACATTCATTCTATTGTTTATGTATAAAATAATGATGATAAAAAGTTGGAAGGAACAACCCAAAGGTTTTACAGTCTGGAACTATCGGCATCTGTTTGATAGGAGCCTACTCCATTAACCTAAGTCTACTTTTTGCTTCTAAGCCCAGGATGAAGGTTTGTGGATTGTACAAGTTCTAATACAAGACTATCTTTACAATAAATTTTCTAATTTAAAAAAAAAAAAAACATTATCATGGCATGTCATACACTGCTAGAATTGGAGATAACCCCAGCAATCCCTCTTCTGGGTAGCTACCCAAAAAACTTGAAAACATTTATCTGTAAAGATTTATGTACCCCTATGTTCACTGCAGCATTATTCACAGTGCAAATAACTGAAATGTCCTTCAATAGACGACTGGATAAAGAAGATGTGGTACATATACACAATGGAATATTATTCAGCCATAAGAAAAGATGAAATACTGCCATTTGTGAAAACATGGATGGATCCTGAGACTATCATGTTAAGTGAAGTTAGTCAGACGGAAAAAGTCGGGAACCATATGATTTCACTCATATGTAGGATATAAATCTGAAATCAATGAACAAAAACTCATAGACACAGACGACAATTTAGCAATTACCAGAGAGGAAGTGGGGTGAGGGAAGGTAGATAACGATAGAGAGGGTCAAATATACAGTGATGGAAAGAGATTTGACTCTGGATGATGAACATACAATGCAATATACAGATGATGTATTACAGAATTCTACACTTGAAAACTATATAATTTTATTAACCAACGTCACCCCAATAAATTTTCAAAAAGTTTTTAAAAAAGAATTGGAGATAACTCAGTAAAGAACAGATCCTTTACATGTAACAACTGGTAGATGGATGGGCTTTGTATGAGGGGAGTCTCTGAGACCCATGAATTATGCAACAAATTGTGTGTGTGTGTGTGTGTGTGTGTGTGTGTGTGTGTGCACGCATGTGCATGCAGTGTGTTTTTAGCATATGCTTAAAGAGGTTGGTAATAAAAAATAACTGGTGAAGAACTATGGAAATTGATAACCTACTACAAGTCCCTCACATTATATGAGAAACTTAAGATGCAGAAAAGCCAACCTCTCTCCAGTCACACAGGGAGAGGTGCCCCACACCTGGCCAGTGTGGTTCCAGGGAACTGGGGGTGAGGTGAGGACTTCTATCTCAGAGCAACAGGAGAGACACCATCAGGGAGTGTCAGGAAGAAGAATCATACTGAAAGTCAAAGTCCAAACAGCATCAAGAAACATCTGGAAAGCTTTCCCTGCAAGGGATCCTGGAGGCAGATTCTAAACTGGAAGACAGGGAAATCCAGAGCTGGAAAACACAAATGGGGTGGAGGCCCTGACAACACAGGGCTTCCTTCTGGCCCCTAGTCAGGCTCAAACACCTGGGGTCTTGTCACTATTCTTATGTGTCACAACTCTACATTATACTCAGATAATGCAATGCTTAGCTTCCACCCAGAAGTACATACAGGCATCATTCATTCATTCAACTAACATTTGGTAACTACCACATGCCAGAGATTCAAAGATAAAACATGAAAAGGGAGATGAAAAAATGGTAAAGAGGGCACAGATGTTAACTTCAAACACGCCTGTGTGGGAATCCCAGCTCCTCCACTCACTGGCTGAAAATCCTAGGCAGTTATTGACCTTTCTAAGGCCCAGATTCCTCATCAGTAAAACAGAGAAGCTAGAACACAAATGGTCTGTTATTACTAATATTAACAGAGTATCTGCCCCGAAAGAGCTTACAGACCAAAGAGAACAAGGAAGAATTAACTAGTTACAGTCCCA
>NW_011888981.1:2809718-2813743 GCF_000151845.1 Pteropus vampyrus
AGGTATATAAATACTCTAGTATTTGGAAAGCAAATAACTTAAGATCTATAAATATATTGATACATCCCTGGTATTGACAGAAACTAAGAAAGCTAACTTAGGTTGGGAGCTAAAGTATTAAAAATTTAAAAAAATTTCAATTGCTACATATCAAAAGACTTTACTCATAAGCAATATGTTGTCCAATTTAAGATACACACAGTGACACACACTTTTTATTTTGCTCATTATTTGATGTTATACTTTCATGACGGACTAAGACAGAGTGTCTCAGTCTCAGCACTACTGACACATTGTGTCAGACCATTATTCATTGTAGGGGCTTGTTTTGTGCACTGTAGGATATTTAGCAGCACCCCTGGCCTCTGGCCACAGATGCCAGTAGTACCCTTCCAAGTCCTGACAATCAATGTCTCCAGACATTGCCGAACATCCCTTGGGGGACAAAAATCGCCCTGGTAGAGAAACACTAACTTAAGACATGACCGTTTGCTTCTGTTTTATCTGAAAAGCACTAATGAGAACAGAAAGCAATTGTTCTATGCTGCTAATAACGGGGATCGTGTTGGGTGTTCTACATACACCATCTCCAACCTCACAACCACATCTTTTCCCCATTAAAGAAAGATATAGACAAAGCAGTCTTTCTAGCTCTGAAGCCCAAGCTTTCCCCATCTTGCCATGCATTTACAGAGAATTTTTAATGATATATTATTTTAATGATATATTATTTTCAATGATCTATTCATATCGCTATGATCATGATCAAGAAGCATACAAGTCCCTTTTATTAAATTTTATAGTTTCATTTATCTGTCACTAATAAAGACCAACCTTCGGTTCTTGCCACTTTATCTATCCATTAACTCACTCAACAAGCACATATTAAGTCCCTACCCTACACCATTCTGGGCCAAGAGATTCAGTGATGAACAAAACTGACAGGGCCCCTGACCTGATGGAGCTCACATCTCAGCGAGTCATTTCCAAACAGAATGCAACACATGATGGCATCAGCATAGGCAAATCAAGAATCTGCCTTAGCATTTTCTGCTTCAGAACCGATCTCCAGGAATGCTCTGTCTGTATTCAACAGGAGACTTCTATTGCATTATTCTGTGCAATGAAGGTAACCACCTCACGTACCCTATTTGTAAAAACTTTTACACTTTATATGCCTGGTACGATCCAGGAATTTTATCAAAGTGCATGCCTAAAGACTGAAGTCTACTATATTTTAGCACCAAAAAATTCTCATTCGTTTTAACTATAATTAATAGCATTTTCTGTGCGCCAGACAATATCATTCCAAGCCTTAAGTCTGCACCCCTATATCATACATTCTACCCACAAGTCATGTCTGATTTTATTTCTTAAGAGAGTAATCAGAACATTATGGTATAAATTATAAAGTAAACTGATTTTGATTTCTGCTGAGGAAATGTACTTAAATAATAAAGCGAAAGCAAATTCCGTTTAGATAAACTCCACTGGCAATTTATAAACAAAATGACTTCTATTTGTGGCCAACTTTCTGAGAGATAGTTTGAGACACTGTCATCATTTACATTCTTCTTCCTCCCATGCTGAAGTTGGGAGCAGGGTAGGAGGTGAGGGCGCTAAGTGATCTGCAGGAAAGAGAATTAGAGATTTCTGACCTCAAGTCTATGTTACCTCAATACCCTTATCTTAGAATATGTAATCTATTCCTTAAGACTATCTGATGGAGCAAATGAAACCATCATTTTAGGAGGGCTTTGAAATGTTAAAAGGGAAATACCAAGGTAAAGATAAATAGATATAGCATAAGTGAGATTGTCTAGTACCCCATATGTCCAGAATCCACTCTGATAGCAAAACTGGAGACCATCAAAGCAGCCTCTAAAAACTGTGCCTGTGATAAAGTGCCCCAAACAGTCAGTTCCTACTTACACCTACTTACACCATCACAATACAAATATCCACAAGATGGGGATATTCTCCCACAGAAAAAAAAAAAAGAAAGAAAGAAAGAAAGAAAGAAAGAAAAAGTTTAAAAAAACATATTACTCCATTTTCCTTTGCCAAAAGTTAACAAAAGATAGACTGGGGCCCAACAAGACAAGGAAGTAAAAATGAGTCTGGTTGCTGAACCAACAGAAACTGTCCTTAATGCTTCTAATGAAAGACACAGATAAAAGCTGTAAAGATAATTTTACTAAAGATAAAAGTTAATCAAATGATTACATCATTAAGTTTACAGGAAGTCCATTATATTGTACTGCCCAGAAGTTGCCGAGCTAAACATTCTGTTTCCTAGTGAGAATGAAGAGAGAAATGAGAACAAACCATCCTGATATCAAGGACTTTTTCAGGAAAGTTTCGGGCCTAATGAGTGCTCAATGCACAGTAACTGCTATTGCTAGTCACATTATTATTCTTAAAGCAAAGGCACATGTAGTAATATATTTGAGGGGGGAAATATTATCAGGACTTTTGGAAACCTGTTCTACAGATCAGCCTCGGCAGATGTGTCTGGAAAGGGTGCTCATATCTTTCAGGAAATGAGAGAGACATTCATTAGACAAGACTTTGGGCAGTGTATTAGTATCCTAGGAGTTCCATAACAAATTGCCACTAGCCAGGGGTCTTTAAACAACAGAAATTTATTCTCAAAACAGTTAACAGGGACCAGAAGTCCAAAATCAAGACGCTGTCAGGGCTGCACTCTCTCCGCAGGCTCCAAGGGAGAATCCTTCCCTGCTTCTTGCAGCCTCCGGGGGCTCCAGGCATTCCCCGGCTTGAGGCTGCATCACAGCAAACGGCCTTCTCTTTCCCTTATCTTTTCCTGTCCTTCAAGGACACTTGTGATTAAATTTAGGGCCTTACCTGGTTAACCTAGGCTGATCTCATCTTAAGATCATCCTTAAATTAATTACATATGCAAAGACCTTCCAGCTAAGGTCACATCCACGGGTCCTGGGGATTATCAGGACGTAGGCATGTCCTTTGAAAGGCCACCGTTCAACCCACTAGCAGCTGGAAACCAAGGACGGCTGAGGTGTTTATCACAAAGACCTAGTCAAACTGTGGAACACTCGCAGCCGTGGCAGGGGCCGAGCTGGACTAATCTGTAGAAGGTACCTGAGGACATCATTGGCCAAGGTGAGCCATAGAGCTAGCTATGTGTCAGGTGGCACAATTCAGATGGGAAAAATATTCACGTGTGTTTAAATACACGTGTGCCTGTTTGAGCAAAGAAGTATTACAGGAGTAAACAGGAAACTCGCATCAGTGGAGGCTCACAGAGAACGGGATGTGGTGAGGAAAGAGGATTTCAGGAACGTGGGGCCCTGACTTTTTATGTTACGCCCTTTTGAACAATTGTTTTTTATCTGCTTGGCTGCAGGGTATCCAACAGAGCCCCCTAAAGCCAGGTTATTTCTATTCCCCAGATCTCACGCATGAATTGCTACAGAAACAATGAGAATACAGACAGAAGCCCCTGAGACATCCCTGCCGGCAGCACCGTCCCAGCTCCCAAAGGTCTGTCTGCTTCACGGTTCCTTTCACAGCTTCAAAGCTTCCTTCCTCCCTGTCTTCCCCTGAAGAGGCCCGTGTGAATGACTCAGGTAATCGAACTCAGCTGCAAATGTAGATGCATAAATACCAATCTAGGCACCACAAAAAAATCTGATACATGTATGTGCCACAAATACAGGATCATCAAGTTTCACCGAGAAAATTTTCATGTTTCTTTCTCCTATGAAAGCCTTCTTTGTCTGTTTTCTGAAGAGTCACAAAGAGAGCCTGGAAGATCTGAAGCTCGCCCTCTGAATGTAATGAGAAAGCTTTTCCAAACTTCAGATTCTTCTACCTGTAATGCAAATTTAATTAACGCTCAGCAAAATCTACTCAAGTTAATGAACTATCACCTATCAGGCAAGCCTTCTTCTGTTAGGGGATCAAATGTCCTTTCAGGTCCAGAAACCCATTAGGAATTTCAGCTTCCTCCATTTTACAGTGCATCAGGAGGTCATGAAAAA
>NW_011888981.1:2815853-2826330 GCF_000151845.1 Pteropus vampyrus
TTAATTAATGCTGGTGAGTAAACAATAGTGTTAACGCTAATCAGAGTACACACTTGGAAAAACAAGACAAAATTAGCAGGTAAAATGAAAACATGATTATCCTATCTCAGTACCACAGGAGGACAAAAATACCTTGCTGAATTGACTATATTATATACAGTCCAGTTTAGTGGTTGAGTACTCAAATTTTTTTGAAAAATAAATATGTATTAAAAATTTCATTACATTAATTCGAGCTCAACGTTAGTTAAATTGTGACTATAAAATCTGATTAGATTATAAATAACACTATTGTGTTTTGCTCTTTATATAGACAATTAAAAGTAATTGTCTATATAAAGAATATTTACTACTCCCCAATTTGGTTTCAAATAATTATTCCCACAATTATGTATCTCACAGTAAAGACGCACGTAATCAAAATGAGCTTGGCTTTAACATCAGTGCTTCTGTCACATTACTAGTATTATTCACACTTCTCTGATAGCACGGTTAATTTTAGGCAAGCTCTCATTGCTTCCAAATTCAGGTCTGCAGGCCTATGACTAAGTGTATGCCTGCTTCACTCAATCTCTGTAGAGTCTCCCATGCAAAATATTTGTGACTTCATATTGAGAGAAAACATTGTGTTCCCACCACTTACTATCACTTAACGATATTAGTTATGTGATTAACACCAAGTTTGTGGCGTTACAATAGCAGTTATCACATTTCATGGTGAATGAGTAGTCTTAATCATCTCAAGCATTCAGTTACCTATAAATATCCCCAAAAGGTACACATCTAGATGTGATCTCCTTCCAAGCTCCATATATTTGCAACTGCATACTGGACATCTCCATCTGTATGAACATCCTGCAGACAACTCAACCTCAAAATGTTCCACAATGAATTCATCAGCTTCGCCTCCTTCCAGGTTCCCTTTGCCAGTGAACTGGTACCCAACTGCCTCATTGCCCACATCCACCAAAACATAGCCAATTTCAAAAAAGAATATGATTTATCTGTATTACTTGTATATTTACAATTTCAACAGGATTTTTAGAAACAATATTATCTTTGAGAGTTTCTATTTTTTAATAAAACTTGGGAATAAGAATAATGCTTTCCCAAAAGCAAATAAGCAAATGGAAGAAACTTTGAATCACGCTTAGTAATTCTTTGGAGTACAAGTGAAGCCGAGTTCAAGTAAAGAACTTCAATCTAGCAATGCAACAACTTTCCAAGTGGGCAGAAGAACTCTGGCCTGACCACTGGTTTGGAAAACTTATATGGGCCATCCTCCGTAACCATGTGATCTTCTTAAACTAATCATGACCGATGGTGTTCTTTTAAAATTATGGCTTGCCCTCCCCTGTGTAACAGGGAGGAGTATCACCCCCCAATCCTACCAGTTGATCTCCATTGGCAGAGTAGAGACACAAATCTCTTCCAACCCAACCACTCGTAATCAAAACATACACAATCCCAACCATATCCTTGATGCTCCTTTTTTTAACTGTTAGTGCACTGACTTAGAAAACCAGTAATCATTTCAAAAACTCTAAGAGGTTTAATTTATTACCAAGAAATCTACTTGCCAATAATTCAATGGCTGAACAACATAGAATAACCTGAAAAAAAAAGCCCAATGTCTAGGAAAATAAGCACATTTATATTAACTAGAAAAACAACTCATAGAAAGATTTGCTCGCGAAAGCATTTCACTTAAAAGTACCTGGAAATGACTTTTACCAGAATACCCTCATATTCTAAGAAGTATGGATTATATCACTTGCTTAGAGTATTAAATTTAAGAACCCCATTGAAAAAAACATAACACCCAGTAAAATAGGTAAATTGGTAACAGGCAGCTGAGTAACTTCAAAGTCAGATGTTGGTTCAAACACACATTTTAATGGTACAATTTTACAGCCTATCATTCTTGCATCTTGCCAAGAAGGTGGGAAGGAATTTTTCATGAACATCAGTCCAACACATTCTCATAGCTGAATAATGTCAATTTCTTTAGTAGGACCAACAAATAAGTGTTTTTTGCAGCCATCTCAGTATAATTATTTTAAATCATACTAATAACTTTACCACTTTTCGAATTTTGAAGCTTAAAAGCCACAACGTCAATTAGTGAGAAGTCAAAATGCATACCTAACACATATTTGCTTTTTAAAAAGATTTATTCTCCAAATATTTTTAATCATTTACATATATCAAATCTCAATTAGCCAAAGGTCACTGAAAACCTGCCATGTGGGGATAATTCACAATATTTGCATCAACGGTAATGTTTCTGTGACATCCTAAGCCACTCTGTGTAAGAAGATGGGATTGCAGGTGTTTAAGAGATTTTAGGGTTGATCAGAAGTCAGCTCTCCCTGGCCCCCACCTGCTACTTGAAAGTCTACTTCCAAATCATTCGTTTTTGAGTCAGAAGTGCCGATTCCTACTGTATCTCCACCTAGTGCAGGGCCTGAAGGAAGTAACTGAAGTCACTGAAGCTGTTGGAGGAAGTGCCGTGGAAATAGGAGACTAATGAGAAGAAAAGTGGGGGTACCCTCTCCCCACAAAAAAAAATCATTGTTGCACTTGGCCATGCCCAACCTGGTTTGCAGCCCTAGTTATTTTTCTATCAATTCTTGTATGTAAATGAAGTACCAATTTATTTAAATAGTTAGTTCAGCACAACATTTTATGTTAAATCTTTTCAATATTCTGTAGAGTCAAATATGATCTATGTCTCAATTACCAGTTTCAGAACACCTGCATCTTGACTTTAGACCATTAGCTCAGAAGAGGAAGAAAACATGCACTACATTATTTCTTGACCACCAAAAGTTAGTGGGAAAAAGTAGCAACAACAACTTAATCTGTTTATCACTTTACAATCTACCAAATATTTTCACATATCCTGCCTGAAATACTGAACTCGGCAAAAATGGAAAACTGATGTTTCAGAGCAAATATGGAGGTTGAATCAGATTTAATTATTTCCAAACTTCCCAACACAGTTCATTAAAAAGGCAACAGTCAAAACAAATGTAAGTTTCTTCAAAAAGCCTGACAGTTCTCACAATACCCTGACTTTGTCTGGCACAACAGGAAAACTATAAAAAAGAGGGATTTCTTGTTTAAAGGAAATACTGAAAAAGCACACAAAATTAAGTCAACTCCTGTTGGTCATTTCTGAGATTATCATCAAAGCAGAAGTGCAGAGCAGTGCTTTACAGTTAAAGAAGAATCTGGTGATGTGTATCTGACACACCAAAAAAAAATCACGACTCCAGTCAATGATTAAGTAAAAAAGAATGAGGAAAGACTGGTGATTAGAGCTTCTTTTCTATAATTTCTACAATTTCCTTCTCCTAGCTCTCTGCACTTTCTCATCTCCCATTCACTTCTCGACTCACTGAAATCAGGATAAATCTCATCTCCACCACCACTGCCCTGGCCGAAGCTGCCAGTCCTGACACCACACTTAGTAGTCACGCTGCCCTGTCTGTGGAGAGTGATGCTACTAAATACTCCCTCCAGGGTTCTTCTGGGTTCTGATCACCAAATATCTCTAAATTTCTAGTTTCTGAACACATAATAGGATTGTGTCCCTTTAAGGGAAGACAGGTCACATGACATCATTTAGCCAATTAAATGTGAAAGGAAATAACATGGGCTAAAGTTTTGAGACCTAACGCATGGTTCTTCATAACGTTTCCCCCATGCCGCAGCAACCGTCAACGTTTCAGACAGTGAAAGCTTCTCAAGCTCTGTCGGCTCAGGTCCTACAGTAAAAATGACATGAAGAATTTCTAAATTACCTTAATGGACATGTCCCATGGGCAATTACAAAGACCAAAACAACCTGTGATGAGTATTTGCATGAGCAAAAACCAAATCTTTGTTATTTTTAAGCCCCTCTGATTGAGTTGTTTGTTCCAGCATAACCTAGCCTATACTTGAATTCTTTCCTCTTTCCATTAGCTTGCGGGGCCACACCCTTCCGATTCTTCACTTGCCTTTCCCACTGTTACTGCTCCTGTTCAAAAGCCCATTCATTCATCAGCCCACCACTGAGATGCTGTGCTAGGAGGCCTCTAACATGGCCCCAATGATCCCCACCTCCTGCCATTCAGGCTCATGTGTAATACCCTCCCCTCAAGTGTGAGGTAGACTAAGTGACTCATTTCTAGTGAATACGGTAGAAATGACAGGATGTCACTTCTAATTCTGAAATTAGATTACAAAAAGATGAGCTTCCATCTTGTCCATGCTCTTGCTCACTCTGAGGGAAGGTAGCTACCTGCCATGTTGTGACATGCCATATGGAGAGGTCCGCGTGGTGAGATGGGAATGAGGCCGTCAGCCAACAGCCAGCAAGAAACCAAGACCTACCCAAAACTATTTGAGTGATCTTAGAAGTGGATTCTCCCCCAGTTGATCCTTCAGATAAGACCACAGCCAAATCAACAGTTTGACTACAGTCTTACAAGATCTTGAAACGGAGGCACCCAGTTAAGCTGCCCTGAAATCTTGACCTACAAAAATGATGAGATAATGTGTTTGCTGTTTTAAGTTACTAAATAATGCCTGCATGTTTGAGATTAATTTTGTTACACAGCAATAGAGAATAATGCAGACTCAGTTATTTCTCTTCACCCCTCCCCTTGCCATTTTCTATGTGTAGAGAAATTTTACTCTTTTCAGTGGTATTAACTTTACATTGATTATTCCTAAATCTTTTTTGAGCACTGACCCCTCCCCAGAACTACTAAAATGCCTATCAATTAATTTTGCCTGAAGGTCCACACATCTCTCTTCAACCTCTATGACCAATAATACCTCCTCTACGAAACTTTCTATCCCCTATAATCCATATACCAAATCGTGTCAAGTCCTTTCACTTACCACCTAAGCCAGAAAGCTAAGAACCATCTTTTACTCGTCTCTCTCCCCTGCTCCCTACATCCAATCACCAAGCTTTACTAATTTGATTTTAGTCGGTCACTGCCTTAGGTCAGGACCACAGTATCTCTTTCCCAGGCATCTTTCTCTGGACCTAAGCGCTGACCTCTCACATTATAGTCTACTCAGTCACTGTTACCTCTCTAAACAGCAGATATGACTATGTCTCTGTTTTCAATATTTCAAAGGTCTAGGATGTGAAGCCCAAATCTGTGAGTCTGTATCTAAAGCCCTGGATGATAAGCCTGGTCTCTTAATGTTCCTCTCTACTTCACAACCAAATAACACTGTAGTCTTCCAAACTCAGCCCGCTACAACATGCTTCTGTACCTGGGCACCTCTGCACCCTTTTTTCCTCTAGCTGACACACTCACCGGCCCTAGGCTGCTGAGTGAACACCTATCCAGCCTTCGAAATGGCTCAGGCATCAGTTCTTCTCTGAAGTCTTCCCTGATCACTTCCCATTCCTAAAATTAAATTATTCCTCTGTGCTCACCTATCACTGTGCTTAGAAGACTGTATTCTAATAACTTTTTCATAACCTTGTCTCCCCTGTTTCTCATCTGAGAACCTCCAGCATCTAAAACAGAGCCTGGCCCACAACAGGATATATAACACATTATATTAAACAGAATTTTATTAGGTTGCACAGAAATACTCCTCGGTGTCCAACTGAGGAGTCATTTGATAGTCAAAAGTATTAAAACTATAATCCCAACTTCAACCTTTGTTGAAACCAAAAATTCCAACTCCGTGCTGAGGCACCCTTCTGCCATCTCTTTTGTTATTCTCTCTGAGCTTTAGTCCCATTCTCCCTGTCACCTGGCCTCAGAGCCCTTCCATTGCCCCCAGAACGTGATGCTCCACATGCCAGGGTACAAAATATTTTTCTGATGTTTCTATGAAGGCAAAAAAATTGAGTTTTATTTTACCTACTATTTTGGTATTTTTTAAAACCTACACAAAGGTCCTACTTAGGACATGTTAACATACTCATTTGAACTATTAACTATTCTTTGTTCCTATTACCTATCTAATTAGTTCTTAAATTTATTCATAAAAGATAGGAAGGATTGCAGGCAGTGGTCCCTCAAGCCTGGCCATGAGAAACTCTGGAAAAATCTTCACTTTCAGGCACTACCCAAACCTGTTGAAACCACCTTGGGGAAATAACCCAATTATATGTATTTAAAAAGTAAGTCCACAGGTATCTCTGATCATTAGTAAGGGTGAAATCCACTGATATGGGGAATCTCTCAATTAGCAATTACATAATGAGGGGGTGCCCAAAGAAATGAGTTGTCTGGACCAAGATCTTACAGTTACTGGACTTCTGATCTGGTTCCCCTGACCAATACACAGCTGTAATTCCCCCACACCACACTGCCTTCTCTGCTGGCGTCTGCTCTCAGCCAAACACCATGGGGAAACACAGAAGAAAGGCAACAGCCCTGCCTTCAAGGAACTGCTTACACAGGATGTATAAATTAGAAGTTAAGGAACCCGTTAGAACATGCCTCTTCCATTAGCTGTAATATACTGAAGAATGGAACAGAAGCTCCGCTTCTTGTAAATCAGGTGTGGCCCTCAGGCTCTGGGAAAGTTCCCAGTGTGGGCTGGGAAGTTCCCAGTGTGGGCTTGCAAGTTTAGACATTCTCTTGGCACAAAACCACTGAGCAGTAAAGAGGTATCCACTTAAGTGAGTAACTGGGCAGGAATCGCTTGAAGGGCTTCTTTAAGCAAAGCCCAGCCACACTTAAAGTGAGGACCTGTGCCTACCAGCCATGGCTAGTCACCTACCACCTAACACCAGCTACGAGAGTTCACCTTCCCGGGCGGGCACAATGCCCCAGTTTATTTTATCCTTCACTTAGGGCCACCGTTACCTTGCCATGGCCCTAAGCAAACTATCCTTGGCGGGGCAACAATAAACAACTCCAGACGGAGAAATGACAAACTATTCCAACACACTTTTCAAAGGAGAAAAAAAAGGGGGTATTTTCTGTATTTGTTTTTTGTGGGCAGTTGGGAAAAAAAATAAATCTTCCAAGTACTAATACCTCTCCAGAAGATTTCTTGCCAGGACCATGATGAATGGTGTTAAGAATGCAAGTTTCCGGCAGAGAGAATGTGACACATCACTGAGTCAAAGGCAGGACCAGCCCAGGCTAAAAATCTTTGTCAGAACTGGGTTATGCTTTCACTGTAAGAAGTTTAAAATGAGGGCAATGGTGAAGTTTCATCGGTGAGTCATTTTCCCACATGCTATGCTCACTTCTCAACACGATCGATAGACCAAGTTCCCAAAGACTTTCCTTGGGATTGTGAGCTGTTTCCAGCACTGTGGAGAGCGGTGTCTGACATCCTAAATTGGAAACACTACCCACCCATCCCCCATACATAACTCAGAGAAATTAAAATTGCCCAAAATAGTAACAGTAGTAGGTATTTGTGGACAAGAAAGGGGAAATGAGAAGGAACACTTAAACTACACTGTATTCATTCTTCTTCTCTATAACTTCTATGAGCTGAAAACTTGTCGGTGCTATGGGAACCCAAATCTATGGGGCTTGAGGATAATCCTGACCAAGGAATTCTAGACTGTGTCTGTGTGTGTACGTGTTTACACATTCTCTCTCCTCCCTCATCTCTTTCTCCATGGGTTTTAAGGGCAGCAGGGTCGCCGCTACCTGCTTTTTCTTCCCTCTTCTTCCCAGGGAAGCCTTAGGAAACAGCAGGAATTCTGGGGCAGGTAGCTCTGGCTTGCCTGTGCCTTCCTAGGAGGTAACACCACCCTCCAGAACAAAAGGGATTGTCCAGAGGCAATGGCAAGAATGGGTGCTGAACTGTAGAAGTTAGGGTATCAGGGATTAGAGATGCTTCCACGAACAAGAGGAGAAAGAGGGGCAGGCAGGGGTCGGGGTAGAGGGAAACAGCAGTGCACAGAACCAGCAGCATCCTTCCCTTCCTCTCAGAAACCAAGCCTTGAGTGGGGTCATCTTTCAGGGCAGTAGGGACACCTGAAAAGTACAGGGAGAGGGATCGACTATCTTGTTTTGTGCCCTTCACTCTGCTAGATAATTTAACAAAATTTGAAAACAAAAGTAAACTTTAGGTGAGCATAACTTCTGGGGCAAAATAACCTCAGCCTCAAACAACTTCCTTCGCCACTACCAGTTTTTGAAATAGAACTTTATCAGGATACAAAAACTTTCGTTCCTCAAATATAAATAGTTATAATAAGCAACCACTGATATAAATCAGAGGTTAGCAAACTTTTTCAATTAAGGGCCACATACTAAGTATTTTAGGCCAAGAAGTCATAAAAGGTCATTTACACAGGTACTTAAATAACAAAAGAAAACTTCCCACAAATTTGACAAAATTCAGAACATAATAATAATGGTACAATTATTTGTAATACAAGCCTCCTAATGTGAAGAACGATATTCTATTTGGGGGGGTGACAACTTGCTTAATTGGGGCTCAAAGTTAGTGTTCCCTATTGTCAAAATCGATTGCAAATGTTAATCTGTTAATACTAATCTGTAATGCAATTTTACATTATTTCATCTATGAAATGTCTTTTCACACCAACAGGTAATTCCAAATACTGATATCCATGAGCATAATTTTAATTAAGCATATTCATCATTTGGGTAGCATTTAAGAAATTCTGTTAGATGCTTCTTTTGACATTTTTCTTTTAGTAGTTGCTTTCCTATTACTTGCGCATATTGTAATGAGTGCTTAAGCTGCCGATGGAGACGTACAATATATTCTTTGAGCACACAGTGTCACATCACAGAATAAACACAATGCTTTGCCATCTCATCAATGACAAAATAATCCACAGTCCACTGAGCCTTTAAAGCATAATATTCAGAGTCTGCTTTTCCCTTCTTCCCTTGTTCTAACATCAAGGATATACACTGATGAGAAATAAAATGTCACTGTCAGGTGATACACATGGTAGTTGAAACACTGTTGAGTTCTATCTGCATCACTGTGTTTTGTAGTCCATCAAGAATCAGTGAAAAGTGACAAGGCAGCTCTATAGAGCCTCTGTAACAACTGAACTTTGCCGCAGTAGTGAGATACAGGATGTAAACAAATGAGCATGAGCATGTCTGCGTTCCAATAAAACTTTACTTTTGGAGACGATTATGAAATTTGAGTTTTATAAATTTTCACACTATGTATCACAAAATCTTTTGATTTGTTTCAATCACTTTAAAATGTAAAAACATTCTTATTCATGGGCTGTACAAAACCAGGTAGCTGGCTACTGTTTATTTGCCAATCCCTGAGATCTGGATCTATCAGCACGGCTATGTCATTATCAGCGTCCTACCCTTTCCATTTGAGGAAGGTGAACCAAAAGCAGAATGCCACTGGATCCATGAAAGAGAGGTGATGGCAATAGAGTATGTATCCTTGATGTCAAAACAAGGAAAGAAGAGAAGAGCAGACTCTGCAATATCTCAAACTCTTCACAGCTCTTAACAACTACCAGACTGATGTCTGAGATAAGCAAATTTGCAGGATACTAGGTCAACAAATACAAGTCAAATGTATTTCCACATTTTATAGCAAAACATTGAAAAATTCTATTAAAAACTATTCCATTTACAGAGTCAAAAAGCATACAATATTTAGGACATTGAACAAAAGATATCTTAAAAAAATATCTATACTGAAAACTAGAAAGCATAAATAGATATAGAGGCATACCATATTCATGAATTGGAAGAATGAATATTGTTAAGGTGTCAATTATTCCAAATTGATCTATACCAGCAGTTTTCAAAGTCTTTGTCCTCAGGACTCCTTGAGACTCTTTAAAAAAATAACTGAGGATCCTCAAAAAGTTTTAATTTATGTGGGTTATATCAATCAAATTTTACCATGAAAGTGTTAAATGAAAACATTAATTCATTAAATTAATAAATTCAGTAAATGCTAATAAATTTTTATTAAAATTAATTTCTAAAATAAGAAAATTTAGTGAAAATATTTGCATTATTTTACATTTCTGCAAATCTTTTGAATTTTTAGCATAATGGATGGCAGCTGAATTTTCCTATCTGCATCTACATCCAATCTATTACAAAATCACACATTCTGTGGCCTCTGGAAAGTTATTTTTGACATGGTTTTTCAAAAATCTTTATTACTTATATTATTTTCAAGTATACAGTACAATGGTTAGACATTTATATAATTTATGACGTGAACTCCCAATTACTCTAACACTACACGCAGCCATTACAACAATATTGACCATATTCCCTATGTTGTACTCTGTGTCCCCAGGAGATATCATCTCACGCCTGTCAGAATGGCTATCACGAATAAATCAAAAAACAACAAGTGTCAGCAAGGATGTGGAGGAAATGGAACCCTCGTACAGTGTTGGTGGGATTGCAAATTGGTGCAGTCACTACGAAAACAGTTTGAAGGTACCTCAAAAAAATTAAAACAGAACTACCTTTTGACCCGACAATAGCACTTCTGTGTATTT
>NW_011888981.1:2827525-2835987 GCF_000151845.1 Pteropus vampyrus
CATAAGAAAAACTCAATAAAAGGGCAAAAGATTGAATCAACATTTCACAAAGGAAAATATACAGATGGCGAATGGCTTTTAATGTACACATCGGCCATCAATAGTCTTCAAGGAAATACAAATTTAAAATACGGTCAGATATCACTATATACTTTAGAATGAAGATTAACATTAAAAAGACTGACCATACCATACATTGGTGCAGATATGGAGCAACCAGAACTCTTATCCACTCCTAGTGAGAGAGTAAAATAGTGAAACCACTTTGGAAAAAGGTCTGACAGTTTCTCATAAAACTGACCCTAAGTCCACCTTACAATGCAGAAATTCCACTCCTAGGTATTTACCCAACAGAAATGAAAGCATACATCCACACATCCACAAAAAGACTCATACAAGAATGTTCATTGCAGTTCTATTCATAATAGCCCCAAACTAGAAACCCAGGTATTCATCAACAGATGAATGGATAAACAAACTTTGATATGTTTATATAATGGAATACCACTCAACAGTGAAAAGGAATGAACTACTTGTTCGGATGACAATATGAATGAATTTTTTAAAAATTGTGGTGAGCAAAAGGAGCCACAAAAAAAAGAATATACATTCCATATATAAATGTAATTCCATTTATATAAAGTTCTGGAATAGAGAAAATGAATCTGTAGCAAAAAGATCAGAACAGTAGTTATCTATGGGGTAAAGGGTAGGACTGAGTGAGAAAAGGCATGAAAGAACTCAGGCAACGTGTGTACGTTTCTCAAAATTCAAAGGGTGCATGTAATAACTGTGCATTTCAGTGCGTGTAAGTTTTGCACACACAAAGACTATAAACAAATACTGACCTCTAGGTAATGGCACACGAGCTAAAGTGTTCACAGGTAAAATGTACTGGTAATGTTTGCATCTCAGTCTGAAAAGTATCAAGAAACCAGGATGGATTGATGGGTGAATGTTATAGCTCCAAGGTTTAAAAAAAAAAAAAAAGAGAGAGAGAGAGATTTAGTTAGGAAAATGAAATCTTTCACAAATACAGAGTAAATTATATTCCGCAAGCACTTTTACCACCTTATCCCTAATTACCCCCCAAAGTGAAAGAAACATACAGTTCCTCCTTCTCAGAACCAGTCAAAACATCCTCGTCACTGTTATATGATGTGATATGACATAATCAAGTCCATGGCTACAATTAGGTTTCAGTTTCCATTTGCTCAACTGTCTACAAGATCTATTTCAGAAAAGATTTTATAAAAAGTAACTTTTAATTTTTAAAAAGCCGCCAAACAAGAAAATTCCAACAGCTGTAAAACATGAGTTTAGAAAAAATGTAAACACTGAACTTTTTTAAATTTGAAAATCGGAGCCTGATCCCCTAATTTCCTCTGAATATAAAAAGAGTCTTCTCTCTCTGATTACTTAGCTATTAAAGACCACAAATATTTCGATTTTAACCATCAGAAATGCACTTGTTTCTACAAGCAAAAAAAGTCTGAATTTTAAATTCAGTGCAACCAATGGTATATAAAAGTTTCCTCCCCTCCCACCCTATCCTCTCCTACATCTTTCTTTCTTTCCCTCTCTTTCTCCCCACCCCCGCCTAAACACACACCCTCAAGATGACTTAGCACAGCCCCAATTAAAATATAAACCTTAATGGCAAAATAATTGTGCCAGTATATTCTGGGCTTAAATTATTCCCAAAAATAATCAAAAGCAACACATTACTAAACTCCAAAGACACCTATCCTGAATGCAAATAATCCTACAGATGTTAGAATTAAACACCTTGTGTGTTCTAAGACTCCAGTGAGTTTAAAAAGGGTTAAAATTAAAAGATCTTATTCTCACTTAGCCTTCCCATTTATTTACTCTCAGTCCATTCCTAACGCAATTTCAGAATCACAAAGTCTCATCCCATCATGCGCCCGCAGTGTGTGAACTAACTTAAATAATCCCTGGTTTTAGCACTTGAACAGTGGAAGGGTAAAGTATGTGGAAGTGAAATGGATTCTGCAGTTTAAAAATAGGACTATGTGCACACGCCAAAGTCAGCTTGCCAGGGAGGAGCTGTGAAGAATTTCTGACATGGCCTGAACCAACAACATCTAGAAGAACTTTGATCTCTTACTCCAACCTTCTCTCGCCTATTTTCTTTCTTTCGCCTTTTAAGAACTGAGCGAAATGGCCAGTCTGCCTGCCAGACGTCCAGAAATATCCTGTCTTCATATTTGCCTTCTATGCATCTGACGTCTAGAAGGCATTTCTCAAGGATATGTCTGATTTATTCTCAGAAATTCACGCCGTTTCCCTTTTTCTCAGTCAAAAAGCTTTGATGCTCAAAGCTTATCGCCCCGAAGTTAGTTCCAGAAGCCCACTAATTATAGGCTGAATGGAAAACACTCTCCCTCCTGCACGATCATCTTCTGATTTCCTCAGGTAGCATATTTGGGATATGAACATGTGTTGACCCATGAATGAATATATCCCCCCGACTTCCTGACCACAAGCCTCTCGAATCCAGAGGCTAAGAGTGTGTGTCTGGCTCAGCTGCTTTAGTCTTATAGAGGTTCTCTGTTTTAGATCTAGATTTTTCAGTTCACCCATTACACTGGGCACCATGGTCCTAGCAAGTCTGAACCAAAAAAGGAGTCCCTTCAAGGTGTTTGAAATTAGATCCCAAGGCTTGCTTGAAGTTTCCATGTTCATTCTTTTGATTTATGGGTCTCATTACTGAGGAAGGCTGAAATAGCCCTCTTCTTTCTCTCTGCTAGTGGCTTCAAAGCACTGTACGCTTGGGTACTCAAGTACATTAAAACTAATTTAAATCACCATCTTAAGCACCAGTGTGCTCAACAAACCAGAAAAGACCCTGGAATTCAAAATATATGGTCACATTTTATACTTAATAGGACACAAACTGGCAAATCCATCAACATAATGGTATAGCTTTTTATGAGCACAGGCAAAACACTCTTAAATGTTGTACTACCTAATGCTGCCTTTTAAAGATGAAACTCACATCATCCTTCTGCTCCTGGAAGACAAACTTAATTTCATGACAATCGCTTATAAGGATGGCTCCAAGTGGCAGTGAGTGTGTATGGCTGTGAAAATAAGATAAACGCCAATTACATTTGTATAAACCACAGGTAAAATTAACAAAGTGACACCACACATTTTCCATCTTGTCCTTGTAGCATCGTCATTTCAATGCATGTGTGTCATGTCGCTTTGTGAGCTTAAAAGGAAATGTTCTTTTCTCCTGCTACATTTATATTAGGTTGACATTCTCAAATAAAATAAAAATAGGAGCAATTGACTTAGTATCAGTTAAACAGAATTTCTGGAGTCAGAAGTAGAATCGAAAAACTTGAGACACTGCTCTTCCGTGCTTAATGTGCCATTAACACAAACCATCAAATTGAAATGCAAATATAAAAAATGCAAAAAAGTTATCTTTTTGCCTATTTTTCATTACTAGTAACTATATTCCTATATTCCATATCTGGAAAATAGTCCAGAATATTCATTTTTGAAAAAAGAAGACAGGAAGACCAACTGCTTGATTCAACGGGAATAACTAGGCTTAGAAAGCCATTAGAGTTTAGTTTCAGTCCTGGCTTTATTTAGGTAAATCACTTAAAACTTAGAAAGCTTTAATTTCTCATCTATAAAATAAAAGAGGTAGAGTAGTTGACTTCTAATTTCCTCTAAGAATCTGTAATTGATGGTCTTTTGCAGAAATTAGTCTCTTTGAAATAGCTTTTAATTCTAAATATATTCCGCTACTAAAGGCTTATGACTTTCATAAATATTGGCAAGTTTCTATATATTTCCTTATATTTATTATCAGTCTACAAAAACTTGAGAAAAACCATAAAATGCTTCTCGCTTAAGCTACCACTTTGAAACAGTGGAGAAGTCTCAATTTATCCAATTACTTGGAAACCAAAGACAGAAACATCCCCAGGGTTCTTACTCTTTACCCAGGAGTCAACCTGAAAGAGCTCCCAATGGCGTAGGTGAGATACAATGATTATACAACCCGAAAAATAAAATAAAGGAGGCCTACATAATGTAAGCAAGTGACAATAAATCAGTGGGGGAGAAGGACAAATCCTTACAGAAGAATTCCAAATAATGTATGAAGATGTGTGCCCCTCCCCCTCCCTTTGAGTATGGATAGTATATCTTGATTTCCTTCCAAAAAATAAGAGTACAGGATGGGAAAACAGTAATTTTACAGTGGAGAAATCTAGCAGACACCACTTAACAAAGTGGTCAAGATAAATATCACTCGCGATAAATCGTGTGCCTATCATACCTCCTCCTATGATGTGATGGGAAAGGAACTTCAGCTATGCAACAGTCTTCTCCAAAATCCATAAGCCAAGTCTAATCATAAGAAAGCATCGAGACACCCACACTGAGGCATCCTACAAAATACTTTCAAAAGTGTCAATGGAAGACTGAAACACTGTCAGATTATATGAGATTAAGGAAACATACCAACTGAGTGTAAAGTGATATCCTAGATTGGATCCTGGAACAGAAAAAGGATGTTAATGTTAAAACTGGTGAGATCAGAATAAAATCTACGGTTTATAAGCACTATGCCAATGTTAATTTCTTAGTTTTGACAAAGGTACTGTGGATGTATGAAATGTTAAAACTAGAGAAACCAGGTGAAAGGTATGGAGACTCCCTGTGTTAACTTTGCCACTTTTCTGTAAATCTAAAGTTATTCCAAATAAAGCTTATGAATGATAAATCGAAATGTTTTTTTAAATATTTAGAGTCAAATGTATTGCATGGTGACTCAGACAGCATACTAACTCACTAAATTAAATTACGCCAATTATTCAAGGAAGTTTGAAATATGTTGAATAAAATAAATATTTTAGCACCTTTTCTTCCCAAAAGAAAATAAGAGGTATATTCATCATTTTGAAGTACTGTTTCATGTAATTTGTGAATCTGTGGAATTATAAGAAAATCCATTTTTCATAAAAGAAAACTCTCTCCAATGCAAGAGATATGTACTAGATACTTGGGCTTCCCCACCTGTAACTCCAGGCCCAAATTATAAAGCACTGAGAAAGGAATGCAGAAGACAATAGTCAAGTCAATGTTCTCGTAGGGAATGTGTCTCCCTCAAAGTCAAGCAAGGGAGAACACTCTGAACTAGGATTTGGGATTTTGACACAAGAAGTCTGGCATTTGTTCCTTGGTCAGACGTCTACTTAGGTGGTGCACTGAGTGACCTTGACCCCTACCTCTGAGCCTGTCTGCGCCAGGGAGGGAAATGGGGTAACCTGGCAGAACCGAGATGAGAGCTATAAGAACAGCCTGCACTTCCATCATCTGTAGGGCAAAGAAGAGTGACCTTCTAGCAGACGTCACTGAAGGATACTGGGGCAGTGACAACATCCTGTGTTTGCCATAGTGTTTTCTTCTTCCTGGACACATAGAGGGATGACATTTCCCAGCCTTCCTTGATGTGTTGTAAATATAAACTACAAACTAGTTTTAAAGATTTAGCATGGGAAAAAAAAAAAAAAAACAATATAAAATATCTCATTAATATTTTATTGAGTACATGATGAAATAATGTTTTAGATGTATGGAGTTAAACTATATTGAACAATTTCATCTATTTCTTATTTTTATTACGGCTACTAGAAAACTTAAAATTACATATGTGGCTCATATTATATTTCTATTGGACAGTGCTGTTCTAAAGACAGAATTCATGATCAAAACTTCTGCTACCAGAGATGGAAACCATAACAGGCCAGGCAGACAGAGCTCTGCAAGGCATTTCTTCCCTCCAGGCTGCCAGGTTCTTGCCACCAGGGTGCAGTCCTGCCTCCTCGAGGAGAACCACACCCCAGCCAGGCAATGGTTCCCGAACTAACTACCGGATGAGCAGGGGCCCCACTCAACCTACAGGCCCCGATCTACAGGCACTGCCGCTCTCTCTTCTGCTTCTTCCTCCTCCTTCATCTCTGCGGCCAACGTTCCAGTGCTGAAAAGACTGCATGGTCCCTGAAACATCCCCCAATCCTGCAGAAACTAGGATGACTGTCTAAGAAAGATCTAATGGCCTCCCACCTTCTATGAGCATGTACCATATCAGAAAAGCAGAACAAACTTTAGCCTAACCCAATATAAGTATAGTTATAAGTTATATACATGTTCTACTGTATGAATCTGTACATTATAAGACATATTCAAAAACAGAATTTTAGAAGGCTGAGATAAAGATGAAATTAAGAACTTTAAAAATAACTTTGCTTTGTTTATTGATCTTTTTCGTTCTCACTAAAAACATTTTTCAGTGACAGCATCATAACGATGTGCTTCATTATTCTTTTAATCTTGGTTTACACTGTGATAGAGCAATTCAAAGGTCTCATTCTAAGCTCAGTGTATTTCAAGATTTTAGCTTTAATGTCTAATGTAGCTTTAAAAAAAGAGAGAGAGAGAGAGAGAGAGAGAGAGAGAGAGAGAGAGAGACCTGACAGTGACAGATCCAAATAGAAGAAATGTAATTACAAAGTCATGTCTCATATACTAATTACTCAAAGGCTTTTTTTTTTTTTTTTACTAAAATTAGTAAGTTTCCATTTTTCCCTATCAGTCAGTTGGTCTTGCAAACTAATTGGAGGATATTACAAACCCTTGGATTACAAACCCTTCCTTTGGAAGATTTCAGTTTAGTTTGTGTCCAAGATTTTTAAGGATGCAGATATGAGTATTTATATACAACACACGACTACCATTTTCAGCAATGAAAATCACATAACAATGTATTTCCACACACTCCTTTTACAGATGTGCTCCCTGTAGCATAAGAGTATTATTAAAAGAAAAAGGTTACTTTCTTACTAAGATATCACCTCTACTTTGAAAGATAATTTATATTAATTTTTTAAATATCTGCAGGGCAACAATACCATGGCCACATATCATGTAAAAAGCCAGCAATTTTGAAATGCCTGTCTTTGCAGTAAAAATTCTTAATCCACGTTCCACAATTCACCTTTAAGTCATTTGCTCCAGACAGCAAAAGCTTATAAGGATCACTCCCCATGTCATATGGGGCAAGATATTTGGCTATTTAAGATAATATAATCTGTCTATCTACTAAGTTGGGTAGAACGAAATCTCTACCAATAGAGTCAGCCGACTGCACCCTTTCAAATTCCCATTTTTAGAAGGAAGTAAATAAAAAGTAAAATGTCTACTTTTTTTTTTTTTCTTGCATCCCCAGTGGAATGTCCTACACAGGTCTAGGGTGTGAGTGACTGACTCTGAAAAGTGCTCCCGGAGACATCAATGTGCCAGGTCAACACTTACCTGTTACAACCACTTCTAACCCAGTTACTTGTCTCTGCTACTGGTAGTAGAAGACAACAATACTGGCCTCCTCCAGGAGAGACCTGGGGGATCTGTACTGTGCTCCCAGAATTCTCTTATGGTTCTGGTCCTATCTTTCCAGCCAGAACTTGGCTGTACTCTCAGGGATAAGTTCAATTATGGTAATATACCTAAATAAATGCTCTTACTCTCTTTCCATCAAGACCAGCTGCTACTGGAAATCGCAGCTGCTTCTGAATTGTCGATGGCTTTATGGTTCTCTTTACAATGGATCTCTGAATCTACCACTCCAAAATGGTGCCAGGTAACACCACCATTAAGGCTCTTAACTTATTTTTTTTAACTATAAGGGAGGAATCCTAAATGTTTTTTTTTTTTTCCTTTAACGACTCTATTTAGGAAGAGGTCCAAGAGATTTTAAAAACATTTTAAAGTCTTCTAAAAAAAATGAAGCAAAAATCTGCACTATGAATGCACAGTCTGTGAAGTCAGTGGACTCATGTGACCCTCAGTCCCTTGCCTTCTCTACAACGCACCTGGCCCTCCGTCACCAGACTCTTCCAAAGCATCATTTCTTGGACGTTGCATTCTCAACCTCACTTGCATCTATTCCCCTGATAGAAATACTCCATGCAAAGCATGTTCGGCCCGACTTCTCCTTAAATTTCCTCCCCTGAGCAACTGCTTACAGATTTCCTCCCAAATAACATGCCATTTCTTCCCCTTCCACCCTAACAACTATTAGCCATCCATCCACAACTAAAACCCGCCATGCCAGCCTGGACTGCCTTCTCCTTCGATCACTCTCTTTTAGACTTCGGGCTCTACCTGTAGGGCCCTTGTCTTCTCAAAGAGATCGTATTTTACCCTATTTTGTCTTCTCCAATGTACAGCATGTTACAGTACATAAATTGGACCCACTCTATAAGCTGGGTTAATTTTTTATCAGACAATATGGATTTTTAAAAATAATTATAGCTACATAATTCAGAACATACATTATCTGGGTACTTCTTTTAATAAGTAAAACAAAGTTGTTTTTTTTTCTCAGCCAATTGTTAATTATATCAAGAAGA
>NW_011888981.1:2836037-2875233 GCF_000151845.1 Pteropus vampyrus
CCATTTTTAGAAGGAAGTAAATAAAAAGTAAAATGTCTACTTTTTTTTTTTTTCTTGCATCCCCAGTGGAATGTCCTACACAGGTCTAGGGTGTGAGTGACTGACTCTGAAAAGTGCTCCCGGAGACATCAATGTGCCAGGTCAACACTTACCTGTTACAACCACTTCTAACCCAGTTACTTGTCTCTGCTACTGGTAGTAGAAGACAACAATACTGGCCTCCTCCAGGAGAGACCTGGGGGATCCGTACTGTGCTCCCAGAATTCTCTTATGGTTCTGGTCCTATCTTTCCAGCCAGAACTTGGCTGTACTCTCAGGAATAAGTTCAATTATGGTAATATACCTAAATAAATGCTCTTACTCTCTTTCCATCAAGACCAGCTGCTACTGGAAATCGCAGCTGCTTCTGAATTGTCGATGGCTTTATGGTTCTCTTTACAATGGATCTCTGAATCTACCACTCCAAAATGGTGCCAGGTAACACCACCATTAAGGCTCTTAACTTATTTTTTTTAACTATAAGGGAGGAATCCTAAATGTTTTTTTTTTTTTCCTTTAACGACTCTATTTAGGAAGAGGTCCAAGAGATTTTAAAAACATTTTAAAGTCTTCTAAAAAAAATGAAGCAAAAATCTGCACTATGAATGCACAGTCTGTGAAGTCAGTGGACTCATGTGACCCTCAGTCCCTTGCCTTCTCTACAACGCACCTGGCCCTCCGTCACCAGACTCTTCCAAAGCATCATTTCTTGGACGTTGCATTCTCAACCTCACTTGCATCTATTCCCCTGATAGAAATACTCCATGCAAAGCATGTTCGGCCCGACTTCTCCTTAAATTTCCTCCCCTGAGCAACTGCTTACAGATTTCCTCCCAAATAACATGCCATTTCTTCCCCTTCCACCCTAACAACTATTAGCCATCCATCCACAACTAAAACCCGCCATGCCAGCCTGGACTGCCTTCTCCTTCGATCACTCTCTTTTAGACTTCGGGCTCTACCTGTAGGGCCCTTGTCTTCTCAAAGAGATCGTATTTTACCCTATTTTGTCTTCTCCAATGTACAGCATGTTACAGTACATAAATTGGACCCACTCTATAAGCTGGGTTAATTTTTTATCAGACAATATGGATTTTTAAAAATAATTATAGCTACATAATTCAGAACATACATTATCTGGGTACTTCTTTTAATAAGTAAAACAAAGTTGTTTTTTTTTCTCAGCCAATTGTTAATTATATCAAGAAGAAGATCAAAGTTGCTTATACAAGAGCTGAAAAGACTCTAGGTTCAATCCCACTACTTTAATGTATACCTAATTTCATATGACGCAGGACTTCCTGCCATAATGTTTTCAAGCTGAAACACAGGATGTTTGCTCTGCCATCACTATAGTCAATTTGCCAAGCACACTCTCCAGAGCAGAAGTTCATAGCCATTCAGGGATTATAGGTACCTTTGAGGCTGACGAGAGCTGTGTAACCATTCCCCATAAAAAAAAAATTCATATATACAAAAGTGTGTAGACAATGCCAGGAGATGGGCTTCGAACCCCAGCACAAGAAGCCTGGCTGGTTTTTCCAATGTCACAGGGCCTACAAGTCAGGTGACAGGAAGGGGGTATGTTAGCCTACAGAGATTTCCTCTCAGAAGTTTTCACATAATAAGCCAAATATTTTGTCTTCAAAAAATACTATTAATGTACCAATATAGATGTTGAAAATACAGATACATTGTCAATATCTAGGCATAGGCTAAGGCATTCTTACCCTTCCTAGAAGGATTCGATATCTGCTTAGATTACTCTAGGGTTACAAAATAATTTGACCTCACCACCCAGTGGTAGGAACCGCCCACTGGTCTTGCCTCATCCAATTCTGGGCTGAAAGGGACGGGCACTTAACAGCTTTCTTGTTGTTGTGCAATTGCTTTTCTCATCAGGGTAAACCGTCCTTTTGGCATTTCTAACCCTTCTAGCTTCCAATGGCAACCAAAAAAATCCCTGTTTTCCTTTTAAGACTGAAGATCAAAGTCCCTCCTGTACTTTCTGGCCATTCTCTCTCTCTCCCTTTTCTCTGTCCTGTTTCAAAACCACATTGAGGAAAAGCACATCCTCACCACTCCTGCCCCAGTCGGAATCAAAGTCCATTTTAGTTTTCCTTGGCAAACACTCCTGGAGCATCTTCTTTGAAGCTCTTTATAAACTGTTTACATCAAATGCACTGAAAACCTAGTTAACAAACCCCTGAAAAGGAAGTTCTGTTAAAAATCAGTCATATCAACAAGAAAGCAAAAGGCCCAATTAAAAACATGGGCAAAAGATCCACATAGACACATCAAAGAAAATATATCGATGGCAAGTAAGCATGTGAAAAAGTGCTCCACATTTTTGATCTTTAGGGAAGATCACATTAGGGTTTTTCACATTAAAACCGCAATGAGCTACTACCACACGCACATTAGAAAGTCACAAAGGAAAACCGACAGTACCAAGTGTGGCTGAGGACATGGAGCTCCTGGAACTCTCGCACACTGCTGGTAGGAACACAAACGTGGAGGGATTAAGTACAACCTGCCAGTTACAAAAACAGTCTCGGGAATGTAAGAATACAGCACATGGAATACACTCAATAATGTTGTAATAACTGAGTGTGGTGCCGGACGGGTATTAGATTTATCAGGGTGACCGCTCAGTAAGTTGTATAAACGTCTAACCACTATGTTGTACACCTGAGACTAATGATATTGTATGTCGACTGTAATTGAAAATAAATTTATGGACAATGGAATATTACTCAGCCATAAGAAATGAAATACTACCATTTGCAACAATAGGGATGGACCTTGAAATAATCATATTAAGCGAAATAAGCCAGACAGAAAACATTAAAAATCACATGATATCGCATATGGGGGATATAAACCTAAAAACAACGAATGAACAGGACAAACAAACAGAGACTCATGGACATGGACAATGGACTAGTGGTTAACAGAAAGGAGGGGGAAAATAAAAAAAATAAAATGTTAAAAATAAATTAATTAATTTAATTTAATAAAGAAATTTATTTTTTTTTTTAAAAGAAGGGAATTCTGACCCATACTACAACATGGATGAACCTTGAGGACATTACGTTTGGAGAAATAAGCCAAATAGTATATGATTCTACCTACATGAGGTACCTAGAGTAGTCAAACTCATAGAGACAGTAAGCAGAATGGTGTTTGCCAGGAAGTGGGGGTGGGGAGATGAGGAGTTATTGTTTAATGGATATAGTTTGTTTTGCAAGATGAAAAGAGTTCTGGAGATGGATGGTGATGATGGCTGCATAACAATGCGAATATTCTTAACACCACTGAACTATGTACTTTAAAAAATGGTTAAGATGTTAAGTTTTATGCTATGTGTATTTTCCCACAATAATTTTTTTTTAAAAGAATACAAAATGGCATAGTCATTGTGGGAAACAGTTTGGCAGCTTCTTATAAAGCTAAACATATACTTACCAAATCACCCTCAGCCAGCTGACCTATTCCCTATTCAAATAGACCCAAATAGATGTACCCAGTACAAATTTCTATCATGCTATTTACCACATTACACTATAATTGTGTTTATGTGTCTTCCAGTAAACTGAGTTTTTTAAGGGAAACTCCCCTGTCTTATTTATCTGTGTATCCCCTGCTTATGCCTTAACATGAAGCTCAGCAAACAGTAGGTGTTAGAGTGTTTGCAGAATAAATAATGATATTTAACTGGGTGCTCCATTCCAGACTAGGCACAGGAACATAGAAAATGGAAAAGATGTGGTCTGTCTTTGGAGAATGGTCCAGCTGAACAGGCTTGACCCAGAGGAAACGTTGAACAATAGACTGAATGACTGACTACGAGCTGCGTGAAGTGGTACGATGGTAAATAGCTCAAAATCATTCTTTGCAGTCTGATGGGCTTGGGTTCAAGGTCTGACTCTTGTTTACTAGCTGTCACTTTGGCAGGTTACTTACTATTTCTGAAATTAATTTTCCTGATCTATAAAGGTTGTTGGAAGGTACCAGAACAGCATCACCATTGTAAAACTGTTGAAATTCTTATGTAGCAGATGGCAAAGAAATGCTGTCCTGAGTCCCCCCAAGTGCTGCTTCTCCCAGGAACCTCCCCTAGACCTCCCTACAATTCAGCACTAAAGGAATAACTTCCAGGACAGCAGGTGACCTTGCCCCACATGGCAGCTGACTCTGTTCTGCTTACTCTGTACCTGTGCTGTACAGTAATTAATAATTTGAACATCGCCCATTATGAGATCATCCCTGCAAAATGCCTGACATGTTATAAACATTGTATATTCTCAATAAATGTTGGCTATTGTGGAAGTTCAGGGGAGGCCCGCAATTCAAGAGAGGATGTGACAGGTGGAGGTGAAGAGAAGGCAAAGTGTGGAACTGCAGAAAGAGCATAGGGCAGGGCGGGAGAAGGAACTGAGAGTCAGGAGACGAGCCAACAAGGCAAAGGAGGCACAGGCTGGAGAGCAGCGAAGAACAGGATTGAGCTAGTAATGGACGGGCCCATATTACAGAGAGCCTTCAGATGAGCTTAGGTTTGAGGGAGTAGGAAATGGTAAACCACTCTTCTTTCAACAACCAGAGCACCTGCTGTAAAACCTTTTCCAGTATCCTTATCACCATGAAATATTATTCTGTGTACAAATGTATACATGCCTTCCACTGAACTGCGGGTGCCTTAACAACAGGAAAAGTCTCTATTCATCACATGTTGTTCAGTAAGCTCTCTCTCTGAGGCTAGCGTTCCCAATACCCACTGCTCCAAGCATCTGGGTCCACACTCATCTTGAGAACCCCTGTGAATTCCCTCTGACAGACTCGTTCCTGCCTGTAGACCCGCACTCACTACTGATGACTTCTCCCATAATCAGTACTCATAACTGCAAATCCAAAGCTTATCCTTCAAGTAACCCTTACTTCACTTATTCTATGTCGAGATGAAATCTCTAGGGGTCTCTGTCTTCCTGCGCCCACCACACTGTCCCTTGCCAATCATTCCCAGACTCCAAAACCTGTCCGCATTAGACCTCTTGTGTGATCTGTCCTGGATTCCTACCCTATACTTCAGGAGTCCATGCCTAGTCTCCTTCCTCATCTTGTTTTCAATCCCAAAGTGAGTCACAGACATAACTGGCCTCTCCTATTGAAAACCTCCACTTTAAGTAACCATCATCAGCCTTGCCTTGCCCCAGGACCTGCCTTTCCAAATTCATTATCATCCAAGGTTTGACATTGACATATAAAATTGATGGTTATCAAATTCCAACTCAGATTCCTGAAAAAGAAACAACATGGGACCAAAAAAATGTAACTCCATCTACTCCTTCAATTTAAATTTAATTGCCTACAATTTTATTATAGCCCCCACAAACATAACATGTAATTTCTCAATGATTTAGACAACTCTGTGATTAGAACTGGTCAGCCGAAAATACACTTTATCTCAGTTTCGGTTACAAAAAGATATTTTCCTTGGTGTCCTGATATATTTGGCAACCTACAGGCTGCCAAGTTACAGGTGGTCATCACAAGGGATGAGTCTAAAACAGCATTAAAGATTATAAATTTAGACCAAAGAAGAGGCACACTCAAAATAGATATAATATTATTACTGTTTATAGCTATATAGCTATACTAACTCAGGAGTATTAATGATTTTAAAACTATCAACGGGGTTTCGGCTCGCTCGTAACAGCAGTTATGTTTTCTCCTATCAGATACTATTGGAATAGGCGCAACAACGTGTCTGCCCTCTTCCTACCCTAAAATTACTCTTCCTCTCCTCCTCCCTGTGTAATAATGAAGAGAACTTCAATTTTCTCTCAAATCCTCAAAGAGAAGAGTGGGATTACAACACACAAAGGCCAGTTTAACTTCTGAATACACTCTAATCAGTGCTCTAAAAGTACAGGTTTGTGAAGGCTAAAGAATGCCCAAATGAACTACTGAGGAAAATTAAGTAACAGGAGACAAGGTTTAACTACTAGGCTGGGGACAAAAAGACAAAGGACAGGAAACAGAGGCACAGCCAAGAGCACAGGTGTCCTGGTCAGGATCCCAAGGGGAAGACAGGGAGAAAAGTTGCAGAGTATTCTACAGAACCCTCAGGCTCACTGGCCACTTGCTTGGATGAGCTCCCCAAAAGCGGGGGTTTATGAGACGTCTCACGCTGTAAATGAAAAGAATGTCTGACCCTCTCCAAAGACCAAGAGGACAGTTATTCAACTGTGATACGAGCTCCTTGTAGCACAAGGAACTTTATGGTTTACCTCCAAATATTAGGTTTCTAATTTCTCAGAACAAAAACTCTTTCAAATAAATTAAATAGGATCGCAAATTCTGGCACAGTAGACAGTTAGATGTCCAGAGAAAATTTACTAGTATCAAACAACTACAAGCGCTGGACAGAATATTAAACTATGGTTCAGCTGGCAGGAGAGTAAGAGACACTCTCTGAGGCCAGAAACAACCAGGGAACATAAATGCAGGGAAATGAGTTGGCACCAGAACAGGAATTTGCCCTGGAGGGGTATCTGCTATTTGCCATTTGCCTAGATTACAGGTTTTAATGTGATGCATGGGGCACAAGGACAAAGCCTGGTAGCTGTACAAGGTAAAAGATCTCACATAAGACCAAACAGCAATACGTTTAGTAGGTGAACCAAAGGAAACCAGCCCACAAGTGAGAGAACGTAAGGATATGTGCTTGCCTCGGCCCATGTTTGGGTGAACATGAAAAGTTACAGTAACGACAACAAATATGTCAGGTGAGAATTCCTAATTATTAGTTCACTTTGTGTAGGTGTGGCAGTCAAATAAAAAATACCTGAGTGACCAAAACAATAGCAACTCCAAAATTTAGTTAAAAGTGAGCCTGAATGGGTGGTACCCACAAGAACTGGTTAAAAGCAAACACAAATGCCCTGTCAGAACATACCTTAAAAAACTAGATCTTCAGGAATTCCAGAGATAAAATTCCAGTGAATGTTTACTCACAATCAGAAGTCACGAAATGCCAAGAAAATAAGCCAGAACTGGCACAAAAATCAAACTGCAGTAACAGTCCAGTAACAACTGCCAATTAGGTGGAATTAATTGTAAGATATAGACTATAAGTATATTTAATATATACAAAGATGCTGAAAATATGGCTGTGTGATAAAAGACTATTAAATATAGACTAGAGAGATTTGAAAAAGAATCAAAAAATTTTTGAGATAAAAAATATTTGAAATGGGTAACCCAAAAGATGACAGCAGATATAACAGAGCTCAATAGAGAATTGGCGAACTGAAAGAAATTGACCTGTATGCAGCACAGAGAGACAAGGAAAACTATGAAAGATTAAAAGATGTAGAAAGTAGAATGAAAGGTGTAACAGGTGTCTAATGACACTTGCAAAAAGAGAGAACTGGGGAGAGGTGATGATCAAAAGGGAAAAAAAATGACCAAGAACTTTCCGAAAGTAAAAAACATGAGTTTTCACATCATAATCTCAATAAATCCTAAGCAAGATAAAATTTTTAAATCCAAACAGAAGAACGATTACCTATAAAAGAACAAGAATCAAACCAATCAGCTGATTTGATCATCAGCTGATTTAACAATTAACGAAGGAATTCAGAGACCATGGGAAAATGGTCTCAAAATGCTTAGAAAAAGTAACTACCAAGCTACAACCGCACATCCAGAAAAGTCCAATGAAATAAAAAGACCCTCACCACAGGAATTTCTAAAACAGGCACTTTAAGAAAAAACTGTTCCAGGAAGAATGTCTAAAATGCAAGTAGGAATGGTGAACAAAGAAAATGGTAAATGTGTAGAAAGACCTAAAGAAGCATTAACAATATAAAGCAATGACATAATATCTGATTTGTAGGATTAAGATATTATAATTGACATGTTGAAAAATAAAAGCACAAATCTCTGGAGGGAATGATCAAAGTTTAAATGTCCTAGACCTTATGTAATTTGGTAGAAGGGTAAAAATGATGAATACCTTTTGCCTTTTATTCAAATTACATATTTAAGGGAAATATCTGAAATAATCACTAAGAGAACAAAACTAGAGTACATATAATCCAAAGTAGTTTGTGAAGAGGGAAGACGGAATGAGGAGAGGAAAAAAACCTAATCAATCCAAAAAGAAAACCAAAAGAATTTTTTAAATTACATACAAATAAAGAACACAAAATGACACAATAAAAATTAGATCACCCTATGTGGAAAACAGCCAAATAAACGAGTTCTACCAAACATCCAAGCTTATACAAATTTTTTTCAAAAAAGGACCGAGATGGAACACTCCCCAGCTCATTCTATTAGGCTAACATCACCTTAATACCAAAATCATATCAAAACAGTGTGAGAAAGCAAAATTATACGCCAGCTCACTCATGAATACAGATGCAAACTGAAGGTGCTGAAAGATTTTTTTAAAAAGACACCATAGCCAAGCGAAGTGTATTATACAAATGCAAGGTTTTTCCAACATTAGCAAACCTTTTAATATAATTCCCATATTAAAGATAAAAGAAAACCATAAGATCAAACCAACAGATCAAAATGGTCAAATTTAACATCTGTAATAGATGCTCTTGGCAATTTAGCAATACAAGGGCTCTCCTTAACTTGATAAAGGGAATCTACAAAATTCCTACAGCAAATGTGATCCTCAATGATGAAAGGCCAACGGAAACCTCCTAAATAAGGAGCCACTAACTAATGCCCACTATCACTACTTCTGTTTCACAGTAACTGGAGGCCCCAGCCAATGCAATAAGGCACAAAAAAATGCAGATATAAAGATTAGGGGGGAAAAAAAAATCTCTCATCATTATGATATAATTATCTCTAGAAATCCCAGAATAATCAGATAATGTACCAGAATTAATGAATTGAGCAAAGCTGCAGTGCACATAAAACATGTAACCTCATTTCTATATTAAAGCATGTTTGAAAATGAAAGTTTAGAAAGAATTCCATTACAATAGCCACAAGGAATATTAGATCAGCAGATCTCACAAAAGATGTGCAAGATCTTCCTGAAGAAAATTATTACACTGTATTAAAAGACATTAAAGATCTAAATAAACAGAGGAACATATTTACAGATAAGAGTCAATATCAAAAAGATGCATATTCATCTCAAAATTATATACTGATTCAATGCAATAATCAAAATTCAAGCCAGATTTTTTTTAAAGTAACAAGTTGATTCTACAAGTATAGGGAAATGCTGCTGAACAGCAAGAAGGAGAATTTGCCAACTGAGACATATTATACAATTACAGTTCTTACTTACATACTGACTTAAGGATAGAAACCAATGTAACAGGATAGAGAATCCAGAAACAGATTTACAAATATTTAGAAATTTGCATATGACAAATACAGTATCATAGTTCAGTGGGGTGGGGGGAATTAGTCAATAGTCCTAAGGTAGTAAGTTATCGAAATAGCAAAGAAATAAAATGACACCATGGTAAAATTCCAGGTGCATTAAACAAATGTGAAAGGAAAAGCTTAAAATTTGGAAAATTTCTCAGAGCAATGGGCTAGGGAAGGATTTCTTAAACAAGATAACAATTTATAAAGGAAAACAATGATCAATTTAACTACCCCTAGATGAGTAGCTTTAAACTTTGACAAGAGCTCACTGTAAAAAATAAATAAATAAATAAGGCATTTCACATAGCACAATGTGTTTCCAAAACAAACATTTCACGATACAAATCTTACCCTTAATACAAGTGAAACACTATTTTTTTATCCCATTCTATAAAAACTCTTTAAAATATTTAACAAAAGACATATACAAAAATGCTCAACACAACACTGCTAGAACAGCAAAACACTAGAAATGACCCAAATGTCCATCATCGGGAGGATGGATATATAAATTGTGGTATATTCATATAATGGCACACTATGAAAAGGAAAAATAAATGAATCCTAGCTATAAAGCATCAGGATAATCGAGCGTTCTCAAAGCGTGGTCCCGAGACCAGCACATTAACATCACCCGCAAGTCGTTAACCACACAAACTGTCCTCCCCAGACCTCCGGAGTTAGAAACTGGGGTGGGGACCCCAGCTGTCGAGTCTGAGAAGGCTCCAGGAGAATGTGATAGACTCAAGTTTGAGAGCCACTGTTACGGATGAATGTCAACACCTGGCCAAGAAAACCTAGTCTCAGAATACAAAAAGATGATTTTACTTATTTAAAAGTCAAAAACTGGCTAACCGAAATAATAGAGTTCAAAAGTACCAAAAAAAAAAAAAAAATACAGTAAAGCTATAAAGAAAAGCAGGGAATGGCGAATATAAATTACTCTGTGGGAGAGAGAAAGGTAGGGGGAAGGGCCACAAAGAGAGCCTCTAAGATAACACTAGTGTTTTATTTCTTCAGTGAGGCAGCGTGCACAAGAATTTTAGCTTTCCATTATTGTCCTTTTAAACTATGTGTGTGTTGTAAATTATGTCTTTTCGTAAATGATGTATTTTCTAATAAAAAAGAAAAAGGCAGAGCTAGAATTTTTAAATGTTGAGAACATATAAAAAATTATGAACATAAAATAGTGTAGCCCACATGAATTCATTTCTAACAAAAGGCCTAGGAAAAACAATTGAGTACGTAGCAGGTATTGAAAATTTGTAGACCAGTAAGCGTTTACAGTGATTCATAGGCTTCTTCATTTGTTGTCCTCCCAAAGTTTTCACAATGCATAATATAACTATCCAAGAAGAACTTTTTAATAAAGTATGAACAAACTGTGCATAAAATAATTTGGTGCTCACCTCACCATCACTCCCATCTTTAAGCTTAGTCTCTTTTCCGACGAAACCCAAACCCTGACAAAGCATGCATTATTGCCTAAGGGAAGATAACAGCTTTCAATTCTGGTCTCGAAACATATTTTTCTTCTCTAATTTTCCAAAAGGACTTTCATGGAACTCTATTCAGTTTTAATTACAGGCATATATCAGAGATATTTGGATTCAGTTCCAGACTACCATAATAAAGCAAGTAACGCAATAAAACAAGTCATACTCTTTTTGCTGGTGTAGGGTCTTGCCTTCAGTTTGTAATAAAAACAATACCTGTGAAGCACAGTAAAGCTAAGCACAATAAAATGAGGTACGCCTGTACTCACAACATCATATCAAGGTATCTAGCTAGTTTAGAAGTGACTTTTTTTAATGAAAGCAAAAAAAAAAAAATGATTATATATATAGAAATAGTAAGACTGTACGACAAAACCTCTAATAAAACCATACGAGGACTGCCTTAAGAAATTCATTTGTTTCTAATTTATTTTCTCCATGAGAGACGTGTTGCTAAAATCACAAGAGAGTGAAGCGTTGCTCATGTAAACTGATTCCTGCCCATCTGAAACAAGGGGAATCAACAGGTCGGCTTCAGTATCCAAAGAAGCAATGATGCACAAAAGCAAAGGAGGTGGTTCAAGGTTGCGCTGCCAAGAAATGACATATTCCAGTGGATTCGAACCAGCCTCTTCAAATTTTGTCATTCTATGGTATAAAAATAACACCGAAGTTCATTGAAAAGCAAAGCTTGCCACCTGCTGCCCAATGGCGTAATCGTGAAAGTTCAAATTGCATCCACGTTTTTTACTTAAACCCTTTTATGAACTGATGGGTATAAACGTTTGCATTTTCTGTATTTTTTCATTAGCCCTCACCAGCTGGTTTTTTTTTTAAGAGAGAATGTCAGCCCCGAAGTTTTTAACCAGATGCCATTTCAAACCCTTTACATAATCAGCTATAACAAGTATGCCTAAAACAAAAACAAAAAAAAAAAAAAACAAAAAACCTTCCAAACTATTATACATGTTGTGTATATAATAAAAGCACCGATCTGCAGTTGTGTTTATTACAGTATCCAGACCAGGGAAGAATTCCTTTGAAACTGTGCCAGTATTGTCCTAGGCTTCCATGGCCTGTCATCATTCTAGATGATACGAAATTCTAAATCCACTTTCTGATCCATACAGACTTTAAATGCAAACATTAACAGTTTAACTTTAGTTTGTATGTATATTACAAAATTTTAAGTAGCAACCCAGCTAACCAAAAAGAAAAAACTAACTTCCAAGATTTCACCATTGCTTTGTCAGCTCTAAACACTTAAACTTTTACATATCTTAATTACGTTAATATTGACAAGCACTGTCATAAGTTAAATAAAATATTTCTAGTATTCTTCCATTTGAATTTATTCTAAGAAAATCTGAGAAGTAAAAGCATTTTAGCTTTTTTTTTCTTAAACGAAATAAATCTTCAAGTTTTGCCTCATTATTCTAACTCTGTAGATTTGTGTCCCCATGCCATCATCCCCTCAAAAAGAAATACAAAACACTCTTAGGGAAAAAGTGAAACTTGGAATTTAGGGAAAAAAAATACCGTCTGAGAGAGAGTGGTCCTGAAAAACAATCACAAGCCAGATCAAGAGAGAGAAGGTGCAATGAATAACTCCATACGTTCTCCTTTCGCCCAGGAAGCTGAGCAGGCATGAAATTCCTAGAAGCTTTATGGGAAAGGGCCTCATCACACCACATTGGTAAGTTCTGAGGTTCCTTTGAAGAAATAAGGCTGTAAAGGCTTTCGCCTGTGGAACTTGTCCATATGCAAAATAGCACCAATGCTAGTTGAAGTGTTTTTAGTCGTCTGGGAACTACTAGGAAGCAGATGATAAAAAAATAATTCGTTTTCAAGACAGATGGCACCATAATGTTGCACAATTTTCTAGTGTGTGTTTTTTCCCTAAACACTAGAGGCAGCGTCTCCATACAAAAGGAAGTTAAGCCCAACAGCCAGCTAGCTTTTAGATACTCTGTTCCTGGGAAAGATCACACGTGCAAATGCCCTTTATTGCTGTGGTTGGCTTACCCTTTTCTTCAAAAACTCTACAGGAGCTATTAATTCATGCACTATTGTGCAAAAAGTACTGGAAAGTAGCTCCCAGACGACTCTGTGAAAGGCAATCCTATTATGACTATCAAGTGGCATGTTATTGGATTGATTACAGTTCAAAACAAATCATAAAATTTTTCCTAGAAAACTTAGGGCTTCATAGCTAAATTAAACAACAAATATAAACTAAGTTTAAAACAAAAGAGCATTGTTTATGATTTAATATCACACAATCAATAATGCAATTTTTGTTCCAGATTTTAATTATGGGTAATGCTTTTTGTTAAATGATAACTACTGAGAACACAATCCAACTTGAAAGCTATTTAGAGCCTATGAACATGGTGGTGGTTCTACTCTATCTAAGGCTCATTTCCAGCTCATCAGTAAAGAGACATCACAAAAGATGTGGGATTTCAGTCACCAAACAGAGAAGGGGTATAGGTGAGTTGACCACTCCCAGAATAGCATGGAAACCACAGAAAAAGCACAGAGATCCGTGTTCAAGGGGCAGCAACAGCACAAAATGGTTATGGCATAGGCTGTAGAGCCAACAGAGGTAAGGTAAGCTGGAGTCTGGTGAACATCTGAAGAAGAAAACAAGCCTTTGATTTTTCTACAGAGCACGATAAACTATCACCAAATATGTTTTCAAGAATGTTTGCTTGATCAACACAGAAGGAAACAGAATCTGGTTCTGATTATGAGTTGGTGAATTTGAATCCAGGAATAAGGTAGAATCGAGAAAGGGAAGCATTCAAAGCCAGCCCTCACCTTCCCCCACTCCTGAAGTGGATGAGATTATGTATCATCCGGTTTAACAAATCTAGAGAAGAGAGAGAGAAAGAGAGAGAATCATTAGATTAGACATAACTCCTCGGCCTGGCTCCACAGGAACTATCTTCTTGTCTGGTAGTCTGCTTCCCTTCTGTTTTAAAGAAAATTAGCTTTCCTCTCAAGAAGTTACTGTGAGAGGCAGGTAGGCTACACGGCCAGCTCCTTCAGGCTTCCCTTTTTTCTAACCTGTCCATCAACCACCTGACCTAGCTTCACACAAGCAAGGCATATTTCTTTAGTGGCTATCAGAGGTATCTCTCCATTTCTCATGGCCCCGCTCAAAGATTCTCTCCCTGACTGTCAAGCCTTCCATAACCTGGACTTAGCCCCGCAATCTCACTTCCTACTGTTCTCTAGTTCACCCTAAATAGATCAATCCCCCATCTGTCCTGTGGAAAAGGAAAACTCATTCCCACCAGATCTTCCATCTTGTTATTTTCTGTACTTCAAGGCCAGCCTCTCCCTCGCTTTTCCAAGTCCTTCAGACTCTGCCAAGTGTTCCTTGACTCCAGTCCCCACTGATCACTCCATGCCTATTCTCCACTAGAATTTATAATAGGTACCAGTCAATTAGATACTTATCCTATATTATTAACTATTTTTTTAGAATCATGTTAGCTTGATCCCTTGAACTGGAGTGCCTAGAACAGTATCTAGCATATGGTTGGCACTCAATAAGTATTTGCTGACAGACTGAATCAATCAACTACAGTAAACTAAACTTTTGTGTTGTGGAGGTGAAGAGAACTGTGATTCTGCCTTTAAGATGGAGATGTGAGAGATTAGGCAACCAGTTAGAAATGCGCTGAGAACTATTTAGGCTTGGAAGGGTACAGATGGTTCAGTAGCACATAAAATTTATGCCTGTGTCAATCAAGAAGCCTCTCACAGGACAAAAGAATTCTGAAATAAATTACTCAAAGAATACTCAACGGATAATAGATGATATTCTTGTCTTCATGGGCAAGTGAGAATTTGCAAAAAAATTCCAATTTAATGGAATATTACTCAGCCATAAGAAGAGATGAAATACTGCCATTTGTGACATGGATGGACCTCGAGATAATCATGCTAAGCAAAATAACCCAAACAGAAAAAGTAGAAAATCACATAATATCACTTATATGTGGGATATAAACCTAAAAGCAACAAATGAACAAAACAAACAGAGACTCATGAACATGGACTATAGACTAGTGGTTACCAGAGGGTAGGGGGTGTGGGAGGAGAGGGAAGGTAGACAGGGTAAAGGGGGTCAAATATAGGGGGTAGGGGAAGGTGAAGTAGGTAAAGGGGATCAAATATATGGTAGCTGAAGGAAACTGGACTTTGGATGGTAAACACACAATAGAATATACAGATGTCAAATTATAATGTATACCTGAAAATTATATATTGTATTAACCAATGTTACCCCAATAAACTTAATTTAAAAAAATAAAATAAAATAATTTTTAAAAATCCAATTTAAGAAGTTTCTTCCAAATTTGGGGATAAAAAAATAAATAAGTACTAATAACATTCTTTGCCTATGAATATCCCCTCCTTTGAGAAGTCTTGAAATATCTGACAAAAGGGAACTTTCATTTGGAAAGAGCTCCTATAAATAAAAAAAAAAAAAAATTCTATAAGACCATATAATAGAAAATAGGATAAAAAATGTTAATAGATTATTCACATAAAAATGCAAAGGGCTAATAAACCCTTTTGTGATGTGAAAAAATGTTCAATCTCACTTGAAAAAATCTAAAAACGAAATGAAATAAGTCTTTGAGCAATGTGATAAAATCACACTTCACAGGAATATTTAAAACCACCAAGACTTAACAAACTATAATTTATTTATCAAAATCTTATTTTACAGTGATCACACCTACTCTGTCCAAAATATTAAGTATCTAATATACATGAGTCACTGACTAACATATTTACTTTCGCATAAAAATCATCACATTAAATTAATACAAAATGACATGGCAACAAAGAAATTAATCAAGGGCATTGCAAAGTGTTTCCATCTTACATAAAATATTTCTAAAATGCACACTGAATTTCCTAACTATTTAGATTCATGGGTCACTTTTCAAGACAATAAGGCAAATTGTGAAATGCTTGCCTAGTACATGGAAATGGAATTTTTAGCTTTTTTTTTTACTTCTTCAAAGGAGCTTAGTTAAGCCTGGAGATAAACAGGAGTGGCAGGAATAGAAGAGCAACAGAAAGAAAAAAGTTTCGCAAAAGGAGGGTCGGTGGGGGGAAGAGAATGGTTGTTTGTGCCCAGGGAGTGAGAAATGGGAAATGGAGATGCTTCCTTTCAAATTTCTTTTCTCAGAGTAAAATGCATTCTAATCTTCTCAAAATGCCTATGTCATCTTCCAGTTTGAGTTAAGAACATCCTTCCTAGAAATATAATTAGGAAGGATTAGCTGCCGCATAAAGAAGCTTTGAACAAATTAAGAAAGAATGATGTCTCACTTTAGGTTCTGTCCATCAAATCTCCAAATACCAGCACTTGGCAAAACACCAAACCAGGCAAAGAAATAAAAGGCAGCCCTTTGAAAGCACTAAAAGTGATGTCTATATCAAAAAAGCCCTAGAATGAGAATTTGTAAAAATAAATTCTGTATGTATGACACACAATCCAGCTAATTTTTAAAGATTTGGGAACAGTTTCTACATGAGTAACTTACTATAATGAAGTAATTGTCACATTTTCTTCATGAGACAATATGTTTTGACAAAGTGAACCTTGACTGTTTTAAAAACAACTTTTTGTCTGACAACAGTGATTTAACTTAAGAATTCATGAAACTAAAATTTTTCACTCCTCTATCCTTTTAATTTATAACATTACTTCAAAATTTTGTGCTTCAAAATTATCATGCAAATTTTTTTTCACTGTTTTGGTAAAAAGAGACAATGCCATGTAAAAGACAGCAAGGAGAACATGGAATAAGAGGTCAGGTTCAAGTCACAGTTCTGTTTCTGTGTGACTCTGGGCAAAGTATTCACACCCTTTAAGTTATAATACTTTATAGTCCACGCTGGTTGAAAATTTTGGAAGATGCGAAAAAACTTAATACATGATTGTTCTATTTCCCATAACATTCAAATAACTTTCAAACAGGACACGTATCCAGATCAATTCTATTCAAAGATACTGATATTGATAAAATTGTTCTTTGTTTTGGTAACAGCTAAGTCCATGAGTCACATCACTCTGGAATCACATGAACGCTAAGTGAAAAATAATTAAAGTTTGCCTGTTGTCCCTGTTTGCTTTCTATGAGCATTGTGCCAATTTTGCATCAAAGTTCAAATTATTAACATTTAATTAAATACTTATGCATACTAAGAAGTTCAAGCTCATAAACTGGATTAACAGTGTCAGTGTTCAGAATTTTCCCAAGAGACTGGCTGCTTGGGCTCTGCTGCCACTTTTTTGTTTGTTACCGTGCCTTATGTCAATCACAGGCACTGTAGGAAGTGCAAGGAGCAAGAAGACTGAGCGCTGCAAGGTCAAGAAGGTAAGACCCAGAAAACTAAATGGAGTCTGATCAATGAAAAATTCTTGTAACGCTGAGAGGTCTACAGAAAGTGGCTCTGATCATCACACCTAGAGATCCCACAAAGAATGGGGTGCCAGGGCTGAACTACTATCCTGGGATGGTGAGTGGGATAGCTAACTTTTGCCTACTCTGATCTGTAGCTCCTTGAACTGGTCTCTTCTCATTACTTTGGAGAAACTGAGGCAGCCTGGAAGACAGGTTACTATCTGCATTCCTGCGTGGCCAGACTTTTGGATTCAGAGCAGTCATATGATATCACCTTCAATTATTCATTCACCAAGTAAGCGCTGTGCCAGGTAGAGCAAACCACACAAATTGAAGTGAATGCTATGAAGAAGGGAAGGAGTGGGGAAACATGGTGCTAGGGGCATCTCTCAGGGAGTAACAGAGGTATCAGGGAACGCCTCCAGAGGAAACAGAGCTCAGTAGAAGGAGCAGGTGGTAAAGAGGTAAGAGGAGTATGTGCACAGAGATCAATGGAATGAGCAGGTGCTAAGTAGGGTGCATGAGGGAAGGGTGGGGTGAAGGAGGGGTGGGAGTTAGAGACAGAAAATGTGCCAGGAAGGAGCTGGGCAGGGTTGAGGAGCTAACTGTGACACCGCAACAGGTTGTTGACTGCATATGGCACCATCCAGGGGACAGGGGACAGAAAGAGCCCAGGCGGTCTGATCCCCCAGGGGTGGAAAACTAATCTTGACTCTCAGAGCATCGAGAAGCCAGTGGAGGCTCTTATTCGGGGCAGGGCAAGATGAGGTACTGTGAAAAGATACCTCTAGTAGTGGACGTAGGTTTGAACTTAATCCTCTCATAACTTCATAAAGTCCCAAGTGCTTGGGATGGAGGGGACAGCCAGAGCCTCCCGACCCCACTCAGAGGAAAAGTCCACCTACTCCAATCTACTATTTAATTCCACCCACACAGTCACTCTCTTTCCTCTTGCTATCCTACACATACAGATAAACGTCTTGTCTAAAAGTAGCAGTCCTGAATAATAATAGATTTTTTCTTGGATTAGCAAATTAGGGTCCCTCTCCTCCGCTGTGCTAAACTACACAGCAGTTCTTGCCTCTAGGACCATAAGATCAGCTGTTTCTGCTAGGTCATCTCTAACACATTTGAGGAACAGATAAATAGGTGAAAAATAAACTTACCCTTGAGAACCTCAGTAAAAATATATGAACCCCTAAGCATATTTACCATGTAAGTTATTCAAGTTTGCTTTTTATTTCCTATTTGTGAATATTTTATATAATTTGAGGTGTGCTTGTCCCCTCTTTCACAGAGGACTCACAGCTTATAGGTTTTTTTTTAATTCTGATCCCAGGCAACTCTGGAGCAGAAAACTGCTATAAAAATGTAGTCTTAAAATTTAGTCTACGTTCTGCTCAAACAAAAATAAACTCTTACGCCAAGGAAAACAAGGAAAGAGGATTTAGTGCAACCCTGAAGGCACCTTGGAAAGATTCATGGGCAGTATCTATGGAATGCCAAACATGTCCAAATGTAAAGAGAAATTTTTACTTTAATCTACACAACACCCAAAGTCAGGCTCTAAAAATCATTCTCATGTTTGGCATCAACGAGGCAGGCCTGGCCTAACGCTCACAGGTCCCATGTGTCAGCCAAACTATATTCTGTTCCAACCGCTTATCGGTGATTCACATGTGTTTCAATCCCAGATTCATTGTCAGTTTGCAGCAAGTCCTCTGACAGCTAATTAATTCAATTTTTAGTGCACACATTTATTCAACATAGATCAATCATACAGGGAACACTATATTAGGCTCAAGGCCACAGTCTAATTGTTGAAGAGAGAGATGTTCCTTGCCCTTTCCCATACCTGTCCACATCGACCCACCCTCTTCCCAAATCCCTCCAAAGAATCCATAGGCCACTGTGTCTAGTGGGTGGGGCCATGTATGTCAAAAGGTACTTATTTATGAGTGGTGTTGACTTTTCAATCCCTAGTATATAAACCTAAGGTCCTAGGAAGAGCCAGGGCCCCTCTGAGTGCCTGGCCATCTGCAGGCTCCGATCTCCTGGTTTCTCCCTCTACCATTCACCATAAGAGCCTGAGTATGCTGGTCCCAAGATTTCAGAAAAAAGTGGGGGCCACATCTGGACCTTAAATCTACATGCAGTGTTTCAATCTAACATTTATAAGAGTCAGAAGAGCTGGATGTACTATTAATTGAAGGGTAGTTTGATGATTATTTACTATCCCTTGTGACTACAGTTGACTCCTAAGTATCAGGGAAGATTGCCAGGACAAGACTTGGTCCCTAGTAAAATACTGCGGTGGCCAGAATAATGGTCCCCTAAAGATGTCCATGTCCTACTTCCAAGAACCCGTAAATATGTTAGGTTACATGGCAAATGGAAATTAAAGTTGCAGATGGAATTAAGGCTGATAATCAGCTGACCTTGAGATATGGGAATTATCCTGGATTAGTCTGGTGGGCCCAATATAATTACAAGTGTCCTTAAAAGTGGAAGAGGAAGGCAGAAGAAAGAAGCAGAGAATGGCCGCTAGGACTCAGCCCAACACTGTTGGCTTTAAAGATGAAAAAGGGGCCACAAGACAGAGAATTAAGGCAGCCTCTAGAAGGTAGAAAAAGAAAGGAAACAGATTCTCCCCTAGAGCCGGCCTCCAGAAGAAAGGCAGTCCTCTCAACATCTTGATTCGGGCCCTGTGAGACGCATTTCGGACATCTGACCTCAGAATTAGGAGACAATAAATTTGCGCTGTTTTAAGTTACTACATTTGTGACTATTTGTTACAGCAGCAATAGAAAACTAATACAAATGCCCATCAAAGAGGCAAGAGAAATAAGAAGATAACCTTACAGACCGCCTAAATTTGAATCCTGACTCCAAACTTGGTAGCTAAGTGAACTTAGGCAAATTAATCCTTCTGTGCCTGAATTGCCTCATTGTGCAAAATGGGGATGATAATAGTGTCTATCCCACATTTTTGTGAGAGGATCAAATGAAATAATACTTAGAAAGTATTTCAGAAAATAGCTCTTGACAGAGAATAAACACTCAGTCAATACTAGTTATTATTATTATAAAGCAACAAAACACCATCGTGATTTCTAGCAATTAAATTGGGGAGCAAACTCCATCCTAGCACTTGCCCTTTTCAGTTGTGAACTTTGAATATCCATCCAATTATTTACACACCTTTGACTAGAATTTAAATCCAGTCGGTTAGTGGTTGTGTCTCAAAACTGCCTTCGGCCAAGTCTTCCTCATGGGCTCCAACAGGGTGCAGGCAGCTCAAGGCACAAGGGACCTGCCCTGCTCCTCTCCCACCTCTCCCACCCCCACTCCACAGTCCACTCTTCCTGCGAAGTCTCTCTCAGGAGGAGAAAGTTCCTAGCACTCAGTTCCTCAAACACTATCTCCACCCATCATTTTCCCCATATGCCTGTTTTTCTCAAACAACTAAACAGTGCTGACCAACAGATACCAATATGATCAAACTTTACACAACGGATTAGGAAGTCCTTCTCAAACCTCGACGTTGCTCTACCCAGTTGGGACTGGGTGATGAGTTCACAGCATCTTCTTCTGGAATTCCCACATTTACCTACCTACACGGCATTCTTCATAAGAGCCAAACATCCATTAAGAGCAGAATAAATAATAAATTGTGGTTTATTCACATGATGGACTAACCTTTGGCAATGTAAATGTGAAAACTATAGCCACACACAACTACGCAGACCAATATTGAGTAAAAAAAACACACACACTGTGTGATTCATTTACATACAGTTCAAAAATAGACAGAACTAATCTCTGGCGTTAGAAGTCAAGACAGTGGCTCCCACAGAGGAGGAAGAAGACGGATGCAGGAACACGGGAGCTCTGTAGCGCTGGCAACGCTGAACTCTGATGTGGATGGTACTTAGACGAGGGTGGCACCGCTTCGGGGTGATCGCTAGACTGTTTGCACTTCTGATTTGTGTACTCTTCTCTTCGTAATTTCGATTTAACTTCACTTTTTAGAAAGTTTAGAACAAATGCACATAAAATGGTAATATTTGTAGTTCTCGACCTATCCCTAAAATGTTATGAAATGAACACTAAGCTCAGATTGAGTTCCTTTTCTTCAACTTTCTATCACTTTTTTTTCCACATCGTAAAGTAGGGATCAAAACTTTCATCTCATAGACCTGTTGGGTAGATCAAATGCAACAAGAAATGCCAATTACATTGCAATACGTTCGGGGTTTTACAAAGGCAAACAGTATTATTCCAAGAGAAAAAGGTAACTCTTGCAATATATGTATACATGGAACAATCCTTGAACAGGGATTTAGACATTATTATCTATGTCTAAATCTAACTTAGTATCTAAATCTAATGTCTAAAATCTAATTTTCCTTTCCAGGCAACATTTTTAAAAATGTGTTAAACATTTACTGTAGCCTTTCTGTGTATCTATGTTGATAAAGAGATGGAAGACTGTGTAGTAACTGTTATGATAACGCTAAGTACAGGGGAGTACAGAAGAGAAACCTGGGGGAGGGCAGGCAGAGTGGAGTGTGGGGGTGGGCGTCTACACTGAGCAAGGTCCCCCTACAGTCTGCGAGATCGTTTGGGGAAACTGTCTTATTTGAGTCCTGACTATTTCCTTGGCCTCTTTCATAAATTCAGACAACTATTCATGCTACAGAAAGCTTGAAAGTTCTCCCTAAAGTTTTAACTGTCACTGTAGATTGATAATGTTTTTCTTTCATTAGGGGTAGTATGAGAAAGTGAAAATAAAGGGAACAAGTTTACATGTCGTTGTTGCTGCTGTTAATTAAGGGAGCAGAATACTTCAAAGAATATTCTACAAAGTCTCCCATCCTTGTTGGTAACACGGCATATAGTTTTTTTTAAGACTCACAACCACAGTGACGGGAAGCTAAAAACTGGGCAGAGATAAAGGACAGAATAGCACCCTCTTCTCTGTGGCACACACATCACTCAACGCTACTTCCTATTAACTGACCCATGGTAAATGTGAATGATTCATTTCTCAAGAACTTTGAAAGTGGAGCCCATCAACTCCATGTGGATTTTAAAGGGCCTTCCTTATATTTGGAAAATATATGGTATACTATACACTCCCTTGGTAAATATACAATGTGTTTGAATTATTCCTGTCTTTTAAAAGAACATTTTCTAATTTGCTTCTTTTCTGTTCACCGCATCCCTTGGGAGAAGACATCAGAAAAGAGGGATAGTCAATGCCAAAAGATAAATTCAGTCCCCTCGACTGGTTTGAAATGGGACAAAACTAATTATTTCAGAGAAACTAACCACAATCCTTTGTAAGGATACCATACGATGATGAAAATAGCCATCACCGCATAAGAAAAAAGACTGGATACATGTGAGCTCTCTAGATAGATCTGACATCCATATCCTGAGTAAAACCAGACTTCCTTCTCAAGCTGCCAGAGAGGGGACTGGGTACCTTGTCTCCTGCAAAAGTGCTTCCTCCTTCTACCGTACAGATAACAGCTCTCCACTTGGCAAAGCAGTCGTCATCTGGACCAATGTTCTCTAAACAACCAAAATACACGAGCAGCTGATCTCCACCTCATGGTTCCAGGGTCTGTGCCTATATCACCGACCGTGGTTAACGAGGATGAAGACAAACATTTTACACGATTCAAAACTGCCTGACTGAACAGCACCGAGAGCTGAAAACAAATTTTTATGAAAAATTTCAATACATATATATATGAATAATGATGCTGGCAGATGATAAATGAGCTCTGAAAAGCTAACCAGTTTTGAATTTTGCCCCTTTGTGGAGTCTCCTGGCCTCAACTTGTAAGAATTAACGTCTTTTTCCACATAGGACTAAAGACAGACAATAGGGGTGCTCCTGTGACCTAACGTTGGTGATTCTTCAAATAACATGTTGACAGCTGCACGTGAATAACATGGAGAGGCTGCAACTACAAGAGTCACCTGAAGTGTTAATACGGACTTTCTAAAGAATCCAGTATTATAAAGTGAGGTACAAGTTCAAAGAATCAGAAAAGTGACTGCCAAAATTTGTATGCAGGAAGATGAAACATCATTTGGTCCTTTCTTCAGCTCATGGAGTATGCTTGATGTGGCCCACAAAATTGGAAAAACAAACACCATGATAATGAATTTCCATGAAAAGCATGAATAAAATTAGCAGCTACAGCAATAACTGCCAGAACGTCCTGCCAGAGGCTTCTCAAAGTAATACCCTACCAAGCTGCGAGCCACATACCACTGACACCCATTTGCTTTTAGTCCCTGATGGGGGACAGAAGATGAAGCTCTGTCAGAGACCGACCATTCACCAAATATCAACCACCTTCAAAGACCTTTGAGATCCATGATATTTCCAAAGAAATCTTTAAAAACAGCGGGATAAAAAGACCTCCACATCCTCCCTGTCTCCCACAGTCCCAAACCCGGATCATACCTGATTCTCTTTTCCTCAGCCTCCCACATCCAATTAGCTGTCAAGGTTTTTCATTTACAGCAACTCCTAAATTCACTTCCTTCCTCTATATTACCCGCTCAATTATACCTGTTACAGAGCCATTCTCCGATAACCACTAGTTCAATCTATTTAATCCAGATTAATCTTCCAAAGCAGAACAAAAATTATAGTATTCCTACTTGAAACTTTCTTGTGTTTTTTTGTTACTCTGTATTATAGAAAATTTTAACAATATAGAGAAAATTCTGTAAGAAAATACCATGTACCCATCATTCAGCTTCAAAAATTGTCTCATGGCCATTCTTGTCACCTCCATACTTCAACCTACTGGATAATTTCAATCGAAGCTCAGATATATAATTCCACCTGTAAATACTTTAATGTGATTCTCGTCCTTACATAACTACAATGTAACCATCACAGTCCCCAAAATTAACATTTTTATATTAAATTCTAATCAATGTCAGCATTTTCATGCTTGTCCTAGAAATCTTCATCGTTATATTTTTTTATTTATAGTTTGTTTGACTCAGGATAGACACAGTCTAAACACTGTAATTAGTTAGTATGTTTCTTTAGCCTCTTTTAAACTATAAGCTCCCCATCTATTACTTTTTTATTTCAATTTTGTTTCATTGTGTCTTTTTGGAATTGTTTTGTTGTAATTGTCTTTAACTTGGTTTTCAACCAACCTTTAAAACCTTTTTTTGCCACTAGTCTTCAGCTATATCAAGTTCCAGTCAAATCATATCCTAAATGCAGTCATTTTTAAAGATGTCCATAAACTCTTTGACACATCTCCCTTCACACGATGCAGCTTAATTCCACTCCCTTAGAGGTGGTCTGACTTAGTGGCTCACTTCTAACGAGCAGAGTGAGGCAGACGTCAAGGTGTGTCGTTTTCAAGACGACAGACGAAACGAGCACTGTGGCTTTCTCCTTGCTCTCTCCAGTGTGGGATCACTGCTGTGGGGAAGCCAGCGGCCAAGCTGTGAGGACACTTGGGCACTCTGTGGAGAGGTCCCTGTGGAGAGGAAGTGAAGCCTCCTGCCAGCAGTGGTGGCAGTGAGTCACCGTGGCAGTGAGTTCTCCAGTCGAGCCACCCCTGTGACTTCGTGGGAGACCCTGAGCCAGAACTCCCAGCTAAGCGCCTCGAGACTACGTTCCTGACTGCAGACTGTCAGCCAATAAACATCTACTGTTTTACGCTAAGTTCGGGGGTGATCTGTCACACTGCAGTAGTAGATAACTCACATGCCACACTTTCTGACGTCATCTCGTTGCCCTTCCTTGGAAATGCCCCTCTTCTCCAGCTCTTTGCTCCCAAATGTAATCATCTTTTCAAGTTCACAGACCACCTTCCACAGAGCCATCCCCGGACCTCTCCTCCCCTGACACACCAAGATCTGGAAACAACTGCTCCTCCCTCCTTCGACTTCCTAAAGAATTTTGTATCTGGTTCCAAGTCAAGTTGTCTAAAACCATTTCAACCCAAAGTGAAACCAATTCATCTAATACCCACCTGCCTAAAACGTGTAGTTTTAACATTCCTGTCTTACTAAAGTAGTTGTTTCTCAAACATGCCAGGCGCATACCTGCTCAGGGTCTCTCACATGTCCCTCACATGTCTCCATGGCTCGTGCCTTCATCTCCTTCAGGCCTTTGCTGAAATGTCACCTTCTCAGCGGCACCTTCCCTAACAGACTATTTAAAACCACCAGAGCCCTCACTCCTTCCTACCCCATACCTACCCAGCACTCCCTGTGCATGACTGCGGTTTTATTTTCTCCATAGTACTGACCACAATCTAACATGTGTTTTAAGTATGCCACTTATCAATTGTCTCCCCTTGTGCAGACTGTAAACTCCAGGAAAGCAGGCATTTTGTTTAGTTCTTTAGTGCTACCTCACAAGCCTCTAGACAGATGCGCGGTACACAGAATGTGCTCAATAAAAAGTTGTTGATCAAGACTGCAGCACTACATATGCCACATAATGATGTAACACTAAACGTTTTGATATTTTAGATGTCTTTATGTATATAAGCATTTTAAGGAGGCCAGCTTATTCAATCTCCTCCTTCACTAGATAAAAACAAAACAAAACCTTGAAACATCCAAAAGTCGGTCATCTTAAAAAAAGATAACTTATGAATTGTTACATTTCTCAAAAGTAGCCAAAATGGTCCTGTCAGATGTGCTTCCCTGGCAGTTTGGTTAAATGTGATTTCAGGTGATCATGCCATCACCTGAATTCATCAGTGGGCCAACTGCCCCTCTTCCTTTGCATCCCTCTCAAGTTATAGCTCATTTATCATTTCAAAATCTCCTTAAGAGCAGAATTGGATCTTGTACATCTTAATATACTCTGCACTGCCCAGCTAACACGGTAACCTATGAAAGTTTAGTAAGAAAATATCAGAATTGTTAGCATCACAGGCCATCTCTTCTCCTTACCCAAAATCACACAGTAGGCATGCCCATATACAATGCCTGTAACAATGCTATCATAAAAACCATCTTCATTCAGCAGATGAAGTCGCTAAAGCAAATTATCTACAGGCGTACCTCAGACATATTGCAGGGTTGGTTCACCAAATTGTCTATCTCAATACAACAAGTCACACAAATTTTTCTGGTTTCCCAGTGCATATTAAAGTTATGTTTACACTGTGCAATAGCATTATATCTAAAAAAAAAAAAAAAAACAAAAAAAAACAATGTACATACCATAATCAAAAAATATGTTATTGCTAAAAAAAAAATGCTAACCATCATCTGAGCCTGTTGGGAAAATGACACCAGTAGGCTTACTTGACCCAGGGTTGCCACAAGCCTTCAATTTTTAAAAAACACAATATCTGCAGAGCACAATAAAGCAAAAGGCAATAAAAGGAAGCATAATAAAGCAAGTATGCCTGTAATGACAAAGCCAAGTTAAAGCTGAAACTTTAGTCTCCTCTTTTACTCACAACATTCTTGTCTAAATTATACTGCTGCTACCAAAAAAAGAAAAAAAGAAGAAAAAGGCTGCTGCTTTATCTGACATCTGACATATGGTTCTCACTAACAACCCATATATACACATCACAGAGGGTCAAAGTCTAACAGTGGACGGTGATATTCAAGACGAATGATGTCGCTTGTAAATTACTTCACAGTTTATGTAAGTAATAACGCTAGAAAAAAATAATTGCAATGCACAGTAATCTGACTCGAGGCAGAGCTCCACACAGAACTGCTCTTTGTTTTTAAGATCCAGAACAATTGTGGAAGAGAGATGTCTCGCTATGATATAATCAAAGCTTTACATCATTTCAAAGACACTGTTACGTTCGTGTTCTGGCACAAAAAAAGCACTACTGTCCTTTAGAGAAGGGGTCAGCATACCACAGCTCATGGGCCCAAAGCTGGCCCACAGCCTGTTTTTGTACGGCCCACAAGCTAAGAATAATTTCTACATTTTTAAAGAGTTGAGGGGGGAAAATCAAAAGAAGAATAATATTGGGTGACATGAAATTTATATGACATTCAAATTTCAATAGCCATAAATAAAGTTTTATTAGAGCAGTCACACTCATTCATTTCGGCATCGACTGTGGCTGATTTTGTGCTATAATGGCAGAACTGAGAGCTGCAACAGAAACCATATGTCCCACAAAGCTGAAAATATCTGGCCTTTTACAGAAAAAGTCTGCCACTCTATACTTCAGGGCGTGGATGCTGGACAGCCTCCACTTACTGCCTCTGCTTAAAGCCTAACACTTATTCTCCTTATTCTGCCTCCATTTAAATCCAAACACTTATTAACTGTGTGACCTTAAACAAATTACTTAACCACTCTGCACTTCAGTTTCCTCAACTGTAAAATGGGGTTAATAATAGTATACACCCTTATGGGGTCACTATGAGCTATAAATTAATAATATATACAAAGCATTTGAAACAGTACCTGGCTAAGTTACTAAGTATTAGTTAGGAAACTGTTACTAAATATATTTTAACTCTCATTCCTTCTTGTTGAGAACAACAGGATTTTTTGCAATTGAAATGCTGGCAAAGTGATCAGATTTCAAACTACCCACCCCCCCCCCGGCTCCCGCCCCCGCCAAAGTCTATTTATCATGGTGGAACTGAAGTATGAGACAAAAAGAAATGAGGGATAAATGAAGAAAAACAGAAAGGGGATTGAGGAGGGAATAAAAAAAAGTTAGAAGGACCCCACTCCATAGGGACAGTCGGTGGCCAATTCAAACGAGGAATATAAATTAGGATAATTTCGTCTATAGGAATGGATTAAATAACTTGTGTTATTTAATTGCTGACTGGATACTAATCACCATGTTCTAGCGGGGGGAAAACATTAGAAATTCCAAGCTTACAAATCAACTGCTGGGTCAAGCCCATTTTTAAGTTGACAGCTTCCTATATTTTACATTCCTAGACAAATGACAAGTGATACTTGCAGTAAATTCTGCATCTTGTTATCCATGTAAAATAGCTAATTAAAAGAAAACAATTTTTGTAAGGACCTTGGGCAGCTGAGGAGCTGCTTCTGAGACTAGAATCTTTCTTCTCCAGTTCTTATTTTGCTCAGAATAGCACTTCCTAATGCTAAGAAAAGACCATGTTCCCAGAAATAGAACACAAGCTCATTCTCCAAAAACAGACCTGCACGGCACCTGGGAGGTAAACATGGTGTTAACAGAAGATGCACTTAACCTGCTACCGAGGGTGAGAAATTCTTTTTCCAAGGACCCACTTTCATCTGAATATCTTCTGTGAGCAAAGCGGAGTTCCAAGCTTTCCCATATAGCTTTCAAAATCACACTATTTCTCTTTTGAAATTATTATTTCAAAACTCTAGAGCACCCCCACCAAAGGAAACTTGTAACTCACAGCTCCACCACAATCAAACAACTAATTTTTATTACTCCCTTCTGACCTTGATCTCTATAATCCCCACTATTGCTCTGTGTTACGGTTATAAGTAAATCTTCCCTGCAGAGGCTAAACACACACAGTGAATATATTTGAGAGACTTGATGTGTAAGCGTAACACGTAAAACCTTAAGGAAAGAAAAGAAACACATTATTATCCAATGACTTTTGCAAACTATGCAGGAAAAGAAGAGTTGTTTAAAACAATTCATCCAAGAGTATAATTAAGATACTCCTAAGCCGGAGGCAAGTTCAAAATACTCACTGAGAATGTATCTGCTGGGAGAGTCCTACTGAAGGCTTCGGCTTGAGAGTCAAGGTCATCTGGGCCATGGGACTCACTCTTGGTAGAGTGTCTGCCTTCTTAGATGCAGTGTGTTTTGCTACTTGCTCGGGGGGGCTCCAAGAAGAAGCAGCCCCGAGACTCTGCCCTCCAAAGACTGGTGAAGAGGTGTCCTGGGCAGCTGTTTTCTCACAGGCTTTGCCCTTGGTCCCTAGTTTACACACGCAGAGTTGAGGCCGGAGACACATCCCTCCATTCTGGCACGGTGGAACACAGTTTGCTGCAGAAAGATAACAGAAGATACAAATTTGAAGAAAAGCATTACAGACTTCACTAATTCTTCCAAAAGCTTCACAGCAGCATCAGGACACTCACCAATAAAACAAAACCATACTTAGAGACATCAAGATGATGATGATGCTGATGACGGTGGTGGCTAATATGTTAACTGCTTCCTATATGAAAGGCATTGTTCGAATATAAACCAACAAATTTAATTCCCTAGCAACCATTTTTAGCAGATATTTTATTCTGTCCATTTAACTGACGAAGAAACAGACACAGGGGTTGTGTAATTTGCCAAAGGTCACACAATAATTAGTAAACGGAAGAGCTGGGATTTGAATCCAAGTGAACTAGCTCCCAAGTCATCCTTCTTAACCACTTTACTACAGCTGCCTCTCAAATATGCATCGGAAACAAAGGAAAAAAAAAAAAAACTTCAGAAAATGAGAAAATGTTCTGCTCTTCTTTTTAAGTTGAGTTCTATGGCTTAAGTTTAAATTTTAGGTATCCAAATAAGACTTGGCAATATAACAAAAATCCAAGCCCAATCCCAACCCCCTTTCCCAAAAAACTGCTACAGACTTTATCTTACATAAACTATCAGAGCTTGGAGACCATCTTTTAGAAATTTAGTTCAACCCGCTTTTTTTTTACATGAGAGAAATTCAAGTTTAAAAAGGTTAAGAGTCATCCAATATATACTTTTATACATTTGCCAGTGTACTTACTATACACCGTCCCTAATTTTATAATGAAAGGCGACCATAAAAAAATAACCTCTTTATCTCCTATTTCCTAGGACGCACGTACTTTGAATCACCAGGCTTCTGGCCAAGCAGAGTTTTAAAGTTAGCAGGGCTATGAGTCATGGGTAAGTGGATTTTATCATAGGCAAGGTCCCATGAGAGTTCAGATGTTACTGACTTAAGTTTTAGTAGGTTAATGTCATGGGCTTATGGACACGATTTCTATTGTCCCTTCTTTATTTGTTCAAGTACATTTATTAATGCCAACCTTTAGCTATCAGTCTACCTTTGACTTAAAATCTTGGTCCTGAGGCAGATTAAAATACTAAATCTCCCATAAAATTCAATCAAGATTCAGTCCACAGACAATTACAAAACAGATATGAACCAGAGGAGGCTTGGTTATAGAAGTGCCAAATGACCAAAACCTAAAAGCCCTAAAACCTTCTGATGTCCTATAAAAAAGAGAAGATATCTTTCCATCTTACTACAGTACGATTCCTATTAGTTACAGCAGATAATGACAAGAAATGCCTGTCTAGTGTCAGAATACTAAGCTGACAAATTTTCCAAAAGTTAGGAAAGATCCTCAAAAAAAAAAAAAAAGAAAAAGAAAAATGCAGCCACCTCCCGAAGTGACCTTAGGATATGTTATTTAATCTTGGCCTTTGCACCTGTACATGTTTGAGGGCAGAGGGAGGGCAGTAGCTGCTTGTTCTAAACTGGTCCCCAAGGTCTCTTCCCATATTAGGCCTCTAGAATTCCAAGTCAAAAGCGATGCACTTCTAGAGTTCAGGATTCTAAATTTATCAGCGTTTTCTTGATGATCATCAGGTCCCTACTCAGCCATGAGTATTTATGGAATGCCCCAAGAATGGAAATGGGCTCCACCCAAGAAAACAGAAGCGGCCATGAGTGAGGACTGGACTGGGCTTTCAAAGCGGAGCTTCTGCCAGAGATCACCCCCCGGGCACTTTCATGTATACATTCTCGTCATGCTTTCAATTAGAAACATGTTTCAGTTTAACATCTGACAATGATTTCCGCTTCCCCTCCCTCTCTCCCAAGGTGTACTGCAAATGTCTACTAATCTACCAAGAAGGCTGCACAGAGCTGCTTACACAAGCTGGTATCTAGATGGAGGACAAGGACTGAAGTCTTCCTTAATACCCTTAGAATGTACTGTAAGAACCGTCTTCAGGAGGACATGGAAGGATTGGAAGTATACCAGGGTAGTGACCTTTTTTAACTCTTCCAATTTTGCATGTGGTAGGTTGACAGCGGGAGGGAAAGAACTTTAAAAAATTTTAACTCCCAATTTTCTACTGGAAGAAAAAGAACATGTTATAATAGTATGACATGTACAGAACCACTCTTCTGCAGCAAATTTTAAAAGGACAATAAGAAGAACAAGTAGACGATTTTCTCTTCCACATACCCCACTTCGGCTCTGCAGCAGCCCCCTAGAGCATGCAGATAGGAAGGACGGGTGTGAACTATTGAGGACAAATTCCCTAACTGCCGAGACAAGCCCCACACCTGACATGCAAAGCAAAACTCATATCCTGTGACCAGATCTTATCAAGCCATTTTTTCCTGTGATATTTGGACCTCGTGCAGTAGTGGTTCTCACGTGGCACTTTTCAACGTGTGGTGCTCAGACTAGCATCACCTGGAAACACTTTAGAAATGTACATACCCGGCCTGCTCCAGGCCTGCTCCATCTAAAACTGGAGCCCAGCAGTCTGACTGCCCTCCAGGTGAGTTCAATGTACGCTCAAGTTTGAAAACCACTGACATAGAGCATTTGGAAACTGGCAATCTTCTTCTAGCAATTTTTGAAGATTCTTACTTTCATAATTGCCAGTTTAGTGTTTTCCCACTACAATTATACTGAGGTCTTGATGTGATAAAAGTGTTTTTTTTTTATGTTGCCCTTTTATTTTTAATGCAAAAAATAAAAAATTTCCATTATACTGAGTTCCTGATGTGATAAAAGTGTTTTTTTATACTGAGTTCTTGATGTGATAAAAGTGTTTTTTTTATGTTGCCCTTTTATTTTTTAATGCAAAAATAAAAAATTTCCATGTGACCAAATTCTTAAGATAATTACGGGTCCTTTCCAAAAGTTTAGACATTTGTCACTATCTACATCATGGCCAATGTAAAAACTTATAGGCATTTATAAGAAAACTTATACTAAGTGAAAACTATATGGAATATTATAAATAAATGTTACAGAAGTACTTTTAAAATGTCCCCTTCCCCTCACCAGTTGATTCTGCATTGGCCCGACCAGCTGTGGTTCAACACAATAAGGAAACACTACATCAAGACCGTATCAGTGGGTTGGGCAGTGGTTCTCAAACTTTGTCACATATTAGAATCACATAGGGAGCTTTTAAAACTCTCAAAACCCAACTGAACTGAAGATATTTAAAACCTGTTCCTTAATCACAGGGTGAAGGGGTGAGAATGAGGATGAGGTCAGTCTAAGTGACAGAAACTGCCATCGGTTTGCAAATATATTGGGCTTGCAGAAAGCAACATCAAGACCTGGGTGAGCAGGTTAGGAAACAAAATCCTACTCCATGCTGGCTGCCAGGCTGGTCTTCTGAAAACCTGCTCTCATCATTTGAAACTGTCAAATTCTCAGCTTGTGCCCCAAATAGTAGATACCTTCGGATAGTTTCCACACTTGAATCCTATTCCAGTTTGACAAGCTGATCCTAACATTACTTAAAAGTTCAGTGACTATATTTTTAGGAAGTAACCCATGCCCTGAAGCCCAGCCTCTATTGCTTTTAATTCTAAAAAAGTAACTCTTAGTTATATTTAAAACTCCTCCCAGCCCACACAGGGCAAACAGTGCAACTCTCTGCCCCCTGCCTCCCTCTCCAAACAAGTTGCAGCATGTCTACCGCATGTGTCCCAAGAGAAATATGAGTCTAACTGTGTCTTCTGTGATCAGAGACAGCAGGTGAGAAACTGCTTTGCTCTGTGTATCTTCACAGTAATTCTCAGCTGCCCTTTGAAGTTATTCAATAACACTAAGTGATATCAGATCACAAGAAACATAGCATGAGGTCACACATTTTAGTCTGCTCTAACTCCGTCTGCTCCTTGTACCAAACCCAAATAAATGCTGTACTTTCCTTGTAAATGTCTCTGGGTTGGCTTCCTTCAAAATCCCTATAGAGCAAAAAATATTAGCATAACATCCCAATGCCTTTTCTATCCAGCCTTGTGGAATAATGAAGAATTCCACATAAGCAAGTTTTCCAGATAGGTGAACCAAGCACCAATACACTTAATAACCCTTATGGGTTTTGACCATTTAGGAAAATTCGTATGAAATACTTCAGGGGGTGTGTGTGTGTTCATTGTTCTCTCTCCTCCAAGTTACATTCTCAAACGGCACAGACTTTCTCCCCACTATTTCCTACCCCATTTCTTTTCTAATCTACTCTCAAGTGACAACTTAATCAAGCAGATAAATGGTTGAGCATAGCATGAATTATACAGAATACAAGTCACAAAGGTGGCGTGCAGAATTTCATGACTTTATTCAGGATGTTAATGCCTTTATGTCAAGTATACTGGGCCCTCATCTGCCTAATTCCCTACGAGCTATGTTCTGGAAGGCTGAGGTTCTGGAAGCCTGAGCTCAGCAGGAGTGGCTCGTTACCATGTGATTTAATTTAAAATAGGTGGTGCACTGCGGCCAACACACCCCTCCCAAGGCCATCAATAACTGTGAAGTCACAAAATACAACATAATTAAGTCATAAGTCATGTAAATGAAAAACCACCAGCAATTTTTTGAGGTCCTATTTCTGGTCTAATTACTGCAATGTTATGAAATTTTTTTTAAGTCAGTAAAAAAAGGTGAAGATCTACAGTTTACACTAAATAAACATTTAATTTAAAATAGTAAAAGTAAGAAGAGAAAAACCAGAAATTTTTTTTCAGAAAAAGCTATTATATAGAAAGAATTAATAAAAGTTGTCTTTTAACAAATTAAGACCAAAATTGAAAAACGAAAAATGGGCAGAAATAGATAATTAGGACAAAATAAAAATGCAATTAGTGAATAAACATGTGGGGTAATGTCCAAATTAAGTCATCAAAAGAAATACAGACTATAATGAGAAGAAACAATATTAGGGCTACCTAACTTCTAAAAAGGTGTAAAATTATTAATACAAAGTGCTGCAAAGGTGGTAACATAACAGTACCAGCCTTTCAGCAAGCGGTCCAACAATGTTTCAAATATTTCAGTAGCATCGTTTCTAGAGATGTATCCTAAGAAAATAGTTTTAAAAAATATGCACATGCACATGTCCAGTGTTATTTATACCAATGAAAACTTCAGAAGAATCATACAAGTATGGTATTACAGTCAGTCAAAATTGGCATTATTAAGTGATGCTATAAGCTTTGTAAATACTGATGCTATTAATGCAAATAAAAATAGTGTTATTTTATTATTCATTCAGCTTCTAATTATAGTATAATTTCACTTTGTAGGCTAATGTTAGTACCTACGTATAACAAGTTTTTCTGACAAATCTTGGGTTTTACAAAGTGTAAACTATTATACACATATATATTATAACTGACATCTTTATAGTTCATTGGAAGACCATATATTTCTAAATCATAAATCTAAAACACTGTTTTAACCCCATCATATTTTCTTTCATTCTCTATTCAGATATTTAGCCCCTCCTCCTTACATGCTAGCACTGTATCAAGAAATGTGGATAAAAAGATGAAAGAGACAAATTTCTTGCTGTTAAATTAAGACCAGAGTCTATTAGGGAAGGCAAATAAGTGCAGGGAAAAAAGTCACCACACAGTTCTGTTCTGGAATATGAAGGACAGAAGGAAAGAGAAATGAGGGGCCCTAATTGGTCAATTGACAAATACTGGTTAATGATTATATTTAAGGGACCAAAAAGAATACAAAGCATTCTTAGAAGCGTTTGTTTCCTTTAAGACAGGGTTCTCCAACCCCTAGGGCATGGACCTGTACCAGTCCAGTCTGTGGCCTGCTAAGAACTGGGACACACAGCAGGTGAGTGGCAAGCGATCCAAGGAGGCTTCATCTGTATTTGCAGCTACTCCCCAGCACTAGCATCACCACCTCAGCTCCACCTCAGATCATCAGACGTTAGATTCTTACAGGAGCATCTGTGCCCACCTGCCCAGGCTTATCCACTGATGGAAACACACAGATCTGTGTGTGAACCACCTCAACCTCCCAGCTCTGTGCCCTTGGGCCAGTTGCCAAGTTTGACCTGCGCCTTAGTCCACTCAAGAAAATACTGAGTGACAATTGTACACTAGACACAGTCATATGCCCTATAAATAGCACTGTAGACTAAAAAACACCATCTCTGCCCCCATGAACTCACAGCCAGAAGACGGACAGGAACAGTGATTACAATTATTGCAAGCATTTCAAAAAGGAAGAATGGTGTGCAGTGGGGGCCCATCCCTGTGGGATTCGGGGTATTAGGAAAGACCTCCCTGAGATCATGAACTTAAGATCAGATCTGAAAGCTGAGAGAAATAAGTAACACATAAGTCTGGCCCCAGAATGGAGGGCCAAATGTTAGTGGTGAAACCTGCTACAAAGCCATTAAGAAGCAAAATGCAAACCAACTCTACTGATTCATGAATGACTTTTCATAAAGGATCCAGTTCAGAGGGGAGGGAGGGAATTAAAATATATTCTTAAAAATGTGTCCGGTATGCCAGTCCAGAACGATTTGATGTAACTAGCAGAGAAAGCACCCTGTAAATCAGGAACGAGACATTAGTGTTCTACACGTTCCAAGCAACGCAGTAATATGTGGAAGAGAAGTTTGTGGTAAAAAGCCTGATCCTACACTGCCAACGGGAGTGCCCGGGGTACGGAGTTTCCGTAAAGCAACCCACTGTGTTTTAGAATGAAACCCTAAAAACGCTCATGCTTGATTATTTTAGTGTCACCAATCCAGGAAATTTTATATTCGAATATGTCCACTGCGGTATGAGAATTAATATATTAATATAGTCGTAAAATAAATAAACAAACAAACAGAAACATCCTATCCATGAAACAAGGAACACATAAAATCATGGAATGGGATAGTCAATAAAGAGAATGTTTAAAAGACATTTTTAATAACATGTAATAATGCTTATGATGTAATGCCAAGTTTAAAAAAAAAAAAAAAGCAAGCTTCCACTCTCTTTAGTACACTGAATTGAATCCTGTCAGAGTCACCAGTGACCTCCAGGTTGCCAATCCCATGGGCCGTCCCCCTTCCTGAACAGCAGCAGCTCTGGATCAGTCAGGTCCCCATCCCTGACCACTCTCTTCCCTTGGCTGAGATGTCACGTCCTGCCAGCGCTCTTTGCACCTCATGGCCAAGCCCCTCTCAGTCACCCTCTGGCCCTCCTTTTCCTCATCTCTAAATGTTGAAATTTCCCAGGGTTTGCTTGGTCCTTGGACCCTGGCTCCTGCTCATCTCATTCAGTCCTGAGGCTTTGACTTCTACCTAGACTGTGCCCAAATTTAGATCTCAGGCCTGGCCCTCCTAGCTGAACCCTAGATTTCCATGTCCAACTGCCTCCTTGACAGCTCCCCAGGGAGATCTCGCAGGCTTCTCAAATTCTGTGCATCTTGATTCCGTTCCCCCACCCCAAGCTCCACACCCACTCCTCCTAAGTATTCATCTCCTCAAAGTGGACCACCATTTACAAAGTATGTTATGTTACTCAGCTCAGTCTGCTGTAACAAAGTACCACAAACTAGGTGGGCTTAAACCAGCGGTCTTCAACCTTTTTGGCACCAGGGACAAGTGCTCCTGTGAGCATCTAATGCCTGATGATCTGAGGTGGAGCTGAGGCCGTGATGCTAGCGCTGGAGAGTGACTGAAACTACAGATGAAGCTTCGCTTGCTCCCCACCTCCTGCTGTGCAGGCCGGTTCCTAACAGGCAACGAACCAGTACCAGGGACACCTGGCTTAAGCAAAAGAAAGTCCTTGTCTCACAGTTCTGGAGACGAGACGTCTGAAATCAAGGTGTCAAAGAGGTCGGTCCCCTCTGAGGACTGTGAGAATCTGTGTCATTCCTCTCTCTTAGCTTCTGAACCTCAGACGTTCCTTGGCTTGCTGAAGCCACTATCCCTATGTCTTTACATGTGTTCCCTCTTTGTGTGTCTATGTCCAAATACCATTTTTTATGGAGACACGAGTCATATTGGATTAGCAACCCCCTTCACTGCAGTATGACCGCTTCTTAAATTATTATACCTGCAATGACCCTACTTCCAAAGAAAGTCACAGTTCTAAAGCACAAGGAGTTAGGACTTCAACATATGAACTGGAGCAGGGACAGCATTTCAACGCATAATACCAAGATATCATGACACTTGGTTCTTCTCTCTTGTTCCACTCATCCAATATATCTCCAAATCCTCTTGGCTCTTCCTTCAAATACATCCTGAATCTAATCATTTCTTACCACCCGCCCTCAAGCCCTTTTCCTGGCTACCTTGTCCCCTGAAGTCGATTCTCATCAGGGCAGCCAGAGGGGTCCTGTTAGAATCAAAGCTAAATCACGTCGCCCCTCTGCTCCAAACTTTAAAAGGTGTCCATCTCACTCGGTGAAATGCAAAGCCCTTATTTCTACAACCTGCAAATCTCTGCCGCCCGTCTCGTGTTATTTCCTTGTAGTCCTCAAGCCCTCTGCTCCTGTCGCACTGGCTGCCTTGCTAGTCCCTGGGCACACCACACCTGCTTCTGTGGTAGGGCCCTTGCCAGGCTGTTCCCCACCTGTTCTTCCCCAGATATTCCCAGGCTGCCTTCTTCACATAACTCAGCCTCCCCGGTGAATGTTTATTCAAAACAGTAGTTTCTGGGTCTTGATCCCCTTATTCTGTCTGATTTTTCTTCAAAGCACTTACCCTTACATCATATATTTATCTATTCACTGTCTGTTTCTCCCAAATATCAGTTCCGCGGGGAGAGAGACTATTTCGGTCACTGCTTTTTTCCTTGGGCCTAAATTAATATCTAGCTCACAGAAGATAATCAAATGATTGTGGAATGAATGAATGTGTGACTGAAGGCTAGAAGAGAAGTATACTTCAATGTGAATGTGAATTATTTACCTATGAGTGGTGAAATTATACAAGTTATTAATTTTTTTGTTTACGTCATATTATACTTTCCAGATTTTCTACAATGGTCTGTTACTACTTTTAGAGTATGGCAAAAATCAACAATACTTTTCTGTAAATAAATGTTAATTCACTTAAAGGTTCATTTAAACATACTTAAATTTTTAAGGGCTGTAATTTCCACAGTCTAAACAAAACGTGAGACAGAGTACCATGCACCTAACTTTTTGATAAGTGCACTATATTGAAACTCACATTAGTTTTACTTTGAAATTTATTCTTAACATACTATGATTGGGTAATACATTTAGCACTATTATTAACATGTTTAATCTGTTTGAAAAGCTGACTTTTTCTATTTTCCATCCACCAAAATGTTAAACGAGAGAAGCTCTTTTGAAAATCACAGTAATAAAAAATAAACTTTATAAGGCTGAAACGACTGCCAACTTGAGAACCGATTCTCTGAAACTTGGATTAAAATCAAAAGGAAAAAAGACTAAGACTTTACTTCTTAAATTTGACTTTGATTGGGGAGTGTCACCTAGTGGTAGAGAATGCACTGGAGCCAGGCAGCCCGAACCCAGCCCCAGCTCAGACACTGACTAACTGTATGCCCTTGGGTACATTTTTATAACTTCTTTTATATCTCAGCTTTTCCATCTGTAAAACGGAACCATTTAAAAGAAAGAGAGACAGTTTCTGTCTGGATCAAATGAATGTATGTAAAGCACTTAGGACAGTGCCTGGTTCAGAGTAGCCCTAGACAGATGTCAGCTATTATTATTATCTATGTACCAAATTCATCCCACACATGCCCCAAAATAGCCTTTAAGGAAACTCCTGAGAAGCAGGTCCTATCTATATTTGG
>NW_011888981.1:2875283-2878002 GCF_000151845.1 Pteropus vampyrus
TGCACTGGAGCCAGGCAGCCCGAACCCAGCCCCAGCTCAGACACTGACTAACTGTATGCCCTTGGGTACATTTTTATAACTTCTTTTATATCTCAGCTTTTCCATCTGTAAAACGGAACCATTTAAAAGAAAGAGAGACAGTTTCTGTCTGGATCAAATGAATGTATGTAAAGCACTTAGGACAGTGCCTGGTTCAGAGTAGCCCTAGACAGATGTCAGCTATTATTATTATTATCTATGTACCAAATTCATCCCACACATGCCCCAAAATAGCCTTTAAGGAAACTCTTGAGAAGCAGGTCCTATCTATATTTGGGACAGAATTTTATTTCCACCACTGAAATTTTAAATTTGCCTAAAACAGTCTTTCACATTGAATATAATAAGCTACCTTTTTTCCTTTCTTTCCCATACTTGATCATCCAGAGTAAAGCTGTGGTGGGTGGCAACAAAGTGACAAAGAGTAACATTAAATTATAAAATATTGTATGATTGTTCTCATGCTGAAGATTCATATTAATTCCAAATTGATTTTCTTAACTGAATAAAGGATGATAGCTACACAAATGAGACAGAGCCTTTAAAAATTATCATTTGATTTATTCTGACAGCATTTCTTGAGGCAAATTAAGAGTATTATGTGACCAAGGATAAGAACACCCTGGAAGACATATATACACCACGCTGTGCCAAAATAAAAATGCTTGCTAAAATAAAAATGCTTGCTAAAATAAAAACGCTTGCAAATGTCACCAATGTCTGAGCATCACTGCAGAACACAAACGTTTGACAGGCTGTGGACATGACCTCGGATACAGAGACCATAATAACTAGGCTGACATCCCAAAAAGGAACAACAGTTGAAGTCTCACTGTGAAATACAAGGTCACTCCTCTAAATGGAAGGAAGCTGCACAGTAGATGATGCTATCTGCAAACAATAGTCTTCTGGCTACTAGCTCTGTCGTGAAATGTGATATAACCATTTTCACAACTGAAGCTGAAACAGAACTGTGGACGTCAAGGGCCCATCAGCAAGCAGTTGAAAGGAACAAGCAAAGCTCTGTTTTCAAAACATTAATACATAAAATTAAAACTGTTTAAATGGCTTTTCACATTTCTGACATCCTTCTGGATAGAGAAACTATTCTAGTAATATTATGAATGTAAAATGCTCATTCTATCCATATACTGGGCCTAGCTTCCATATGCATTTAAATTTTTTACTTAATTGATCTCTTAGATCCCTTCTATAATCTCTGATCACTTCAAAAATAAAAAAATAAGTGTAATCATTTAAATAATTAAAAAGAGTAATCAGTAAACAAAGAGAAATTTAAATAATTATTAAGAACAGAAATTAACACGAATTATTTTTCTGTTGGAAGTTGTCAACATTAAAAATAAATTAACTACTCCCATCTAAAACATTATGCCTAACTTGTTGTTATACAATGGATGATGATAACTGGGTGTTACTATTCCCAAATTCTTAATGTTTTTATGTTCTCCTAAAGATTTAACCCAAGTAATTCTTTTTATCGTTCGAGAAATGCCATGAAAAACCGATTTATTTTAATAGTAGGTATATTTGTCTGTTTACTTATAAAATAGAACTGCTAAATTTTCTGCTAATCAATTCTGGAAAAACATGACTAAAAATAGAAAATAAGGAAACATTACATAACAATTATGAATATAGAGATTTTAATAGAGTTGTGAAAAATATCATAATCATGAATCTCTCACAGCTGCCTGTTTAACGGATTGACTATGCAGTAATTAAATCTTAAGCCACAATTCCCTGAAGATCATGTTATTCTTAGTACCCACTTTTGTATTTTTCATAGATTTCTTCCCATTATTTATCATCACCAGCTCAAACCATGATTAGGGGCCGCCTTCTGTGGATTGAGAATGAGGAAGAAAGAAAAAAGGACTATTGTAGTTTTCTGTAACTCTAAAGATAGTGCCCAAAAATTCCACCCCTCCCTATCAGTACATGCTGCCCCTCCCATCACAAGGTAGAGCCTATTTTCCCTCCCCCTGGAACCTCAGCTGGGTCTGTGACTGTCCTACCAAAGAAATGCAGAAGTGCCATTTGAGACCTCTGAGCCCAGGCATTAAAAAGGCCAGGAAGCAACAGTTTTTCCCTCTTGGAACTTAGCCGCCATGTTATGAGGAAGCCCAACCAACCACGTGGAGAGGCCCGTACGGAAAAGAGCTGAGGCCCCCAATGAATAGCCGCTGCTGAGCTCCCAACCAACAACAGTCAGCATCATCTTGCCAGCTACGTGAGTGCTCTATCCTGGAACAAAATCCACTCTCAAGCTGATGCCACATAGTACAGAAATAAGCCATCCCTACTGAGCCCTGCCAAATTGCAAAATCATGAGTAAATAAATAATGATGTTTGTTTTAAGCCCTTAAGTGTTAGGGTAATTTGTCTTGCAGGAATAGATAGCTGAAACAGTCTTCCTGAAGAAAAGATACCATATCTTATTTCCAGCTTTTGCTAATTCTACCATGCTACATTACCCTGCATTAACACTTAAAACTGTCATGGTGTGATCAAGTCTTCAAAATAAAAATTAGCATAGATATGATTAACAACCTCATGAATCCTACAAAGCAGGGAGAAGACCCAGCACAGGGCTCCATACCTACGCATTTTCAAGTATTGAATATGGTCAAAGACAAGGCCAGGTTTCTAGTGATTT
>NW_011888981.1:2878052-2881085 GCF_000151845.1 Pteropus vampyrus
TGACCTCGGATACAGAGACCATAATAACTAGGCTGACATCCCAAAAAGGAACAACAGTTGAAGTCTCACTGTGAAATACAAGGTCACTCCTCTAAATGGAAGGAAGCTGCACAGTAGATGATGCTATCTGCAAACAATAGTCTTCTGGCTACTAGCTCTGTCGTGAAATGTGATATAACCATTTTCACAACTGAAGCTGAAACAGAACTGTGGACGTCAAGGGCCCATCAGCAAGCAGTTGAAAGGAACAAGCAAAGCTCTGTTTTCAAAACATTAATACATAAAATTAAAACTGTTTAAATGGCTTTTCACATTTCTGACATCCTTCTGGATAGAGAAACTATTCTAGTAATATTATGAATGTAAAATGCTCATTCTATCCATATACTGGGCCTAGCTTCCATATGCATTTAAATTTTTTACTTAATTGATCTCTTAGATCCCTTCTATAATCTCTGATCACTTCAAAAATAAAAAAATAAGTGTAATCATTTAAATAATTAAAAAGAGTAATCAGTAAACAAAGAGAAATTTAAATAATTATTAAGAACAGAAATTAACACGAATTATTTTTCTGTTGGAAGTTGTCAACATTAAAAATAAATTAACTACTCCCATCTAAAACATTATGCCTAACTTGTTGTTATACAATGGATGATGATAACTGGGTGTTACTATTCCCAAATTCTTAATGTTTTTATGTTCTCCTAAAGATTTAACCCAAGTAATTCTTTTTATCGTTCGAGAAATGCCATGAAAAACCGATTTATTTTAATAGTAGGTATATTTGTCTGTTTACTTATAAAATAGAACTGCTAAATTTTCTGCTAATCAATTCTGGAAAAACATGACTAAAAATAGAAAATAAGGAAACATTACATAACAATTATGAATATAGAGATTTTAATAGAGTTGTGAAAAATATCATAATCATGAATCTCTCACAGCTGCCTGTTTAACGGATTGACTATGCAGTAATTAAATCTTAAGCCACAATTCCCTGAAGATCATGTTATTCTTAGTACCCACTTTTGTATTTTTCATAGATTTCTTCCCATTATTTATCATCACCAGCTCAAACCATGATTAGGGGCCGCCTTCTGTGGATTGAGAATGAGGAAGAAAGAAAAAAGGACTATTGTAGTTTTCTGTAACTCTAAAGATAGTGCCCAAAAATTCCACCCCTCCCTATCAGTACATGCTGCCCCTCCCATCACAAGGTAGAGCCTATTTTCCCTCCCCCTGGAACCTCAGCTGGGTCTGTGACTGTCCTACCAAAGAAATGCAGAAGTGCCATTTGAGACCTCTGAGCCCAGGCATTAAAAAGGCCAGGAAGCAACAGTTTTTCCCTCTTGGAACTTAGCCGCCATGTTATGAGGAAGCCCAACCAACCACGTGGAGAGGCCCGTACGGAAAAGAGCTGAGGCCCCCAATGAATAGCCGCTGCTGAGCTCCCAACCAACAACAGTCAGCATCATCTTGCCAGCTACGTGAGTGCTCTATCCTGGAACAAAATCCACTCTCAAGCTGATGCCACATAGTACAGAAATAAGCCATCCCTACTGAGCCCTGCCAAATTGCAAAATCATGAGTAAATAAATAATGATGTTTGTTTTAAGCCCTTAAGTGTTAGGGTAATTTGTCTTGCAGGAATAGATAGCTGAAACAGTCTTCCTGAAGAAAAGATACCATATCTTATTTCCAGCTTTTGCTAATTCTACCATGCTACATTACCCTGCATTAACACTTAAAACTGTCATGGTGTGATCAAGTCTTCAAAATAAAAATTAGCATAGATATGATTAACAACCTCATGAATCCTACAAAGCAGGGAGAAGACCCAGCACAGGGCTCCATACCTACGCATTTTCAAGTATTGAATATGGTCAAAGACAAGGCCAGGTTTCTAGTGATTTCCTGGCCAAGTTACCAAGTACAGAAGAATACTCATCTTTAATAATACGACCCACAACTGAGCACTGTTTTACAAATTTTATGTTATATAGTTACATATATTTTACCACAATTTTTTAAATAATGTAATGCATACGCACACAAAAAAAACCACCACTGTACACTTTAAATGGATGAATTCCATCTCCATAAAGCTGTTTAAAACAAAATCACTGTGCCCATATAAGGCAATTCCATTAGACAGCTTATCATAAGGCTCAAGGAAATCTAGGACAAGTTCAAATAAGTTGGCCCAGCTGTGGTCAAAGTTTAAGTCACAGACTCTCAGAACAAGCGGGACCTTGTTCAAGGATTAAAATTCCCCTACAATCTCTCTACCTAAGTCAAGCACCTCCAATAAAGATCTCCACCGCAAACAGTCCAGGTCATCTTTGAAAAGCTCTGTAAAAAGACTGTTCCTTATTTCGAGTTAAAATCTGTCTGCCCATAGCTTTCATTCATTAACTCCTCTTTCCACAGTATTTAAAGAAAGTTCTACCATCCAGCCTGTGACTTTTCTCCTGATTCAATATACCCATTCCTGCAGCTACCCCTTGTATGAGCACTTTTCAAGTTCCTCCATCACCTGCTTACACAGCTCTGAGTACATTCGAGCATGTCCCAGTATTGGCAAAGAGCATGAACTTTGGAGTAGGAATGCCTAGGTTTAAATCTGAGTTTCATCGCATACTGGCTGCAAGACCTTTGGCAAATTATTTAACCTTTTTAAGCTTCGACTGCAACATCTGTACAATGGAGAGAGTAGTAAGTTGGGTCACATTTTGGGGAGGAGCCAGGATTGGAGTTACATCAGCACCAAAGATGAAAGTCACCTATAATCAAAATTACTCTTGCAAATCTGTTTAGCACAGCCAACATACTGTCTCTCAAAACATCTTTCTGTATTTAAATAGGTCACCATTTCTTTGTTTAAACATAATCTCTCTCCCTCTGCCAACCACACATAGTCATTCGAGCTCATTAAGTGTATGAATGATGCAACTTCACCATAACACAACCCACCCCAAAGTTAAGCAACTAGCACAGGTTCTAGAACATAGAAAACCCAGCAAAATTATT
>NW_011888981.1:2882798-2889657 GCF_000151845.1 Pteropus vampyrus
TCAGAGGTCCTGAACCCATGGACGGCCATGACTCATATTCAAAATTTTATAAAAAGTAAATCCCTCTCTTCAAATGCAGTTTTACACTGAGGCTTACTGTACGAAACAGATAAAGCAGGAGTGAGTGTTTGAGTCTCCTTCCCCCTATGCACACACACCCCTTGCTTCTCCTCTTACCTTTCCCCTTTGATAGCCCCTGATGTATATTTCAGTGGAATCCTGAGGGATTCAGAGAGTACAGTCTGAAAAGCAAACGGGCTGCTTATTAAAATGCTGATTCTGGGGACTTTGCCAGGCCTACTGAACTAGAAACACTGGGGATGGAGCCTGGGGACCTGTGTTTTCCAGTTTCTCTGCGAAATCCTGATGATCAGCCACATCAGAGCCTTTGAGCCATGTATGTCGTAGAGCAGGGCCCTCAGACTTTCACAGCAGAATCATTTTGGGGAGCTTGTTCATGCTAATTCCTGGGCCCCTCCCAAGCCCTACTGATGCTGGCTCTCCGGAGTAGAGCCCAGGACTCTGCATTCTTAAGGTGGTTCTTCTGTGCATCAGGGATGAGAAGCACTGTGGCCTGAGGCCAGATAACAGATTCCGTTCCTCTCATTTCCACCTCTCTAATTGCCATCCCTCTAATTTCCCTACCCTACTCTCTTTCAATTTCTCTCTCTCAATCCTTGTTCCCTTATCTAAAAATATGAAGAGTACTTATCCTTCCCGATCTCTTCAGGCAGGGAGTGCTCTGGGCCAGTCCCTGAGCCTTCACTCCCAGAGCCTGGTGTCTGGTCACATTCTGGGACACCAGAGGAGCAGGAAGGAGGCATGGCTCGGGCTCTGACTCCTTTTCACAGTCTCATCCCTGAACTGTGAGAACAGGACTGTGGACAACTAGGCACCAAGGCTTTGACTGTTGGGTCTCGACGCTATGTTTTCCATTAGAATCATCTGAGAGACTTTAAAAACTAGCTATGTAGACCCCGCCAAGCCTCGCAGATTCTGCCTTAGTTACTCTGGTAGGGGCAGGCACTGGTATTTTCTATGTCACTCACATTATGGTGCACAACCAGGGAAGAAAACCGCTGTCTGGAGCAGGGCTTCTCAAATGTGAACATGCACAGATCTGGTTAAAATGAAAATTTTGACTTAGTAGATAAAGGTGGGGCCTGAAGCCCTGTATCTCCATCAAGCTCCCAGATGACAATGAAGCATTGGCCCATGGGTCACGCTGAGAAACAATGATCCCATGATTCTCACTTTACGATCATGTGGAAGGCTTGTTAAACACAGATTACTGGGCCCACCCTACCATCTTAATTCAGTATGTGTTACATGGGACCCCAAAATTTGTACTTCTAACAAGTTCTCAAGTGACGCCTAGGCTGACGGTCCAGGAACCACATTTTGAGTAGCATGGAAACCGTGGTTTTTAAATATCAGTGCACACCAAAACAGTTTGGGGAGCCTTCAAAAATAGGTCACCAGGCCTAATCCGTACGATTCCTACACCTGGGGAGATAACCAAGCATTACAGCTCAGCAAGCTTCTCAAGGGACTAATGTGGTCCATCAGGCCTGCATCTTGCAAATGCAATGAGCCTTTCTGGTACTGACAGCAAACGTTACTGGAAACAGCATCTGAACATCATAAACGTAGTTCATAAAATGCAACCACTGCCTACCTCCGACATTTTCTCATAAACCAGTACCAGGTCCAAGATAAGGAAGAGAAGAAAACAGCCACTTGGAACTAGAAAAGTTCCAGATAACTGCTGGGTTTCCTGGCAGCCTTTTCTCTAAGGTTCCAAACCTACCCCATGGGAATAGAAAAGAAAGACAATAGGAGCTTTTTTCGGGACCATAGGAGCTTTTTTCGGGACCAAATCTAGATGTGTAAGGGAAAGCAGCAGAGTTAATCATGCAGGTGTTAGATTCAGAAGACCCGGGTTAGGGTTCTGGCAAAGCTCAGGCCTCGACGACTTCTTCATCTCTAAAACGGGGAACGTGATACCTCCTTGAGTTCTTTATATCACTTTGGAGGTTGTCGAGAGGACAAGAGATAATTTATATAGTATACTTAGCAGAAGTCTGTCACTTAGTAAAATCACAAACACATGACAGTTCCAACTGTACAGCCATAAAAATGTTAGCATTAGAAGGGACCTTGATGATTAGCCTTCAGCCAATAAAGGAAACTCAAAGACCAGGGGCATAGCATCATCAGGCACCTGTAAGAAATGCAGCACCCCATGTCCACCCCAGAACTTCTGGATCAGAATCGGCATTTGAACATGGCCTCCAGGAGAAGCACTAGCCTAAATAGCTCCACCAGCTATGGCTTACTTCAATGGTTCTCAGCCTTGCCAAACTGAAATCATCTGAGGGGTTTTAAATATATATACATATCTCTATATATATATATGTATCTATATATATATATGTATCTATATATATATATATGTATCTATATATATAGACATATATATATAGATACGTATGTGTGTGTATATATATGTGTATGTATATGTGTGTGTGTGTGTGCATGTGTGTGTGTATATATATTCGTGCAGTTCCTACCCCCAGAGAGTCTGATTCAACTGGTCTGAGAAGTAGCCTGAGAACTGGGATTTTTAAAAATCCTCCCAAGAGACTCCAATGTGCACCAAACACTGAGAACCAGCAGCGCAGAATAAGCTTGCTGGCTCTGGGGTCTAAAGATGGGTATGATCCTGTTTCTATCACTCACTGGCTATGTCACCTTGGTTACTTAATCTCTCTGGTGCCTCAGTCTCATCTATAAAATCAGTATAATAATCATACCCATCTCATAAAAACACTAAGAGGACAGAAGGAGACATAATTCCCAGAAAACACACAGAATTCTGAGAGGCACACAGTCAGTCCTTGGGTAATGTTAACTGCTGATAACTCGAGCAGGGGGATATTCAGCTTCAACTTAAGGACTTCCAATGACAAGGAGTTCATGCTCCATGTTTAAGCACTTTCCCCCATGGGCCACTTGTTACAAAGTTCTAACAATTACAAGGGCATCGTAGGAATCACTGGGTGCTGTCCACTGCTCTCTCCCACAATCCAGCTCTCAAACTCTGTAGTTGGACGGTCCAGTCTCTGAATAACGCCCTACACACGCAGGGACATATACACACTCTCCTAGCTGAAGACCCCTTTGTCTGGGCCATCCACCGAGGAACGTAGCCCAAAGGGCCTGGCCTGGGATGAATGGGTTACGTCAAGCAGCAGGAACGCCCCATATCAAGCTACAGGCTCTGCCTCCAATGAGCTGTGCAACCCGGGGCCAGTCACAGCACTCTGGGCCTGTCTCATCATCCTTTACACAACGGTCAGGCTGGGTGGTCCCTGCAGTGCTTTCCGGCAATGCCCTTCTCTGGTTCCTTGGGGTCACAAAGGACGTCAGGTTTTCACCTCATGGTCTCCAACAGAACAAAAAGGGCAGCCTTCTTCCCACTGCCCACTCACTACAGGACGTGTGATTTACATTTCTACAGTCTCTCGGTGATTAGCCAGTAAACTAAAATTTAACAATAGGTTTTCTCTAAAAGTCTTCTAAATATAGACACATTCTCGAGGAGGGCAGAGGATTTCCTGAAGGGTTGTTCTGAGGAAACTAACTGGCATAAATCACAGAGAGTGTTTGGACTGAACTTGTATATATGAGTGTGAGTGTGTGTGTGTGTGTGCGTGTGTACAATGTGACGATTGTGTTGGTTTTTGCCTGAGAACTCTAAGACACTGGGAATCATTTGTCATCCTGTCTCCGCTAATTCTCCTTTCACTGTGTCCCTTGAATTCATTCCTTTCTTTGCTTTTAAATGAGCCCCCTTTGGATTCTGGCTCCTCCGGTCCACGCCCGAGGCTGGGCTGCAGATCCATGCAACTGGGCCTCATGGCGCCTGCTCCCACCTGCATCCCGAGCACACTCCCTTGGATTCAGCAACCATCCCTCCGCTGAGTTTTTCCAGGTCCACAGCCTCTCCTGGGGCCCAGCCTCTCTTTCTACCTAACGGACCTCCGTCTCAACATGCCCAATACCAAACTAACCCTTCTTGCCTGCCCTCCTGCCCTCCTTCCCCCACAAAATCCTAAGGTGATCTCTTTCACCTCTTCCTCCTGCCCAAAACGTTAAATCTGATCTCACCTCCTTGATCGACATCTCTGCCCCCACGCTTCCATTCCCAGCTGCCACCACCTTCCTTTCTGACTTGAGGCAGTCTTCCTCCGCATACTGCCCTGTACCCCACTGCAGGCTGTGCTGTGTCACTTCCAGCTTAGAGAAGCCTATCAAATTCAGAAATCCTAACAGCTGTCATATACCAAGCCTCTGCTGGATTCTTACTTACAGGGCCTGCAGTCCTTACAATGGACACAGATTTCCATTTTCAGATTGGGACACAGAGGCTCCACGACAATGCCTGGATTCAAATCCAGGTCTGTCCTCTTGCAGTGGCATCACGGTGCTGCTGGACCAAACCTCCCCCAGCCCTTGGCTCAACCTACCCTTTCCTCCTTATCGTCATCCATTTCTCTACAATCATCCTATAAGCTGAGTAAATCAGACTCCCACCCTGTGGACACAACTCATGCTTCCGCCCCTGGGCTTTTGTTCACACGGGTCTGTCTGCCCAGCATGCCCTTCTCCCAGACTCCCCCTGCAAAAACATCCTACCCACCTACCTTGATTCCCTCCCAATCCTGCTCTGGAACTTGTCTAACGCAGCTGAGTTTGACATCAATGTCCTTGGAACCCCAGTGGCACTTGGTTTCCTTCTTGCAGCAACCTGCACGCTCCTCCGATACACCTCACATGGCAGCATACTCCTGGGTAGCAGGAACCAGCTCATCCTTGTGTCCCCACATCGTCCACCCTAACACTGAGGAGAGCACCTTGCATATAACTGACACTCAACAAATACTTGCTGAGTCGAGCAGATGTTGTACGATGCTGTTAAGGAGAAGCTTGCCGAGAAAACACAAAGGTCAGAAATTATACGCAATGCTTCCAACTCTATGAATATCTTAAAGAATTCCTTATGCTTTAAAATATTAGATTCCTTTCATCATCCACAAGTAGAAACCAACAATCCTAGCAAATGAATGGAAGTTATAAGGAAGCACATTTAAGCTCTACAAAATCAATTTTACTTTTCACAATTAAAGTTGTCATGAAAGAAAAGGGTTGGTCATGAAGAAATGAGCTTCTTGTCTCTACGAGAATTTAAGTATAGTCTAACTGGCCCGTGGAGGAGGTGCCTGGACAATTCCTGGGTTGGAATAAGGACAAGGTAGCTAGAGTAGATGACTGACTTCCTCGATCATTACCAAATAGGATTCGAAGCTGCCCGCTTCCCATTATCAGGATGCCCGCTGAAGATGACAAGCATGTTCTGTCATGTTATAACTGAAAACGGTTCCCTGAAACCTTACCCCATGTCACTTAGCCAAGCAGGAATGTGTCACAGAACCCTGCAGTTGCACAATAAAAAGTCAAAGAAGCCAATGAGTTCAACCTCTGATCCCCAACCCTCATTGCTATCATGAAAGTCGATGTGTGATGTAAAACATTTTCTGAACCCACCAAAATCCCGCTTAATATTCTGATAGTTCGAGTGATAATTATTTTGTAAACTTTGGTGAAAAGTTAAATTATACCACTATAAATCAAGAAAAAATATTCAAGTCATTAGAATCATAAATGTCTGTTTGCAAGGAAAAATGATAGTGTGTAACGAACCAAGAAGAACGATTAATGAAAATCTGGACACCTACGGTTCGTTTAAAAAATGTGTTGGTTTAAATACTCTGTAGTTATAGGTATTTACATAGGCATATACTAAAAAAGAAAGATAAGCTAATATGAGATCATATTTGTTTTGTAACTTTTAGCAACAAGATCTGTGATAGGAGATAAAAAGCAACATAAGTAACAAATTCAAGCAAAAGAGAATAAGCACTTTCTTCTCAAGTCACAATTTTGTCATCACGCTTTCAAAAATCTGCTGCAGCTACCTTTATTAACTACACAATGCTACTCCGAGACAGCAGGAATAGCTACAGCAGTCTTTGAAAGTAGTAAACTGTTTATCCGTGAGAGATGAACAAATGCTTCTGGTCCCGAGAGACAGGATAGCACTCCACAGCCTTCATACAGTTAAAGGAATGACTAATTTCTTCACGGAAAACCCTTACATGCATCTTTCTTTATGTGTCACCCAAAAGCTTAGTTATTTTAATCTGTCTCTGACCCAGATGAAAATGCTGCATGGACAGGTAGAATCATAACACCAAACTGAGTCATAAAAATTACTAATAAAACATAGAACTTTTCTCCATATAGCTGCTTTGTGATGCTGTGCTAAGAATCAGACCCTCGAGGTAATCTGAAGATGACTCCCACACACACATTTCATTTAATAGTTTATAAAACAGCCACCAAAAAAAGGGCATTCAAGAAACCTACATGAAAAGCATCCAAATTCATGAAAATGTGGTTCATGACCCAAATACCAGTCTTCATGTAAACAATATAGAATAAATAATAATATGACTCCAACCCAATAGGGTTAAGCCTTGGGAAACTCACTCCATGTGCTTCTAAGTGAAATGTTTAAGATGGAACTCCATTAGAACTTCATAGGAAAGTTACTGAAACTAAAATCAAACTTAAAAAATATTTTTTATAGAACCAATACTTTCTCTCCATATGACCTGATATGAACATTCATCACTGGGTTGACATTTGAAAATCAAATGTGAGCTCTAGAAGTACTCCAGCCCTGTGTGATGCCCGGAGATCACGATAATACATGACACTGTGAATTAATTGG
>NW_011888981.1:2891352-2896717 GCF_000151845.1 Pteropus vampyrus
AATAAGCTTCCTCCTCGCCCCCTAAAAAAAGTATCTTTCTACTTAGGAACAAACATTTTTTTAAAGATCTAGGTTTTCTTCAACACTCAAGGTAAAGTGTCTTTGCCTTAATTTATTTTGCAGAAAGGAAAAAACAAGATACATAGTCCCATTTTCACAGGACAAACAAACCAGTTCTTTCTTCAGCTAAAGAAATCATGTGTCATTGCTGAAATTTCTAACTGGGCTATTTCCAAACATGTAATGCATGCTTCAAGCGACTTCCAGGACTGCGTCAGCAGGACCCCAAGGAAAGGCCAAGCAGCTCCCTTCAAATCTGAGCTTCCTCATCTTCATACAAAAAATTCTGTCCTGCCAACACTAGGGGCATGTTCTGGACGAGAACTTGCTCTTCGTTCCACTTTTAAGCTGTTCTGGAAACGCATAATGGCACCTGCTAGTACAATAAAAGGTCACATTTGCTTCTGCTTTTATTAATTTTGCAATACCTTTCTCATCATCCCTTGCCTTTGACATCTTTTACTCCAACACTCCCTCCTACTTTAAACCCAGGGTCCTCAAGCTTCAGTGTGGATTGGTCAGCTGGGTGCTCATGAACACGAGGGTCATGGGGTCACCCCTGGGAGTTTCAATTGGTAGGTCTGGGGTAAAGCCCCACAGCCGGCATTTGTTACATCCCACAGGAGATTGTGATGGGGGGGGCGGGGTGGTCATCCTAGGCCTACAATCTTGATAAATACAGCTTTGAAGAATTTGAAGTGCAATTTAAGCATTTTCCATGTTAAAGAACACAACAGAACTAGGAGCTACAAAGGTACGAAACTCACATTCACCTGGATAGCAAAATGGCTTCTCTGGTCCCTGTGGTGAGCATACAAAATGGAAATGCACAGTGACGCGCAAGCTGCCGCTGCTCAGATCACAAGGTTCCCACCAGGGAAGTGCTCCATTCCACGGGGAAGGAACAGAAAACATAAGCTTCTAGTCCCCAAGGCCTTCGGCCCAAAGGAGACAGTTTCCCTGGACCCCTCCTCCCTCCACGCATGAACAACGGAGCAGAGGAGTTGAAACAGAGGAGAAGGTTCAGCTAGAGCAATACTTCTCAAAGCCTAGTGGTATTAGCATCGCCTACAGGGCTTGTTAAACCATAGAATCCTGGGCCACATGCCCAGTTTCTGATTCAGCAGGTCTAGGGCAGAGCCTGAGAACTTGCATTTCTGACAAGTTCCCAGGTGATGCTGCTGCCCTGGTCCAGGGACCACACTTTGGGAACCACACTAGGCCTCTGTGAAGTGCCATAAAGTAGTCTGTATTATAGGATGGAATGGGGCAATTTTATCAGAGAAAGAGCCTCTAATACTCAAAACTGAGCATTAAAAACTGTTCCACAGGGAGGTGTGTGATAATATTCATTCTCTCATAACAAAAGGAACCGCTTAATAACATAATCTAAGGGAATTTCAGCTGGTCTTTCTCTCAGAAACAAAAGGGACTTGTAATGCTTATTAATCAAGAAACCTTACTGAGGGTCCACTGTACACACAGAACTGCTGTGTAGGCCAACTTCCTAATGGATAGAACATAAAACAAAACAGGGTCCCTGCCTTTAATTTACTTATCATCTATATTACTTCACCTCCGATTACTAAGGTATTTTGGGCTAACATTACCTTTTCATTATCACTGTAAGAAAGAAAGAAATAGCTTTCTCAAAAGAAGTTTTCTAGCCTTTGCCTGCATTCTATTTTTAGGGGAATAAAGCAAATCACATTGCAGGGAGGGAGATTAAAGTGGGGATTTAGCTATTTCTGCATATTTTCAAACCAGCTTCCAGGAAGTGCCCCCAAAACACCATAAACCATCAGTAAATGGAATGATCGACTTAAAAGACCTGAGACATGAGATCTGTAATCATCAAAATCCCACTGAAACACATGAAGCATTCTATTTTTCAATATAAGAAATATACCAACACATTATAGAGAAAATTTTCATAAAATGACCAAAAAAACTTTATTAGAAATATCACCTTTATGTTTACATGGCTCTTTTGGGGAACATTTTCATGAATCATATTTTATTTGATATTTACTACAAAATTGGAAATGTAGCCATTTGGTGCTATTAACCTCATAACAAACAGGAACAAAATCGCCCAGAGATGGTGAGTAACTGCTCAAGACGCCCAGCAGAGGCTGCCCTTGCACCTACTTTGGACTCACCCCACAAATTGTAAATTAGATACAGGGGGTGGGAGGTGAATAAAACCTCAGAACAGCATTTATACATATTCCAAAAATTTTACACTCTCACTTTAACACATCATAACTGTTCTCTGTGAATTTTCCATGCTCACTAGATTGGGATTGTTATCTTTAGTTTTTAAAGGATTTGGCATTTTATTTTGTATTTAGTACCGTGTGAGGATCTCTACTAATTTGCCTTTTAACACAGCTGTGACCAGAGACTTTTTCTAACTCTCAAACTTTCATCCTAAGTCTAGCCTTGTGGCTTTGGTGAAAGTGTCACCTTTCTGCCACAGCTCCACAAAGGTATTGGGGGAGGGGCGTTTCCAACCTGCACGGGGTTAGTCTGGCGATCTGGGCACAATGCTGGCAATCAGGCTACGATAATAACCTGTGTGTGGCTTTGGGTACTTCATTATCCCATACGCAGTTTTACTTATCAATGAAAAACAGCAGCAAAGGAGAACCCGAAGGGATATCTCAGCTACAGCGGTACCCCCTGAAGAGGGAGGGGTCCCAGCTCCATGCCTGGCTGGGGAGCCTGAAGCACCAGTGTCAGAAAGAGGAGCCCCCACAACATCTGGCTGCGAAAATCAATGGGGATTCCCTCCATCTAGGTGAGACAAAAGGCTGCGGGAAACCCAGGCATTTCTCGGAAAGGCTGTGCACTGCCTGTCTCACTCCCAGGCACTCACTCTGAGACAGTGGCTTGGGAGGAGCCAGAGACCTATAGAGAGAGACTGAGATGAGTGGTTTCAGGGCGAGGTCTGGAAGGACAGCCACCGGACAGCCACCGTTGCCCCTGTATTGAGCCCTCCCCGCAACACAGCCAAATCTGAATCTTCCTTGGCCTGGCGAAATCCCCTGGCTCTACCCTAGTGACTCCCTGGGACCCCACCCACCCATCCAACTCACCCCACAGGAGGCTCTTCAGCAACTGGTGGCCAGCAGGCAGCGGCAGGCCTTGGGGTTCCCTAGGCCTTTTGCTGAGCTTCCCCAGGCCCAGCATTGGTGGCAGCCTGCCAGCCTCGGTTCACAGTGTGGTCTCTCATGCGCCTCCAAGTCCAGTACAGGCAGTGATCAAGATCAGCTGCAGAACACTTTGTAACTCCAACCAGATAGCCCCAGGCCAGTCACAGGAAGCAGCTGACCCCAAGAGCCCCCCAAACCAACACACTCAGGGGCTGGCTTCAGACCACAGCAGAACGCCACCCAATTAGTTCCACAAGTCCACAAGTAGCACACATAAAGAGGGGTCTCAGCAGGCACCAGAGCCCACTAAGGCAAATCCGAGGAGTCAGTCCCCACAAAGTGGCTGTGGCCAATCCTCACAGCCAGTCATCCTCAGGGTCCATCCCATCCATTAATGTGCCAACAGTAACCGAGACTCAACTAAAACATGAGGGAACAACCATCCCATACAAGGGACAATCCTGGTGCATCTGGCTCAAGTGACATGAGAAACTGTACCACTGAGCCCCACAGGACACCTACTACATAAGGCCACCCTGCAAAGACTGGGAGATGTAGCAGAAACGTCTAATACATAGAAACAAATACAGAGAGACAGTCAAAATGAGGAAACAAGGAAACATGTCTCAAATGAAAAGAAAGGAGAAAATTCCAGAAAACAAACTAAATCAAGCAGAGGCAATCTACCAGAAACAGAGTTCAAAACTCTGGCTATGTGGATGCTTAAGGAACTTACTGAGAACTTCAACAAAGATATAGTAAGCATAAAAAAGGCACAAAAACCATGTAAAAAGAACCAGTCAGAAATGAAGACTACAATAACTGAAATGAAGAATACACTAGAAGGAATCAACAGCAGATTAGATGAAGCAAAGGATCAAATCAGCAATTTGGAAGACAGGTAGCAGAAAACACCAAATAGGAAAAGCAAAATGGAAAAAATTGTTTAAATGAGGTTAGTTTAAGGGACCTATATGACAACATCAAGCCTAACAACATTCACATCATAGGGGTACCAAAAGAAGAAGAGAGAGAACAAGGGATTGAGAACCTATTTGAAGAAATAATGACAGAAAACCTCCCTAACCTGGAGAAGGAAATAGACATACAAGTCCAGGAAGCTCAGAGAGTCCCAAACAAGATGAATCCAAAGAGACCCACACCAAGACATATCATAATTAAAACACCAAAGGTTAAAGACAAAGACAGAATCTTAAAAGAAGTAAGAGAAAAACCAGTTAGTTACCTACAAGGGAATTCCCATAAGAAAGTCAGCTGATTTCTCAACAGAAACTTTAGACCAGAAAGGAGTAACACAAAATATTTAAAGCAAGGAAAAGCAAGTATCTACAAACAAGATTACTCTACCCAGCAAGGCTATTATTTAAAATGGAAAGAGAGCTTCCCAGACAAGAAAAAGTTAAAGGAATTCATCACCGCCAAACCAGTATTACACAAAATGTTAAAGGAACTTCTTTAAGAAAAAGAAGGTGGGGAAAAAAAGAACATAAATATGAATAATAAAATGGCAATAACTATGTACTTATCAATAATTGCTTTAAACGTAAATAGAGTAAATGCTCAAATCAAAAGGTATAGGGTGGCTGAATGGATAAGAAAACAAGGCCCGTACATACGCTGTCTGCAGGAGACCCACTTCATATCTTAAGATACAAACAGACTCAAAGTAAAGGAATGGAAAAAGATATTTCATGCAACCAATTTAAAAAAAGCTGGGGTAGCAACACTTAGACAAAAAAAAGACTTTAAAACAAAGGCTCTAAAACAGAAGACAAAAAAGAACATTTCGTATACAATAGCCAAGATATGGAAGCAACCTGTGTCCATGAATAAAGAAGATGTGCTACATATATACAAGGGACTATTACTTGGCCATAAAAAAGAATGAAATTTTATTATTTATAACAACATGGATGGACCTAGAGGCTACCATGCTAAGTGAAATAAGTCAGACAGAGAAAGAAAAATGCCATATGATCTAAAATCTTGTTTAGATTATATGTATAATCTAAAGAACAAAATAAATAAACAAAACAGAAACAGACTCATAGAGAACAAATTGATGGTTGCCAGATGAAAGGATTGGTGGGATGGGTGAAAAAGGTTAAAGGATTAAGAAGCACAAA
>NW_011888981.1:2896767-2899275 GCF_000151845.1 Pteropus vampyrus
GGGGAAGGAACAGAAAACATAAGCTTCTAGTCCCCAAGGCCTTCGGCCCAAAGGAGACAGTTTCCCTGGACCCCTCCTCCCTCCACGCATGAACAACGGAGCAGAGGAGTTGAAACAGAGGAGAAGGTTCAGCTAGAGCAATACTTCTCAAAGCCTAGTGGTATTAGCATCGCCTACAGGGCTTGTTAAACCATAGAATCCTGGGCCACATGCCCAGTTTCTGATTCAGCAGGTCTAGGGCAGAGCCTGAGAACTTGCATTTCTGACAAGTTCCCAGGTGATGCTGCTGCCCTGGTCCAGGGACCACACTTTGGGAACCACACTAGGCCTCTGTGAAGTGCCATAAAGTAGTCTGTATTATAGGATGGAATGGGGCAATTTTATCAGAGAAAGAGCCTCTAATACTCAAAACTGAGCATTAAAAACTGTTCCACAGGGAGGTGTGTGATAATATTCATTCTCTCATAACAAAAGGAACCGCTTAATAACATAATCTAAGGGAATTTCAGCTGGTCTTTCTCTCAGAAACAAAAGGGACTTGTAATGCTTATTAATCAAGAAACCTTACTGAGGGTCCACTGTACACACAGAACTGCTGTGTAGGCCAACTTCCTAATGGATAAAACATAAAACAAAACAGGGTCCCTGCCTTTAATTTACTTATCATCTATATTACTTCACCTCCGATTACTAAGGTATTTTGGGCTAACATTACCTTTTCATTATCACTGTAAGAAAGAAAGAAATAGCTTTCTCAAAAGAAGTTTTCTAGCCTTTGCCTGCATTCCATTTTTAGGGGAATAAAGCAAATCACATTGCAGGGAGGGAGATTAAAGTGGGGATTTAGCTATTTCTGCATATTTTCAAACCAGCTTCCAGGAAGTGCCCCCAAAACACCATAAACCATCAGTAAATGGAATGATCGACTTAAAAGACCTGAGACATGAGATCTGTAATCATCAAAATCCCACTGAAACACATGAAGCATTCTATTTTTCAATATAAGAAATATACCAACACATTATAGAGAAAATTTTCATAAAATGACCAAAAAAACTTTACTAGAAATATCACCTTATGTTTACATGGCTCTTTTGGGGAACATTTTCATGAATCATATTTTATTTGATATCTACTACAAAATTGGAAATGTAGCCATTTGGTGCTATTAACCTCATAACAAACAGGAACAAAATCGCCCAGAGATGGTGAGTAACTGCTCAGGACGCCCAGCAGAGGCTGCCCTTGCACCTACTTTGGACTCACCCCACAAATTGTAAATTAGATACAGGGGCTGGGAGGTGAATAAAACCTCAGAACAGCATTTATACATATTCCAAAAATTTTACACTCTCACTTTAACACATCATAACTGTTCTCTGTGAATTTTCCATGCTCACTAGATTGGGATTGTTATCTTTAGTTTTTAAAGGATTTGGCATTTTATTTTGTATTTAGTACCGTGTGAGGATCTCTACTAATTTGCCTTTTAACACAGCTGTGACCAGAGACTTTTTCTAACTCTCAAACTTTCATCCTAAGTCTAGCCTTGTGGCTTTGGTGAAAGTGTCACCTTTCTGCCACAGCTCCACAAAGGTATTGGGGGAGGGGCGTTTCCAACCTGCACGGGGTTAGTCTGGCGATCTGGGCACAATGCTGGCAATCAGGCTACGATAATAACCTGTGTGTGGCTTTGGGTACTTCATTATCCCAGACGCAGTTTTACTTATCAATGAAAAACAGCAGCAAAGGAGAACCGGAAGGGATATCTCAGCTACAGCGGTACCCCCTGAAGAGGGAGGGGTCCCAGCTCCATGCCTGGCTGGGGAGCCTGAAGCACCAGTGCCAGAAAGAGGAGCCCCCACAACATCTGGCTGCGAAAAATCAATGGGGATTCCCTCCATCTAGGTGAGACAAAAGGCTGCGGGAAACCCAGGCATTTCTCGGAAAGGCTGTGCACTGCCTGTCTCACTCCCAGGCACTCACTCTGAGACAGTGGCTTGGGAGGAGCCAGAGACCTATAGAGAGAGACTGAGATGAGTGGTTTCAGGGCGAGGTCTGGAAGGACAGCCACCGGACAGCCACCGTTGCCCCTGTATTGAGCCCTCCCCGCAACACAGCCAAATCTGAATCTTCCTTGGCCTGGCGAAATCCCCTGGCTCTACCCTAGTGACTCCCTGGGACCCCACCCACCCATCCAACTCACCCCACAGGAGGCTCTTCAGCAACTGGTGGCCAGCAGGCAGCGGCAGGCCTTGGGGTTCCCTAGGCCTTTTGCTGAGCTTCCCCAGGCCCAGCATTGGTGGCAGCCTGCCAGCCTCGGTTCACAGTGTGGTCTCTCATGCGCCTCCAAGTCCAGTACAGGCAGTGATCAAGATCAGCTGCAGAACACTTTGTAACTCCAACCAGATAGCCCCAGGCCAGTCACAGGAAGCAGCTGACCCCAAGAGCCCCCCAAACCAACACACTCAGGGGCTGGCTTCAGACCACAGCAGAACGCCACCCAAT
>NW_011888981.1:2900275-2902762 GCF_000151845.1 Pteropus vampyrus
CCACTTCATATCTTAAGATACAAACAGACTCAAAGTAAAGGAATGGAAAAAGATATTTCATGCAACCAATTTAAAAAAAGCTGGGGTAGCAACACTTAGACAAAAAAAAAGACTTTAAAACAAAGGCTCTAAAACAGAAGACAAAAAAGAACATTTCGTATACAATAGCCAAGATATGGAAGCAACCTGTGTCCATGAATAAAGAAGATGTGCTACATATATACAAGGGACTATTACTTGGCCATAAAAAAGAATGAAATTTTATTATTTATAACAACATGGATGGACCTAGAGGCTACCATGCTAAGTGAAATAAGTCAGACAGAGAAAGAAAAATGCCATATGATCTAAAATCTTGTTTAGATTATATGTATAATCTAAAGAACAAAATAAATAAACAAAACAGAAACAGACTCATAGAGAACAAATTGATGGTTGCCAGATGAAAGGATTGGTGGGATGGGTGAAAAAGGTTAAAGGATTAAGAAGCACAAATTGATAGTTACAAAATAGTCAAGAGGATGTACAGCACAGCACAGGGAAATGTAGTAAATAACATTGTAACAACTATGTATAGTGCCAGATGGGTACTAGACTAATCAGGGGGATAACTCTGTAAATTAGATAAATGTCTAACCACTGTGCTGTATACCTGAAACTAATATAAAATAATACTGAATGTTAACTGTAATTGAAAATAAATTTTTAAAATATAAAAATAGCGATAAAGATGATTGAATGTTCTATTTAAAACATCCTTCTTCCATGTCTTCAAAGAAATGCTGAAAAATACCAATTCCTTAATAATAAAATCCACTTGCATTTCTAAGTCCCCTTTATTATCTTATTTATGGCCTTACACAGCCTGTAAGACCTGACTGGGGATCTGGCCCTGTCTCCCTTATCACCTGTTACTCTAGCCCTCACTGATGACTCAACGACACTCACTTCTGGGTCTCTGCATCAGGCCAGGCCTATCCCCACCCCAGGGCCTTTATGCTAGCTATTCTCTTGGCCTAAAACACACCTCCTCCAGACCCTTTCGTATCACCCAAGTCTCATAAGTCCCTTCCTTACAGAAACCTTCCCTGAACACATCCTATTCCTCTAACGCCCACCACTCTCTTGCCTATCACCCTGCTTTATTTTCTTCATAGTACCGAACACCTCTGTGTGCCAGTACCTAGTACACAAGGGCTCAGTGAAACTGCAACAAATAAATCCGTTCACTCATTCCATAAAGATCTCCGTGAACTTACCAGGTACTGAGGATAAAAAGATGGCTATGTATGATCCCTGCCCTCGTGGAGGTCACATTCAAGCTGAGAAGCCAACTACACACACACATGAGTGTGACACAATGTGAAAAGTGTTCAAAGAGAACATGTATGTCTGATAGTCAGAAGAATGCACTGAATTAAGCTGGGTAATGAACGGCAATCTCCCTGTTCATTTCATTCAGGTTGAAAAAAGCCTCGGAAGTTAATTCATCGATCTGGCAGAGGGAGAAGTCCCCCCTACTCTTGAATCAATGTAGATATAATTCATCAAGGTGAGGTTGTATGCCTTAGCCAATTTAAATAGCTTTTACAATGAAACATGTTTTGAAGATGTTAATTATTAACCCTTCACTTGATATGGTGTTAAAATAACATACATAACACAGGTGACAGGCTAGAGATTCTACTTTTAATTTGTAATAACAATGAAATGAAGTTCTTACAAGATGGAAAGTGAGACTGGAGTTGTTTGGTAATCCTACAAGAAATATAAACTTTAAGTCCATAAAGACAAAAGATCTTTATTATCATATTTTCCTTGTTTTATTACCTATTTTCCTCCAGTGGCTTTTTACTGGTTACATCTGATCTCCTCTGTGAAGATTGTCCCTTAATTTGCTACCAAAATACCTCTGAAGATCCCGCTCCAGCCATTTCATCCTCATCTCTGGAATAACTGATTTTATCACTTTAGAAAAGCTGACCACATCAAATTCAGATAGCAACACTTTTCTCCAATTTGTCTTCCCATCCATTGACCAAACTCATCTTCCTTCTAGTCCAGCAGAATCAAAGGCATGCGGTCACAAACCAGCCCATCCATCTCCTAATTTACAAAACACGACATTTCACAAACTGTTTACTTACGTCCGTGCCAACAATATTACTCAAATGTGGTGGAGTGAAAAACCACAGGGAACAGTGCAGTTGGCCAAGAGCAGTATTTGGAGATCTAAAATTACAGGGAAAATCATACAACATTCATTTTATTTAGTCCCAAATCTCTATCAGATGATGTTGAGCAGAAAGATTCTAAAATTGGCAGGGAGAAAGGAAAAGTTGTCTTAAAGTCTGGGCCATGCCAGGGCAGCCTTCAGAGACAGAGCAGAAGGAAACAGAATAAGGTGGTGTGCCCTTGAAAAACTGTCAGAATTAGCAGTGTCTGTTGTGCAAGGATAACCACACAGAGAAAATCAGGGAAAGAAAA
>NW_011888981.1:2902812-2912015 GCF_000151845.1 Pteropus vampyrus
TCCTTCTAGTCCAGCAGAATCAAAGGCATGCGGTCACAAACCAGCCCATCCATCTCCTAATTTACAAAACACGACATTTCACAAACTGTTTACTTACGTCCGTGCCAACAATATTACTCAAATGTGGTGGAGTGAAAAACCACAGGGAACAGTGCAGTTGGCCAAGAGCAGTATTTGGAGATCTAAAATTACAGGGAAAATCATACAACATTCATTTTATTTAGTCCCAAATCTCTATCAGATGATGTTGAGCAGAAAGATTCTAAAATTGGCAGGGAGAAAGGAAAAGTTGTCTTAAAGTCTGGGCCATGCCAGGGCAGCCTTCAGAGACAGAGCAGAAGGAAACAGAATAAGGTGGTGTGCCCTTGAAAAACTGTCAGAATTAGCAGTGTCTGTTGTGCAAGGATAACCACACAGAGAAAATCAGGGAAAGAAAACCAAATGGAAATGATTGCCAACAGGTGAGGTAAACAAAGAAAAAAAGTGGAATTCTTTATATAGGATTTAGAGGACATTATTTACAACACAATAAATCAGAGATGCTAGTTCAACTCAATTCTTGTCACTTTGGTTAACATCTGTACTGCGGCAAGGAATGGAGCATGTGTACTTAAAGTGACACAAGGAAAATCCTGCTCCCTAGGAGATGACACTGATGGGGAGACAGATGCCTGTCCCACCTGGTCCAGCCAAACCCAAGCCAACTAAGAGTGAAGTGAGTGCTCCAGGAGACAGAGAGAGTGAGCCATGATTTTCACCAGGGGATCTGAGAAACACAAAGAGGTGTGTGTAAAAAGGTGGGGTACCCAAGAGGGGGCAGATCTAAGCAGAATGGAAGAGCCCATCCCCCTCAAGAGCTCAAATACTGTTGGGCAGGAGTCCTACTCTCTAAGCACTTTTCACATATTACTTCATGCGGTCCCCCGACAAGCTTCTGAATGACGTACAGACCATCATTATTCCTGGGCTGTGAATGCAGTAACCCAAGGCCTTGCCCCAGGTCTCACCGGGCAATGGGCTGTGCCTACCAGAAATGCTGAATCCTTAATAATAAGCAAGGCAAATGAATAGGTGCATATGAGCATATAAAGATAAATACAGCTGTGATGTATTTTTCCTAAATACCAAAACAACCAATTTGTGTCACAGCAACCAATTATGTACTATTTTCTCTCCACTAACAAGACAGGAAATTTCATTAGTAAAACATGCATTTAGAGCAAGATAAGACCATAGTCTCTCCCTTATCTATAAATCATTGTGTTTAATTACCACATCTGGGAGCCTTTAAAAACATGACCCTGTTGGATTTATTATTTTCGATGTATTTGTGTATTTAAAATATTTTATAATTAAAAATAGAATATTTCGTGGAAAGAAATACCCACTGTGTTCCAATGTGTTTAAACCTTTTTTAAACACTTTATTGAACCACATACAAATCATTAACAATTCTGAAATTTTCCAACTCTTGTAAAAATAAATGTATTTATCAAACATTCAACTAACCAAAGAAAAACTGGGCGAAATAATGCTATATGCTGCAATCTTTATATGTACTATTCAAAACCGAGCCATGCCATCTACCATGCCACCCTGAACAAGCCCGATCCCATCTGATCTTGGAAGCTAAGCAGGGTCGGGCCTGGTTAGCACTTGCATGGGAGACCACCTAGGAAGACAAAGTACTGTAGGCATAAATAAAATAAAAAATAAGGGATTGTAAGCCGACAAGGTCCTTGCAATCTGTGAGGTCAACCAAGGGTTACCTCACCTAAAAAAAAAAAAATTGAGCTATGCCAATATTTAGAGGGCCTTACCTTGAGGGGTTTCTAATTTGTTAAATGTTAAGTGTGGTCCCTGAATTCCCAGAGGGTCATAAATTTTGCCTAGCAGAGGGCACCTTCTGAATCACTGTTTCTCAAAATGCGGGCTGCCTTCATCAGCGTTACCTGGGGTGCTTGTTGAAAACCCCCAGAGATTCTGATTCCATAAAGCAGTTTAGCAAACTCCTCCAGCGACCATATAACCATGGGCTGCACACTCATGGTTAAGAACCACCAATCTAGAATCTCTTACAACAGACAAAGTAGAAATGGCCAGAGTCAGAACCAAAATCACCAGTGGCCATTCCTTCTCTCTCCTCCTCCCTGGAGCAGCCAGAGCTCCTGAGTTAGGAAAGAAACCACAGCAGATCCAGTCATAGCCCACCTCTCAAGCCCATGTGCACAGCATTTATAGGCTTGTGTTATGAGTTGAATTGCGTCCCCTCCCACTCTGCCAAAAAAAAAAAAAAAAAGGATATGTTGGGGTCCTGACTCCCAATACCTCAGCATGTGACCTTATTTGCACCTATCTGAACCTTATCTGGAGAGAGGGTCTTTACGGAGGTAATCCAGGTAAAATGAGGTCATCAGGGCAATCTCTAATTCGATATGGCTGGGATTCTTATAAAAAGGAGAAATTTGGACACAAAGATAGACACACATAGAGGGAAGATGATGTAAAGAGACACAGGGAAAAGACAGCCTTCCACAAGCCAAGGAGACAGGCTTGGAATAGATCCTTTCCTCGCAGCCCTCAGAAGGAGCCCACCCTGCTGACACCTTGAGCTTGGACTTCCAGCTTCCAGGAGTCTGAGACAATAATTGTCTGCTATTCTAAGCCACCCAGGCTGTGGTGCTTTGTTATGGCAGCCCTAGCAAACTAATACAGCCTGGAAAACCACAATGTGAACTGAGGCAATGGAAGCCAACCCAAGTCAGGGCTGTCTGGACAGAGAGTGAAGACCAAGATCTCAAGTGAGAACGCTGCCACACTGGACATCCAAGAAGCCTGGCGCACAAGAAAGAGCAAAGCAAGAGCTCCAAGATCTGCGGTGGGGTCTGAGCACTGCCCCCTGTTCGCAGAGGGGGTAATAAATCATGCGTGCTTCGCCTACTCCTACAGGGTTACGAAGAGCAAGAAGATGCTCTCAGGCACGCTCAAAAGCACTGCACGAGTTACCCTTACCCCATCGGCATCTCCTCAGTGTGTGCTTTCATCTCGGTCAGCGTTAAGAGTGGTGACACGGCCCTAGCACTCCAAGTCTCCTTGTTCATTGCTAGGAAGGACTGTGAAGCACAATTTGCATTTTAGGAAAATTTCATTTGAGCTCCTCAACATGTCTGAGTATGTTTGGAATATCCAAGACAACAAATAAACAGGGTCAGAAACAGCAAACTCCTGTGGTTGCCAAAGGTCCTTTGGACAAGTCAGGCTTCCTAAGAGCCCAGGGTTCACTGAGCAGAGGCACACTTCAGTAAAGCAGGCAAGGCAGGGGTGGGCGGCAGTGTGCTCAGGCTGGCCCACCAGCTGGAGGAGGGCTTCTCAAAGAAGGTTTAAGTACTATCGCAACACAGAATTTATGGTTCCTAAATGTTTGTTTTAACTAGTGTTGAGAACACATATTTGACCCAGTGTGAACTTGACCTCTGGGTCCCTCTCCCTTCTCAGGCTGTCTGTGCCACATGACCGGATTTTCCAGCCAACCCTCCCACCCTAGCTCCCAGCACTGGGGCCGGCCGCCCTCCCAGCAGCTGCCATGGTAAACCTCACTGCAGATCTATTGGCAAAGCAGCTGTCAATGGCCATAGCAGGCATACAAAAAATGTGTAATCACTCTGGGCCTGACTCCCAAGCTTAGCTAGCACAATGATGAGCCAAAAGGGACAGGAGAAGCCTGAAAGTCCTCTCAGTCACCTGGAACTCCAGCCACATAACACCCTCCTGGACGATGCCATCTACTGCATCATCTCTGAACACGAAGGGTATATATAACTCTGTCTCCTCTGTATAATTTAAGGAACATTTCTAGGGTTGGGTTTTCTTTTTTCAAAGCGGTGTGGGCTCAGTGCCAGTGGAAAAGCAATGGAATATCGATTTTTCTGTTTCTTGCTAAAGAGAGAACAAGTTATTTGATGTGCCGTGAGTTAAGTGAGTAAAAACAGACCCTGTACTCCCTACAGCTGGCTGTGTTTCTCCTCTATTCATAGAATGTGGCACATGGTAAAAGCTAAACAGATATCCGTTATATAAATGAAAGAACCATCCATGCATTTACAGAGGGCCTGCAATGTGCCAGGCATTCACTTCGGATTCATATCCTCCATCTTTCCTCTTCCATCCACCTTATCCTGCCAGCTCAGCCTCACCCTCCTCTCCCCTTTATCGTTTTGTGTTGTCTGTTTCTAAGTCCAGTCTCTTCTTTAGAGCCAAGTCCACACTGGCAATGTCTCTCTCTGGCCCACAATTTCCCTGAAAGGGGGTTCAAAAAGATTGGAAGAACACACAGGCAGTGGGTTCAGGCTTAGACGGAGGGGGAAAAATGCAAAAATGGAGAGAGGCAAAAACATTAATAATGCCCCACTCAGAAAACAAAGTCTCTAAGCTACAAAACCCTCCTGTAAGGGTTAACTCTTTGGAAAGAGAGAATGTGGTACCATCTCTTTTGCCCAAAACAGATATACCATCATGAGCAGTCACTCCATATTAATAACTAAAATGACATATCTCGTGCCGTGATTTCAACTTACAGTGATCTACACACAAAGAGTGTCTGGAAAAGCCACACTGACATGCAAATGGGCATCTCTCCATAGAGATAGGGCAGCTAGAGCCCCCAGGACCACCTGCGTGGATGCTTATATCCATCCTCTGCCCCTATTTGGGTCTGCTGGGTGCTTGATTCACATCTCTCTGATTTGCGATTTAAGGTTCACTAAATCAGTCTTCAGAAGCATGGCCCGTGCCCATTCAAATTACGTTTCATTCAACTAAAAGCAATCCAGTCTGCCTCGAAGGGGCCCCTCATTTTCCCTACTGGATTAAGCAAACTAAGCAATAACACATCCAATCTCTTATGCAGAAATATTTTTCGCTTCAACTAGATGTGACCTATATAAACTTAAATTCTTCAACTAAAGCCTTTCGATTCTCCTCAGAATATAATGACAATTAGGAAGCATCCTTGGTGACACATTTAAATGTGCATACTAATTTTATGACTGCTATATTAAGAGGAATTTCATGTTGACATGCATGGGCTTTTTGTATTTTTAAATGTAATAAACCACACCCAAGTACCATTGTCCAATCTCAGCACAATAAGGAAGTGAGAAGGGAAGGAGACAACAAATCAATTTCTTTTGCAATTTCAATTTCAATAGTATTTACTGAAGTAGTTACAGTCACAAAAATTGGTGTCACAATTTTTTCCATTCAATTTATGAATGAATACCTTAGGGGAGCATTATCTCCCTAGACAGCAAGCTTTTACACAAGGAGAACCAGAAACATACAAATAAGCTAATATTTAGTCTCTTTTAAAGTTCTTTAAATCATTCGGGGGTACAGGACAACCCAAATCGTTTTCTTTCTCTTGCTAATACAAGCCAGAGCTTTTTCATTTATTCTCTTTTTTTTCACCTTTATTAAGGTATAATTGACAAATAAAAATCATATATATTTAAGGTGTATGCTGATGTTTCGATACACATATACATTGTGAAATAATCACCACAATCAAGGTAATTAACACAGCCATCCCCTCACACAGTTACCATTTTTTTGTGTGTGGTAAGGACATTGTAAGGTCCACCTCTGAGCAAATTCCAAACACGCCACCCAGTACTGTTAACTGCAGTCACACTGCGGTGCCTTCAACCCCAGAACTCATTCATCTTGCGTGAATAAAACCGTGCGCCCCTTGACCAATGTCTCCTCCCCACTGACCCCTCCCCAACCCTAAACTACAGTAAAGCTACAATGTAAAAAGGGATCCACATCTACAATATTAAAAAGAAGAGGAAGATGAGGACAGCAGGGGAAACATACATAGAGAAAGAAGAAAACCACGTTAAAAAGATAAATGAGGCAAGATTTACTTAGACGATTCAATAATAAACTCAAAATCTTTCTGGTTTTATCGAGGCTTTCACACCTATTCTTTTTCATCTTGATATCTGCAACAATCCTACAAAGCAGGCGAGGTATTTGCACAGCCATTTCAGGATGGGAAAATACAGAGTTAGAAAGGTCAAATGAATTTCCCAAGGCCACTCAGCTAGTGAAGGTTTGAGGATTTGAACTCAGTCTTCTGAACCAACAGTCTTTCCTGGTGTCACACTGTTCAGCCGTGGACACAAGTTTCACGGCGTCAGCAGTAAGCCCAGTTGTCCCATCTGAGGGCGGAAGGCTCCTTCATCTCGCTGGTTATGCCAGACACACAGGAAGCAAGCCCCTCCCTCCATGGAAACAGAGGCATCTAGTAGATACACTACTTTGGACTGAGCACTGACCTACCTCAACATCGCTTTTGAAAATACAATTATTCCTGAAAGACGTTGTGATTTAGGTTTCTAGCATTTGAGCCTGAATTAACTTGTCAGATTAGGTAGGGTAGGAAGGCTAATCTTTTGAAGAATGAAAACCATCAAAAGGAAAGTGATGCTGAACTGCTTAGATCCTAGTACTGTCCAACGGCTACCTTCTTGAACCAAAGCTAGTGGCAATTGTTTTAGGTATTGTGAAACTAAATCAATGTAGTCACTTCCTCCAAAACCCTGTAGTAACTGTTCAACTTCTCTGACCAGTAAGTAGTCTTCTGAGGCCTCCCTCTGAGTCACCAGAAGGCAAACCCAGTCAAATCTAGGCATACACATGCCCTTGCCTCTCTCACCTGGAGAAGCAGGAAGCCATGAGGCGATGTCCCAAGATCTGGATGCCCTCCTTCTGGATCATCTTTGAATCCCCAAATCCTCAGACAATATGAGAATGGGGGACTACCCTCTTTTCAGAGAAGGCACTTAATTGTATCATTTGCCAACTAAGTTTCTTAAAGTCTTAGTACATTCTAACAAGTATCAAGGAGCAACAACCCATCATCTTTAAAATCCTGCTCTGTATTTTTAATCTTTATACAGCAATATCCTACCGCAATTTGCTGTCACGGATGGGTTGTCTCTGTGTTATAGGCAAACCACATCATATCGGGCTTTGAGCAGGAGTTACTGGAGCGAGGAAAGGGTACGTAATTTGACCTGAGCAATTGTAAATTCAGGAAAATGCTGGTGCGCTATTGTCAAGTGTAATCTAAGAAGAAGTGAAAAATTATGACTTAATCTCAAATGCCTACAACCCTGAGCATTTCTGATCTAATGGCTTGAGTTCAATAATCAGGAGGCTGAGAGTGAGTTCATGTCTGCCATTACTCCTTGATCGCGGCCAAATCATAACCCATCTGGACATTCCTTTTTACAAAATTAAAGCCACTATGCCAATGTCATTCTGTTTCTTTCATGGACAGAAGGCATTTTTCAATAAGCAAGTTCACCAGAATGACTGTACTAAATTTTTTTTAATTCATTCACCAGTATTTTAAAATCCAAACCACATACAAGACAAATTGCTAAATTCGATTTATTATGCTGAGTACTACACTAAGCAGCTGAAATTCTGGATGATTCCAGTCCACATGGTTATGGCTCAGGCTCTATGTAGAGAACACCTAAGAATGCTTTACTTTTTCTGAGTGGAAGTAAAATTTATTTATTTCCAATTAGCACCAGACAGAAACAACTTATCAAAAGGAGCCTCAAAACATGTTTTAACTTAATCCTTAACTTCACAATGCATAGGGGAGATACTTTCTGATGTTCTCAGATCTATAGGCATCATTAATCCATTTTCTAAAACACTGCTAAGCATGTGTATTAACTGGAGAAGCACTGCAAGAAACTCTGCTTGTCAGTTCTGAAGAAGCGATTACCTCCTGGGAAACAGGTTTTAAAGAAAGAGGATTCTGGTTGCTGTTTTGAGAAAACTTTTAAAACTAATGATGTTTTATCCCAGCATCGGGCATCCTACTTCCTACATCCAATTCTCCTCCTGACATCATCTTAAAGAATGGTTTTCATTTGTTGATCTCCATATTTAAATTAATTGTGCTGGTTCTGCCATATGGCACATCCTCCAATGGGAATATTTTTTCTAGCTCCTTATTCACAGGTGTGAGTGATTAATATCTGAGTTGCGTTCACAGGAATCTTGGATGCATGGTTCTGTACAACAAACTGCTGTTGGCATTGATACCATCATTACCTTGTCCCAGCCCTTCCTGGGTGGTAGTGAAGGCTGCAGATAATGGGGTGGATTAAATTTCAGACGTTAACTCGTCCAGCGCTGCATTAGATGGTTGACATGACCCCTGTTAAATCCCCAAGAGGACAGCCCCATTTTTGCCTACCATGCAGGGCCACTGTGAACATGGAAACTTACGTTTGGTGCACCTCTGGGAGCCAGGAGCCTTACTCCAGCCTTGACAGCACTGCCCTCCACAGACGTTGACCCTGAAACAAAGGAAGACCCCTGAGTCCAGCAGTAGCAACCCTCTCTTCCAGGGAACCCAAGCCGCCTGCTTCCACATTCCTCCGGCTTCCAGAGAGTCCCAAGGGGTACCCAGGATGCCCAACCCAAACCTACTCGGAGAGAAGGGTAAGGACCATGTGTCAGGGAAGTGTGAGAGAACCAAAAAGCCTGCATAATCTAGAGCTATACAGGATGAGAGAACAAGGTCCAAATAAGTGGTTTCCTTAACCCTCAAAGTAAAGTAGAGCTAAATGTATTTTGCACATTATCTGCGCTCACATTTTAAATTGAATCTGAGTTTGAGAAATGGTCAAACAGGGGTGAGATCACAATGCCTGGAATCATCCCTGAAGAAAAATACCAAATAAGCAAAACTAGTTTCCTCCCCACACCCCCAACCTGTGATTAATAGGGGCGGGGGGCGGGGGGCGGGCAGGGAAGATGTTTATGAGTCCTCAAGAACAGAAATTTTCCAACCGAAAAATTCTGTCGATTCTAAGACATCCCGCCCCAGGAAAGCAGACCCCACAGGTGCAAAAGAGCGAAGCCCATAATTTCTAGGATGCTGAAAAGTTCCAGGCCACAGAACAGGAACCAAAAAATTTTTTTTTCTTTTATTAGCTAAGAAAAAGTAAATAAAAACCGAGTTGCAAAGAGTTTAATTGATGCTGAGGAATTAAGCTGTAGTGACTTCATGTTTACACTCACGGAGAAGCAGCAGTGTTCGAGCATAGCAGGTTACGCCCCAGGCAGAAATGCTTTTTGTGTTTACCCGCAACTCAGAAACAATGCACTCG
>NW_011888981.1:2912990-2929485 GCF_000151845.1 Pteropus vampyrus
GAGGGAGGGGAGGGGCGAGGGCAGCGGGCTGCGCAAGGTGAAGGTCCGAGGGCCGAGCCGCGGTGCGGGGGGCGCCGCGCCCGGCACCCGATGAGAGTGGGTGAGGGTGGGCGTGAGCGCGCGGCACGCTCGCAGGCAGCCCCGGCTGCAAAGTCTTTAAAAAGTTTCTCTCGCGGTGGAACCCAGTGTCAGATCTGAACAGCCAATCTCCGGCAGACGTGACGTCAGGCAGCAAATCCTAATTTGGGAAAGCGTGCGATGAGCCTGAGAACGCGCCGCCACCCTCCACATCCACATAGTTACTGTGAGTCAGTGAGGCAGAGGTCCCCGCTCGCGATCCCGTGCCCCGGGAAAGGACAAAGGACTCGGCCAAGTCTCTTGAACGGTCCTTGCCTTCTGGAAGCCGCCCAGGAGTCGTTTGATATTGTTTGGAAGGCATTTCCAGGCATTTTCTTATCGGTGTTTGCTCGGGTACTTGCTGCGGGGATTGGATTAAAATACCAGATCGAGCCCCAGGAAGGACTGCTCGGGGTGCCCCGCTCTCTCGATTGGAAAGCCTTTAGATGGCTCTCTGTGAGACTGTAAACTCTGCCGCATGCCTGTTTCTCCGCCTGCAGCGTCTGGTACCCTACCCTGGCGTGGCATGTACGAGCGTGCAGGACTGACAGCAGGGGGCGACAGCGTAGACGAGGAATCCCGCAAAAGGAATTAACCTCAGAGACAGACCTGCGCTTGGTGAAAAGGCCTTTAACATTGAACTACAGAGTTTAGGATCCATGACAACCCCAAGCCATTATTAGTATTTTTTTTTTAAGTCAGATAAGTTCCCTGGAGCCCTATCTTAAAGAAAAGAGTCATTCACTGGAGATAACCCAAAATCACACTAAGGGAGATGCAGAATGTTCCAGGGGACAGAGTCCCTTAGGGTCATAATGCTCTTTAGGGAAAACCATGAAATAATGACATTTACTTCTAGCATTTGAATTAAAGAACAATGTCTCCAGCAAGAATACACAATTTTATTATATGAATGCAAGAGAGCCTTTTTTAAAAAGCCATTTAAGAATGATAATTTCCAAGGCCTTGATTCTTGTTCATATTTATTTATGAGTCATCCTTTTATTTTGTTGTCTGCCTGCATTGGCTAGTAGACAACTGGTAGCAGGTGACGATGGTTCAAGAAGAATTAATAGAAAAAATTTTAAATTGAGGAAAGTTAATCCATCGATCTGTCTTTTTTCTGTCCGTTGAAGAAAGACCTTCAGTATTTGATTTGGCAGGAGGGGCCTCGGTTCATCCTTCTGAACACCAGTTTCATATGCAAACACTCTCTGAGAGCCACCATCAGAGAATAAATAGCATTGGACTAGAGGGAGAGACCTCAGTTCGGTCCTAACACTGCTGCTAAACAGCCAGAAGACCAGAGGCAGTTCACTTCTCCTCTCTGAACTTCAACTTCCTCCTCCATAACACAAAGTAGTTGGATTAAAAGTTCCTTCCAGCCCTCACAGACTTTGGCTCTAAGAACATCCGGGGTCCCTGTGGACAGGATCGGTGAGGTCACCCCAGGTCAGCCTCTGAGCCAGGCCAAAGGGAACCAGCTGAGAAGATTGAGGAAGGAGAGTGGGTGGAAAAGCTGCACTGGGTTCTGTAGGAAGGATATAACACAAGCTAATAAACATCCACCAAGTGCCTACTCTGCTGGCAAACACAGAGGCTGACCCTCTGCAGATACCAAGTATCACAAGGCACAACCCCTTTGTCCTATCTGGTTAGGGAGACAAGATGTAAATAAACAAGAACTTTAAAAAAGATAAACAACAACTGAATTAAGCAACACTTTGAGATAATGTTGAACTCGCAAGGCAGGACTTGATTTGTACAATGCCAATGTCACTGTACAACGCTTGCTATCTCGTGGAAGATTCACAACATGTAGAGAAAACACTTCCTACCTGCAACTCAAATCAGTCTACAGAGATTTGACTTTTCAGATAGGGATTATAAAGTAGCCCTTGACATAAATGGCAGGGGGCGGGGGGTGGCGGGGGGGACACTATCTAGAAGCACTACCTCCATTCTGAAGAGCCAGGACAGGAAAGGAGAGGTGTCAGACAGGTGAAAGCTTGGGAAATAGTGAAGGACAGACATTAGTGCAGCGGTGGGTGGGCTGTGCTTGTGGGTCTCTCACAGGCCCCTGATGAACATCAGAGCCTCTTTCACTCAGTGAGAGAAAGCTGCCTGCAGAGGGCAGAACTTGGGCAGGTAGCCAGAGGGCTGGGCTCTAGAGCTGCTACTTTATCATGGGAACTACTTGGGCAAGTCATTTTGCCTTTCCGAGTCTCAGTTTCCAGAGAGCCTGGGGATCAACCCGAGGTCCTTGCATGTGGGGAGAGCAATGACCTTTACTATGTTCTGAGGCTCTGCAGAAAAATAATTTTCACTAGTAAAAAGATGCAATGCAATCTTCCTTCTTCTTGACCTGCAGCAATGCAGAGGGAGGTATTTCACCCCAATCTTTTAACCCGATTACAGCCTGCTTCATGACATATTTGGATCTAGCGCAGTTAGAGCATCTCTGAAACATAACCACAGGAAGAATCTCTAGTTTGAATGTTAATCGCATTCCCAAAGGACCCATAAACATTTTGTATACATGTGTGTATACACAACCATTAATGTAGCAGTGTCCACATACGTTAGCAGCCCCATTCCTGGGGGAAAACTCTAGCAAGTCACAGTTTTACAAATAAATCTCTTGCTATTCACATAACTAGCAAGATAATCCTTGAAAAATATGTACCCTATGTACTATCATATGAATTGGTCTCTCCTCTAAAACACTGAACTCACTCTATAAGTGAAAGCCTAGTTTCTGTCAGGCATGGAGACCATCCTTCGCCATGTCCAGATCCAGTTTAATGCCATGGATTCCGGACCCATACCCCCCCGCCCCCCAGGCGTCAAGGTCCATTTATATTGGCAGTACACAACTTCTTGGTTTAAAAAACAAGTCTTTAAAGATTTCATAAAACTTCTTGGACTTCAGATGGTTTTTACAAAACAATACTCAGATGAGCTAAGTGTAAATGAATCAGAAAAGAGGATTATGTTTCCCATAAAAACTCATGGGGTTTTGAGGATTAGGGGAAAGAAAGGAAGGCTGGCAAACGCCAAACATTTTAAAGCACTTTGAAACCATAAGTCAAATTTAAAACGTAGCCAGTTTCCCTCATCCTCACACTTTATGAGTTTCGTAACTGAAAATCTTTTCCTACATTTCAGATCAGCTACAAATCAAATTTAGTGGCTGCCTGTGATCAGAACTGCTTCCACCCATGTTTTCTTCCAGCCTAGGATTTCATGGAGTATCTTTCAGTCCCCTTATAGTTTCATCAAGGAATTCTTAGAAAGAGAAAGGCAGGGGAGATGGGTAAGAGAGGAACAGGAAGTCAGCACGTTGTAGATAAAAGGAAGAGAAAAAAGGAAAGTAAGAGCAAGAGAAAGATTGAAGAATAGAAAAGAAAGAGAGAAAGGGACCCCTGGATGGCTCCCGGGGGGCCATAGCCTTTACCCTATACCAGCTTCCTCAGGAACTCTGCATGGGGAACAGTCCAGGAAATTGGCGGATTCAGAGAGGAGCCAGGAATTTAACCTCAACTAATGAGCCTTATTTGATCTGGAAGAATCGCGATGAGAGTGCCGTCAATACTAGTAAACTCGATTGCAATTGTATTACTTTTACTATTTGGGTGAAGATCAATGGGGGAAATAGAAACTCAGAAGAGATGCCAGCAGAAGTTATTACTTCAGTCTTTACTGGAAGATGTGTATTTTTGATGTCTGTCCTTGAACTGGACCAAAAATGTAAACCTGACAGTAAAACCAGAGTCCCTATTTATCTGGTTTTTTAAAATGTTGCACTTACAGTTTCATTATCAAAAGTTCAGATCATTAGAGGCTGTAACTATCCAAGATTGGAATACATTTGATTGCTGACTGAATAAAAGGTCATGCTATAATAAGGATTGTTTAAAAGAGTACAGGACTGTCACTTAAGAGTTTTTATAGCTTTTTCTCTCTCACTTCTTTGGGATGAATTTTTTTCAAAGTTTGAAATTCCTTGTGACCTAGGTATGATGTGAGAGTGATGATCCTCCTGGACAAAAGTTAAAGGACTTTTAAAAAGTAATTATTATGTATAAAATGATAAATAGGTAATTTAGATAATTTTAATTTGGACTTGAGTTAAATATTTTGTCTACATATTGTCTTGGCTATGAAAAATTCAAATTTATGGTAACTATTGAGGAGCAATACTCTCCAACTTCAGGGAAAATTCTAACTTTTTAAATAAGATATGATGATGATTATGTTTTTAAGTTCTTTTCATGCATTTCTTATTTTATTAATTTGCCTGAATGATATGACCAGATCGGTATCTACATATTTTCATTAGTAGAAAAATCTGTGTAGAAAAGTCTATGCCCTTTTTACAATGATGACTTATATTTTAAAATCGGCATAAATATTTGCCTGCAAAAGCAATCCTAAACAATTACAATTAAACTATACTATGTAAAAAGACCTTATTGTGAAGCATTTACCCCTTCAAAAATTATCGCGTTTCAATTTCTTGGAGCAACACATTAAGGGATGTGGTTCTTAATTCTTCATTCTGTCAACAGAGGATCCATGCTGAATAAAATGGTTTGGTTTGGTTTTTATGTCTTAGACCATCCCATATTTGCTCATCTCATCATACAGTTTTACGCAGAAAGATTTACACTATGTAAATGGTTTTTCTGGAAATTATTGGTTATAATATTTTTAAGGGAGCAGAATGGCATCTTTGTTTATAAGAGAACATTGTAGATAAAGTTAAACTTCCACGTCAAAAAAGAAAAGAAAAGAAAGAGAAGGGAAAGGAGGAGAGAAAGAATATCGAGACAAAAAGAGAGGGAGATGCAGTGGACCTAAAGAGGTAGATAGAGGTAAGGAAGGAAGAAGACTGCATCAGAGAAAGGGGAAATAAAGGAGAAATCAGGAAGGAGAAAGGGAGAAAAGAGAGAGGTGGGGAAAAGGAAGAAGGAAAAAATTTAAATAAAATGTAGGGAGAGAATAATTATACCCAGAACCTGTGGGCTAATTTTTTCAGGTTGTTCACTAAGATTCTGGCAGCTGTTTCTGAACATCAGCTGATTCTGACCTGAATATCAGCTTGTCCAGGTTGGGACTAGAATTAAACCTGTGACCTTAGATGGTGCTAGCATGGTTTGGTTGGCTGGCTGCCCCACGCCTCATACAAACTGATAGGGACAGGAAGTCTCGTGTTCTCCCCTACAAGCAGGTGGCCAACTTTAGTTGAAGACTCCTACGAATAGGTACTTCAGTTACTCCCATGGTTCACTCCCTGTTCTTTCAACCAGTTCATCGAAAAGCACGTATAAAGAAGATGAGAAGTACGTGACCTCCTCTGCACTTAACTCTGCTTTCATGAAAAATCACATGAAGCTTTACAAATGAAGAATGCGAAGGTGTCATTGGGTGGAGGTGTCAGTGTGTCTGCCAAGCTGTTGTGGGCAATATGGAGGTGGAGCTGATTGGCAGAGAAAGATGAGGTATCCCCCGGAACTGAGCGACAAGTGGAATTGAAGTTTACCCCAGGGTTTTCCGTCACTTTAAAGCTTTGGGTTTGAAATTTAAGGATCTTTAATTGTCATTCAATAAACATTCATTGGACAACCATAAGGCCTTAGTAGAACCTTGTAGCAAACTCGAAACAGAATTCCATTGCAGGTGGAGGAGTTAAAATAATACTGGTTGAATTGCATCCCAAAGTTGCCCCTGGACCAGTGAGTGCCTTTGTGCTGTGTGCCTGGCCATGGCAATATAGACCCTGTCCACATGCAGCGTGCAGTCCAATGGGGTAAACAGGCCTGGAACAAATAATTCCAGTATGGCGAGTACTGAAAAAGGACTGTTGGAAATGAGACCCACTGAAGAGAAAGGGTCAGGAGTATGGGCTGCCTTCCTACAAATTAACTCTAAATTAAAGTAAACTCTAAAAATAAAGTTTTGTGTACATTAAAATTCCCTTTCTGAAAATTCTGGTCCCCTTCTCACTTGCCTTAATCGAATATGATATCGATATAATTATATAATCAATATAATCGAATATGAGAACCACACAATGGCAGCTGCTAAAGACAACAAAATGCCTCTGTATACAGCGAACCAAAATCTGTTCATTAATTTATCTTTTACTGAGGTTTTTTTCATATCCATTTATTCAGAACTTTTGAACATAAAACATGAAACTATGTAATAATCAAATAGCTAGCAACACAGTTTTGTTTACACTTATCATTTACACCCTCCAAACCTCACTGGGCTATTGGCTAGTCAGCATTCCAGAGGGCATAAATAAATCACGTTCTTGTTCTCAAGGAATACACGACTTGGAAAATTCTAGGATATACAGCGAACTGAGATGCACCTCAACAGGGCAATCTATGAAACACCTTTGATCACAAAAAGGTTCCCAATTACTTGCATCTCAGCGATAAACACTCCTCTGAACTTCCTTTTGGTCAATGGACATTTTCCTGGTTCCCTGGCTTAAATGTAAGTTCAAAGATGCTCAGATGCCTGCAAGGTTGGTTTACTGTCAGGTGGGCAAGCAGAATAATGTCCTCTCCACTCAGATGTGGCTGCTTATAAATCGTGATCTAATTTTAAAAGGAACCTCCTGCTTTGCTTTACCTTCAGTGCTGTCCAGGTTGCTGAGTAGCTGGAACTGCTTTTTTGTTTAAATTTCTGGACATTACTAATCATTATTTCTCTTTTCTAACTTTCACCCAATGGCAGCAGAACATGATGCTGCCTAGGTTTAACATGATTGTGATTATTTTCCCAAATATTCTCTCTGTTGCCATCAAATGGATGAAGTATCATATAGTAGATAACTCAGCCTAGGGAAAAAAAGAAGAAGAAGAAGAAGAAAATGAGAGCACTATCCCCTCTCTACATATCAATTCCTAGTCAACCTGTCTGGTTCTCTAAGACCCAAAGCCCTTCAGAGATTGCCTCCTCACTTTTCCAACCTCATCTTGAGCTACTCCCCCAAAAGAACCTTCTGTTCCAACAACATCGATCTACCTGTTTTTCTTCTTTCTCTTTGAAAATGAAACTCAGCCACGAGCCTGCAAAAAAACAAGACACCCGTGTTTCTGCCTCTAGCCTCCCCTCCCATCAGTCTCCTAAAATGCCCTCATCTCTTCAGTTAAGTCCTCCCCTTTCTTCAAAATAGAACTTGAAATCCTTTTGGACCATCTTAAAACCTATTTACCCTTTCCTTCCAGTAGCATTTATCGTCCATCCCAGGCATTAGGCACATAATGCATGCTTTGTAATAGACATAGAAAACTTCTTGCAGGTGAACCCTTTTTCTGTTGTTGCTCTTGGTCCTAGTAAGATAAACCAGAATTCAGGCAAGTCATACTTGATAATAGTTGAGGTTTGCTTTCTTTTCCATAGCTGTCTGCAGGCAGTTCTGCGGAGCGGTGGAGCCCAAATTTTCCCCCAACCTAAATTAAGTTGCTTTAACTGGATCGAACAATGGCCCTCTTTAGAAAAAAAAAAAAAAAAAGTCTCCTACCTCTGAATTAATGGTTTGGAAAGTTCTGTAGAAAGAATTTTGTCATATTTGTGTCTGAAAACTGTTACACTGCCAGAGTTATATCATTAAAATGGTCAATGCTTTTTATAACATCTCTTTTTTGTTGCCCTCTCAACTTACCCTATTATTGGAGACCCGGACATACTCTGAGAATGCAACTAGTAAAAACCTACATAACATGGATGAACTGAGCAATATACAGAAGTAACTCACACCACCAAAGAAACAACAGCTATGCAAGGAGAGGCCTGGCTTTCTAAACAGTGAGGGGAGACCAGTAAAACCAGCCCAGCGTCTGATTCCTCCAGATTTCCTAGTTGTAAAGCCCCAACTACTGCTGAGAGGGATCAGGTTACATCTGCCAGCTGCCCAAGAACTTTACACTTAACCCTTTCCAATCCATACCCTGAATGTTAACGCTGCCATTTTACTTACTAGAAAGAGCATCTTCCCGTCTTTACATTTTCCCACCTTCTTCCCTATGTACAAGTAACTGGCCAATGCCCTGGGGAAGCTGCCTGCACCCATACTGACTTCCATGCTTCACCTCACCCCCGGACGCCTGTGTTGAGGACAGAGACCTTGTGTGTCGTCTCTCCCATGCTGGACCCACTGCAAGTCATAGTAAATGCTTGTAAAAGTGTTCGTTGAGAATGACTGTCTCTTTGGATGCCTAATTGCAGCAGGTGGTCCACAATAAGAAACTTTTCAACTACCTTTTTTTCATCATGAGCACAAACCTTGCCCAGGATCCTTAAGTTGTCAAAGATTTGGAGATTGATTCATTCAGTCCAACTCATTCACTGACTTATTCATTTATTCATTCACTGGACATTTTTGAGGGCCCATGGTTTTTTAATGAACAAAAAAATGGGGAAAAGATTTTAGAAATGTTTGCTTAGGGATTGAATATACCTGACTAGATCCAGGACTCTCTCTGAAAGTCGAGGAAATTAGAAGGCATAGGATAAAGAGATGGATAGGTGTAATCTCTTTCTGCAGGCTTCTTGCAGCTAATTGCTAGAAAATCATTGGCAGAAAATCTATATGAGCACATATAACAGCATCTGTAGAATGTAAATACTTAATCTGGGATATTTACATCCCAGGAAAAAGTAGAATATATATGATTAAGAGCACAAACTTCGTTGTCAAACAATCTGGGCTCGAGTCTCAGTTCTGCTCCTAAGTATGGCAGTGACCTTGGGGCATTGGCTCATATTGTGGTTGAATCTAGGAAGCAGCTGTCTGGGCCTTAAGGAACTAAACTCTTGAATCCCCCTGAACAATCACTTTTATGAGGGAATGTTTTTGAGTTCCTCAGTGCTGTCCTGGGAACCACTTCTCAGCTGGAGATAGATGGAAACAGATAATCTCAGCCTTAGATTCTAAGGCTGTCAAGGCCGCCGTTTTATTTTATCACTTTACAGTTCGGCACACAGAATAACTTCTCAGTGATCATGAAGTTTACTGGTAGTCAGCTCAGCACCTACACTTTTACTGCCCTAGCTCTTTCCAGTAGGGGAAAACCATTTCTGGAAAAATAGAGCTTCCTCCAGGGAATTTAGAGTCAAAGATATCAAAAACCGATTAGTCTCCTGTGTTCTTCACTGGGTAGAAAAGGGTCACAGGGTCACTATTTCAGGTGCCTGCAGAGGCTAGGAGAGGATTGAGCCCAGAGGCAGCTGCCAGCTGCCCAAGAACTTCTGCCCAAGAGGCAGAAAAGACCTCAGTTTTACAAAGGGGGGTGGTGTAGAAAGAGAAGGAAGAGAATCATTCATACTCATTCACTGAGCACTTACAAAGACCCATAAGTGGCATAGGAGTGGGGAGGAGGTTCAGCACTTGCCGTCAAAGAAGGGGGCTTTCTATAGATATTTGCCTTTGTAACCAATCAAAAAAGGCATTGTGTGATTCAATAAACCATGTATCTCTTAAGCTTCTATTTTCTTATTGTTCCAACACCTAGCACAGGGTTCAGCAAGCTCTTTCTGAAAAGGACCTGACAGTAAATATTTTCAACTTTACAGGCCATACAGTCTCTGTCGCTACCACTCAGCTTTGCCATTGTAGCATGAAAGCAGCCACAGAGAATACATAAAGGAATGGGCATGGGCGGATTTGATCTGTGTACCATAGCTTGCCATCCCCTGGTTAAATCCCCTGGTCTGCATAGGGTATTGGGAGGATTAAATGAGCTAATCCAAGTAACACACTTTGAGACAGCCTTCTTTCATTTTCTTTTCTTTTCTTTTTTTAACACCTACAACATCTGGTATTCCTAGGTTGTCTCCCATCCAAGTACTAACCAGGCCCAACCCTGCTTAGCTTCCAAGATCAGACAAGATTGGGCACTTTCGGGGTGGCATGGCCATAGACCCAGGTAACACACTTTGTATAGCATACCGGAAGTCAGTGCTCAATGAATGTTAGCTATTATCATTGCTCTGATTTGAGGCTGCTGCATCCGTATGTGCTGCCTTTGCTCACTTTAGTGAGTGATGTAGTTCTCGGAGCTCTTCAGGAGATACATCCAGCCCTTACCCTCTCGGGCATATGGAGGATGGCATAGATTAGATTCACTAAGAAGAACCCTGAGATGGAGTTTAGTGCACAGGATGTTTATTAAGGAGTGTTCTTGGGAGCAACCCCTGTGTAAAGGAAGAGAAGGAACCAGGATTGGACAGAACGAAAAGTCTAGTTGTCCAACAACAGGCTGAGCCAAATCCACAGGGATCTCTGGAGCTAGAATGGCCATCAGAGTTGTCCCACACTGGGTCAAAGGCATTGTGCCTTGGTATCCCTACCTGGAGCAGTCACGGGATGTGGGCCCCCCTGGGAAGACTATGTCCTTGGGTGAGGCAGCTCTGCAGCTCAGGCACTCCAGGAGGAACTGACAAGTGAAGACTTTCTGCTGACAGCACACTCAGCAACTGGAGTGACAAGGGTGGAAGGAGATGTGATCAATCCCGATCCTGAATTCTGCACAGAAATGACATGTCACTTGCAGCCCAAGCATATAATTGTTGCTGCAAAATTCTTCAGAGATCCCTTTCTCTGTAACAACCAGCAATTTCAAGATGCATTCCAGAGGGACAATAGTGAACAGAGTCCCCTATCAACCTATAATGGAAACAATATAAGCAAGACTTAAATATGAGTCCTTCAAAGCCACAAAGATTTTGGGGTTGTTTGTTACTGTGGTATTGTTAGTTTTATATTTATGGGTCCTCAGTAGCAGCTGCAGAGGCTACTCTAGACATAATTGCATGCTTTGAAGTGAAGACACCCTTATAATCTTAAAAAACCATGGAACTGCTTTGAAACCATCATAATCATTGCTAGCATCATCATCATGGCTAATATAAGCATTCCATAAGTTCACTAATTTAATGGTTACAACAACCTATATGTGACACAGATATTACTATTACCTTCATTTTAGAGAGAAGGAAACTGATACTTGTAGAGGTTTATTACTTTGCACAAGTCCAGGGGTGTGCAGACTATAATCTACAGTCCAGATTGAGCTCATGGCCTGTTTTTGTAGATAAAGTTTTATTAGAACACAACAATGCCTATTCATTATGTAGTATGTAATTACGGCTGCTTTCATGATACTGTGGCAGAGTTGAGTAGTTACATATGGCCTACATAGCTGAAAATATCTACCACCTGGCTCTTTACAGAACATTCCCTCTCCTTCCCCCACCCCCTACTCTACACAAGGCCTGGCTCCAAACCCAGATTGTCTCACTCCAGAGACAACACTGATAATTCAGGTATAAGTAAACACTAGGTAGGCTTGGAGCCTGTAGGAGTGTTATAAAACTTTCTCATTTTCATTATCCTAACTGTACACCTTTTAATTTAAAATTTTCATGACATTTATTTCCAGCAATATGACAGGCTTCTGAAAATCCTCCCCTAAAAACCACCTATAAAATGCTGGATAAAAGGAAGGGCTGACTTGGCAAGAAATTAAGGTAAATCTTCAGAGGCCAAGAATGAAGTAGAGGCAAGAATCCAGAATGAGCATAGTAAATTTTCATTCAAGCAAGCAGTGGACCCCTAAGGGCATTTGTTGGGGACTTGGGGACAGGCAGGTGACAAGGTAGTGAAGTGTCAGCACAGAGACTTTGGAATGGGTCCTCAAAGACCCCAAAGTCTGGACTAGAAAGTATTTACCCTATACAGGAAGACAATAAAGAAAATTTTGTATCTCAGCTTTGATTATGGTTGAAAGAAAAAAAAAAGTCTCTACCCCACTTCCCTACTACCAGAGATAATAATCAGAAACCAGGCCTCAAGGCTGGGGTTGAAATTCACTTTCTTGCCTATTCTGAAATCATTTAAGCCAAATAAATTTAAAATGGTCCTAGATTAGTAGCTCCCCAGGCACTTGGCAAAAGTAAATACAAAGAAAAAGAATAGTCTCTCAAGCTAAGTCTCATAAAACTCTCACAGATAATGCCCCAACAAAATGAGCTCACAGTAAAAATCACAAGACACTCACAGAGCAAGACAGCATGAGACAAAAGTTAAAAGAAACATCAAGCAACGGAATCAGACACACAGGTCTTTAGAAGTTAGAATTATCAGCACAGCTTGGCAAACTTTTTCTCTAAAGGGCCAGACAGTATATATTTTAGCCTTTGTAGGCCATTCAGTCTCTATCAAAAAGACTCAATTTTGCCATTCTAGTGTGAAAGCAGACACAAGCAGTATGTAAATTAACGGGCTTGGCTGTGTTCCAATAAACCTTTATTTACAAAAGTAGGGAGTGTGCCAGATTTAGCCAGCAAGCCATAGTTTATAAAATAAATATGTTTTCAATATTTAAAAAAAATTAAAACATAAGCAAAGAATAAAGTACTATCATAAATAGCCAGGCAGATTCTTAACTTCTAGAAGAAAAATATAGTTGAAATTTTAATGAATTAATTAGCAGAATAGAACAACTGAAAAATGTAATTAGTAAATTGAAAGTCGGATACAACAAAATTACTTAGAATATAGTTTAAAGAGACAAAGAAGAAAAAATTATGAAAGGGAGCTTAACAAATATGAAAATTTTGAGTGAGATGCTCTAACTCACATCTCTGAATTCCAGAGGCGTGAGTAGAAAGAATGGAGAGAGACAATATTCAAGAATTTTCATGGATCCTTATCTTTAGAAGTACAAAATATTCCGAAAAAGATTTACACCCGGACACATCCTGGTGAAACTGCAGAACATTAAAGACTTCAAATTAAATAGCTTAAAAACAGCCTGGGAAAAAGACAGCTTACCTACTTGACATCTGACTTCTTATGGAAAATGACAGACACCAAAAGATTGTAAGATAAGTCTTCAAAGTGCTGAAAAAAGAAAATTGTCAATCAATGATCGCCTACCCAGCAAAATTTATAATTTAAGAATGTGGATGATATAGAGATGTTTTTAGATGAGCAAAACAAGGTAATCATCAACAGACCCTTAGTAAAGGGAACGTCTTAAAAGTATATCATTTAAGAAGAAGGAAAAGGACCATAGGAGATCTGAGAGGTAAGAAGGATGGTAACCAGGTGAGCAAAGAAAATGGTAATGTGGATAAATCTAAATCAACATCAACACTAATAGCAACATCTAATTTGTGAAATTAAAAAAATCTGAGGGTGGGGGCACAGGGACTTCTGAAGTAGAGATACTATTCTGTTTCTTAAAATACTAGATACATAAATGTTCATTAGTATGTGTAGGTGTATGTGAGAGTGTGTGTATACATGCTGTACACTCTTTGCTATACATGATACATTTTACAAAATATTTTTAATAGAAATAAAATACTGAATAACAGCCTAATAAGCTGGAAAGAGATAAAGCACTCTAAATTTAAAAGGATAAATATAATAACTTTAACCATTAAAAAGGTAGAAAGAGAATCTATAAGTTCCAACTTATTAGAGGAAAAATAGAATAAGACAAAAGAATGGAATAAGAAAAGAACTTTGTAGGAAAATAGAAGGCATAAAAAAAGATAGTAAAAATTAATCCAAATATATCAAAGATTATAAAAAACAATAATGAATTAAACTTGCCAGTTTAAAAACAGTTATTTTTAAAATCTAGCTATAATCTCATAAGAAACACACTTAAAACAGAAGTACATCAACTATTTGCCAGTAAAATAATGGGAAAAGCTATATAAGGCAAATGCATTTTTCCAACAAACAAACAAACAAAAAACACTTTCTATTCGTTTTCTGGTGTAACCTTCAAATCTTCATAGAAAGTGACATAATAAAAAATTTTTTTTTAAAAAAAGAATTAAATGTAAAGAAAGAAATGAGACTAGACCTGGGTTCAAAATTCTCCAAAAAACCTAAAAAATAAGAAAAGATAGTTCCACATGTGCTATACCTGTGGAATTCAAGCAAGCATTGGTGAAAACCTGGAGTTTAATAGTAAACCAAAAATAAATGCAATTTATCATTAGTCCAATTCCGGTCAAATTTCTTGACTTAAAAACGGCGTTTAAAAAATAATCAGATAACATTCCAAAATAGCTAGTGTTTTCAGACAAAGGACAGTATCATCACTTTTAACTGTTACTAGGACTCTAAAATTTACGAGACATTATTAATTTAAGGATTCGAGGGAAAATATGTAAATAAATTTGAAGTATGAATGGATTTGACTATTTTGAAGTTTCAGGGACAAAAATTTGCGTATAAAGGTGGATAATTGCCACATTAAAATAGAGAAAGATTAGAAAGAAGCTAAATAAATAACATAGGGATGATTAAAGTATGAAGCTTGTGTATAATGTTTTCATAACTATTTTAGAGACATGGGGAAATATCTATGATATAATTAGTAAACAAAATAATATGTGAAAGTATAATAACAAAATAATCACAAATATATCTAAATGTAGTAAGTGTGTCCAGAAGCAGGATTGAGAGGAAAAACAACAGAATATTAAGAGTGATGTGGAAATGAGTTATATTTATTTTCTACTTTATACTCTGTTTTCCAAGTTTTCACGAGAAATTTTATAATCAGATGACGGAATAATTTTATTTTACATCTTTACTATTTTGTGTGGTGTTACATTTTATAGTCCAGAATCCCTGTGAATGAAAGATTAATTCTGGAAAGAGAAAACATGGCAAGCCTTTAAGAGGCTTTTAAGAGATAAGAAAATTGCTCGCCTAATTAGTACATAATATAAAGTAACATCCTCACTCAAAATTTCAAGAATGTGCAACAAAGCCACACCCAGAGGCCATGGCTAAGGAGGTACACCTGATTAGGTCTGCATTCACTCTGCTCTCTGAGGTGAGGCAGGAGCGAGAATGTAGGGCTCTAGACAACCCCCTCGCTTTGTGACTGTCTTCTCTCCTCCCCCATCCATCCCTCTTCCCTGCAATAGCTCTCCCCACTTCTTAGCCTCCAGTGTGGTCAGTACTATCAGACCCTGCTCTTCCTGACTCCCCTCCTTTCTGCATCTTTCTGAGCACCTACCTCATCATAAGCTCTGGAGGGCACAACATTTCTCTCACCATCCCCTTGGTGCCCACGACCAGCCCATGATAGGTACCCAATAAATATCTGTCGACTAAATGAATGAGAGAATGAAATGAATGGGGGCCCCTCTCTGTCCCTTTGTGGCCTCCTCTTCCACTGCTCACCCTTAAATAGAAACAAATTCCACGCTCAGTTGCTTTTCCTTTTCATTCTGTACTTTCCCCCTGGATGATCTTTCTTCCTCTTTCATTAGCCATCACTCACAGGAAAATGAGCCCAACTTTTCATCTCTACCTCATCTTTTTTTCCTCTCATCTGTATTTCCAACTGCTTGTAGTTGGACCTGTAGACATTCCATGGTCTCATCCACAACTCGTTATTTTGTCCCCACTCATTCTTCCTCCCTGGAGCTCCGACTTTGTTAACATCACCTCCAACCCTTCAACATTCCTCTAAGCCTCGCTGATGAGCGCTGCTGTCTGTGGAATCGCCTCTCTCCTTTCTATTGCCACCGCCCTGTCCTACTTCTCACCAAGATCATCACCAAAACCTGAAGCGTTTCCTTACCTCGACTCTGCACTTTCCATGGCAGCCGGACTTATTTTTTAAACCGCGAAGCTCATCACATCTTCACCCTGGCTCAAAAACTTCTCATGTTTCCCATTGCCTTCAGAATGAGGCCCAAGCACAAGGCTCCTCCCAGACTGGTTTGATCTCTTCCCTGCTTCATCCCCCAGCACCTGTCCCAACACAGCCACCACTTTGCCATCCATTCTCCCTTCTCTCCCTTTCCCTCCCTCCCTCCTTCTCTCGCTCACTCCCGCCTTCCCTCACCCTGGCCAGCTACCTTTATGACTGCTCACATTCCTCCACCTGCATGGATGCCATTCTCCCACTACTCTGCCTCTCAAATTACTCTTCCTCCTCCAAAGCCCATATCAAGTGTCACTTCCTCTGAGAAGCTTTTTCCCAAACCTCCAGCCAAGACGAAGGGCACTCCCCTTTGTGGTCGGGTTGCATCTCCATAAAGCCTCCATTAGAGCAAAGCTCAAGGTTGTCAGCTGCAGGTGGGCGGACAGAGGGAGACAGGCCTGTGCCCTCAAGAACCTGAGTACCGGGGATGTAAGGTTTCCCTCCTAGAATGAACCCATAAAAACCATATGTAATGGAAAAGAACCAAAGTGCATGCTAGGCTCGCAGGCACCACTCTCGTTACTAACAACAGCTGTAGGCTTTGGCCAGTGGTGTTACTGTGGTTGTGGAAAAGCTGTGTTCACAGAAGCGGGGGCTGTCAGAGAAGG
>NW_011888981.1:2929535-2968803 GCF_000151845.1 Pteropus vampyrus
GCTCAGTTGCTTTTCCTTTTCATTCTGTACTTTCCCCCTGGATGATCTTTCTTCCTCTTTCATTAGCCATCACTCACAGGAAAATGAGCCCAACTTTTCATCTCTACCTCATCTTTTTTTCCTCTCATCTGTATTTCCAACTGCTTGTAGTTGGACCTGTAGACATTCCATGGTCTCATCCACAACTCGTTATTTTGTCCCCACTCATTCTTCCTCCCTGGAGCTCCGACTTTGTTAACATCACCTCCAACCCTTCAACATTCCTCTAAGCCTCGCTGATGAGCGCTGCTGTCTGTGGAATCGCCTCTCTCCTTTCTATTGCCACCGCCCTGTCCTACTTCTCACCAAGATCATCACCAAAACCTGAAGCGTTTCCTTACCTCGACTCTGCACTTTCCATGGCAGCCGGACTTATTTTTTAAACCGCGAAGCTCATCACATCTTCACCCTGGCTCAAAAACTTCTCATGTTTCCCATTGCCTTCAGAATGAGGCCCAAGCACAAGGCTCCTCCCAGACTGGTTTGATCTCTTCCCTGCTTCATCCCCCAGCACCTGTCCCAACACAGCCACCACTTTGCCATCCATTCTCCCTTCTCTCCCTTTCCCTCCCTCCCTCCTTCTCTCGCTCACTCCCGCCTTCCCTCACCCTGGCCAGCTACCTTTATGACTGCTCACATTCCTCCACCTGCATGGATGCCATTCTCCCACTACTCTGCCTCTCAAATTACTCTTCCTCCTCCAAAGCCCATATCAAGTGTCACTTCCTCTGAGAAGCTTTTTCCCAAACCTCCAGCCAAGACGAAGGGCACTCCCCTTTGTGGTCGGGTTGCATCTCCATAAAGCCTCCATTAGAGCAAAGCTCAAGGTTGTCAGCTGCAGGTGGGCGGACAGAGGGAGACAGGCCTGTGCCCTCAAGAACCTGAGTACCGGGGATGTAAGGTTTCCCTCCTAGAATGAACCCATAAAAACCATATGTAATGGAAAAGAACCAAAGTGCATGCTAGGCTCGCAGGCACCACTCTCGTTACTAACAACAGCTGTAGGCTTTGGCCAGTGGTGTTACTGTGGTTGTGGAAAAGCTGTGTTCACAGAAGCGGGGGCTGTCAGAGAAGGATGGCGTCCAAAGACGCACATTCTGGCATTTTCCCAACCTTTTCTGGGGAGGACAATGCTGGGGTGTGGAGTAGGGGGCATTAGATTCCAGGCAGTGTTGTCTGGCAAGGGACAGGGCTAGTTTCCTTCTCTGGGCTGACTTTGACTTGAACTAACTATGCTGGGGGCTCTCTTTATTGTAGTCGTGCTATTCAGGAAACTTGGTGAGAATCAGCCACAGTGTGGTGAGCAACGCAGTGTGTAGAAAGGGCAGCCCCTGTTGTCATGTTCAGGTGAACTTACAAAGTCTGGTTTCTGAGCCTGTCAGGTTGAGGGTTGGTCCACCAGTCATGGCACTGTCCCTAGAGGCAGCCATCCAGCCATCCCCCTCACCACCATCGCCACCCACGGCCAGGAATAAGAGGTAATCACGCATGGCTGCGTCTCTCCCACAAGACCAGGGGTTGACAAGCTTCTTCTGTAGAGAGTCATACAGTGCATATTTTAGGTTTTGTGGGCTATGTAGTCTCTGTCGCAGCTACTCAACTTTGCTCTTACGGTGGGTGCTAAAGCAGCCATAGACAATATGTAAATGAACAGGTGTGTCTGGATTCAAATAAAACACTATTTACAAAAATAGGTGGTAAACCAGATTCGGCCCTCAGGCTATAGCTTGCCAAGCCCTGAAGCAGACTGTAACTTCTTTTCTTTTTTTCCTTTTTAATTGAGATATAATATTATATTAGTTTCAGATATATAACCTAATGATTAGATATTTGTATATACAGTGAAATGATCACCACAATAAGTCTAGTTACTATCCATCACCACGTAGTTACAAAATTATTTTTCTTATAACTTTTAAGATATCTCTTAGCAATTTTCAAATATACAATACTTGTATATTTGCTGAGTTGACACCAGCAACGGTGTCGTTCCTCCTTGGGTCCACTCAGGCATGCCTCGTACATACCACATGCTCACTGTGTCTATAGGGTGGGGCTGAAGGCCTTCATCTTATGTTCTTTCACAGTAGTGATCCTGGTGAACGCAAACCTTGCCATCAAAAAGAATCCTTCAGAGAAGAGATCCTCCGATAATACCCTTGACTCATGACGTCGAGTTAATATACTTCTGTGATGCCTCTGCTTTAGTGTAATAATCTGTTGACCCACCTGATGGCTGTTGGGGACTGTGTAATGACTGGGAGGACACTTTATTTGTGTTTACTGCCTTCTAAGAGCTCCTCAACAAATGTCTGTGGTACAATTGACACTTCTGAGGCAAAGACAAATTATCTACTAAAAGTTGCCCTTCAGTGGCTAATCAACTCAGATGCGATGCCTTCTGCTGATTGGGATGTAGGCTGTAGGCTATGCCTAAAGTGGGCAAATGGAGCTCCTTTCAACTTGAATCTGGGGATCTCACTGTGGCCTGCACTCTGGCAAGGCAAGAGGTTCCAAGGAGGCAGGGTGGGTTTTCTCAAGCGCTCACATGCACCCTGGACCAGGCTTTAGAATATGGTCTCTGGGAAGAGAGACCCTTTTTAGACTGGGAGCTCCTAAGGAGCAGAAACCCTAAGGAGCAGAAACCGAGAATTATTCATCTTTGGATCTTAACAGACAGAAGAGTGCTTAGGACATGTCAGGTGCTCAATAAAACTCCCACGGGTTGCCCTGGGAGGCATTTCTGTATCCTGGTTACCTGCTGCCTGCAACCTGCATGTGGCCTTGGTAGAGCCTCAGTGATACCCTAGCAGGGGGCCTCATCAGACTGCAGAAAGTCTTACCCACAATCCCTTACTCTTCTGCACCGCTTTAAAATTTGCAAAGTGCTTTTATGTGGCCTTTCTTTCTTTTAATTCACACTGAAACCCTAGGAGGTACAGGAATCTCAAATGGCCCTCAAGCTTCACCAACTTGTGGGGTCTCATTAAAATGAAGGCTCCATCTGTCAGACTATAAGCCCTCAACTGCCACCTAATCCCCCCATATCCTTATCATTTAAAATCTCCCCCAATTACTTCTGAGTGTCCTAGAAGCTATCTCAGGTTAGCTTATGAACAAGCCTGCAACACCCCTCACAGTCTACACGCATGGCCCACAAGCGATGTGAGAACAGCACTTGGATGCTGGTATTTGCCGTGAGCCCTTGGGATGCCACAGGAACAGTGGTTCCCCTCCACCACACGGCAGGACTTCATCACCATGGATAGGTCGGCTCCCCTCCAAAGCCCACTTGAAGCAGGAACAGGAAGGCACACTCAGGATGGGGCCCGAGGGCACAGGACACAGATGCCATGCTGATCTTCCATGGTCCTCCTGTCACCCCTTGGCCTCCCACATTCAGGGACACCCAGAAACTCCCTTCTCCTCCAGCTGAAAGGGAAAATCATGATACATATTATCACTTTCATGCAAATGGCTTCAGGGAAGGGTCACTTGCCTTCACATCTCATTTCGGCTAAGCCTCAGCCAGCCCTGCTATCATCTAGGCATTTTGTGGTCAAGAAAATTCAGTGAATAGGAGCAGTGGGGCATGAACCTGAGTCTTTGACTTTGAAATCACTCCACTGTTCACTTCTAAACAATTAATGGTCTATCTCATCTCCTTGTTGAATGAGATCTGGTCCATTTTCTACCTTTTAACATGTCCAAGTTAAGCTCTGGCCCATTCTTGATTTTTCCTTTCTCTTCCCACGTGTGGTGATTTGGCAGAGTTAAGAAGTGGAAGAGAGGTTCGTTGGCCTCAAGAAAAAGTCACTGCCATAGGCAGCTAAAGCAAAAGAATATTTTCTTCACAAAAGAAATTTTGGCAGAACCTGATTGTTTTCTGCAAACATTTTAAGCAACCGAAGTAAAGATCGTGAATGTATTTTCTAACAAGTGAAAGCTGCCTCTGTTTCGCTCACGCTTCCCCCTATTCCTTATGAAGTAGAAAATTTACAACGAAAGTAATTCTCTTCATCTTTCCACCCTCTTCACAACACAACCCCTGACCTTCGGAGCCTCCACCTAGAGCTGGAGCAAAATGACTAATAGGAAAAAGAAATATAAACCATAGGAAATAAAGAGTTCATCACACAAAACGTTACATTCAAACCATTGTCTCGAATGTTTTGGATAACTCTAGGTTTTAGTTTAGGAAAGAAAATGTGAAACAGAACAATTACATCACAAATGGAACATTTATATAGTTCCTGGGATAATATATATATTTATATATATATAACATTCAGCAAAGGGAAAGCCTGCATGATTTCAATGAGATCCAGGTGGAATAGGCCTTTCAGCAACGTCTACACACCAGCCCATAAAAATGATGGAAAAGGCACAAGACAAGAATAAAAACAACAAAGTGCCAGGTGCTCATCCTGACTAAACCCACATCCTCTCTGACTCTGTGCTTTCCAGCAGCTCCTACCATCCACTCACTCTCCCTTCCGAAAGCTTGAACCTCTCTCTTGGCTTCTGGGGTGTTCTGCTCATTGTCCTCCTCCCCTCCCCCACCTGGCAACCAAAGTCTCTCCTGGCCCAGGACTGGAGGGCAGCAGGGAAAACAAAATGGCCAACACAACTAGTAATAGTAAAATCTTCTAAGGCCCTTGCTAAGCATTGAGTGCTGGGTTGGATGCTTTGCCTGGATTATCTCACTTAATTGTGATAACCCTATAGGGCAGATTCTATAATCGCTTCTATTTTATAGTTGGGGAGAATGAGACCTAGAAAGATTAAGTATCTTGCACAACATCACCCAGCTAGTTAGTGGTAGAATCAGCTCTCAAACTTAATCTAACTCCAAAGTTAATCTCAGAAGCCATCTGCCTATGCATCTCCCCGTAATAGATATTAAGTATAGGTACTGTTTAATGTATTCATTTATCTGCCTTCAAAATAAATGCAAAAAGTTGATGCTATTTTATCCATTTCATAGAGGGGAAAACATTGATACATCACTTGAGCATATATACTACATGCCAGGAAATATACATGTGTATGCACCTGTGCGAGTATGTGCACATATGTGTGTGCATAGTTAGGATTATTATCCATGTTTTACACATGGGGACTCTGAGACTCAGAACAATTTCCTGGTTAGCAAAATTTGGATTAGAACTCAAGTCTGCTTGTATCTAGTTTTGACTGCATACCCCACACACCTACGAATAGGTCTTTTAATAAATCTCAAATAGTATCCCATAAACACGTACCACCTCCCAGATCTGCATCATCAGGTACAGTGTATGAAGCCAGGTGTGAAAAGCAGAGACACAGAAACGACTCATGAGGCAGCAAAGAAGATGGCAAGGGAATGGCGGAGTAGGGGCAACAGGTCTGAGCAACCTGAAGATGAAGCAGCCTACTTCCCTGAGGTCCTGGGGGGAAGCCACCAGGGCAGGCAGCGCAGAAAATGGAATGTAGACAGGTGGGACACAGTCCTAGCAGGAAGAGGGGAGGCCGTATTGAAGCAAGTTGGGACAGGATTTCCCTCCAGAAGGAAAGTGTGGCTTATTTTTTGGAAAGAAGGGCAGAAGAGGCCAATCCCTGCAGGCCTCTCCCCTCCTAAAAGCCCAATATCCCCCCTCCAATCCCTCCTTCCTCACCAGGTATAGTCCCTGCCCCTATTCCAGGGACAAAGAGAAAGCTGCTTTTGTACCACAGAAGGCCACATTGCAATCTGCATGGGGCCATTTCTACAAGTCGCGCTCCTATATTTGTCCACATCTGGTTTTTCATCAAAATCACACTATCAGTGAAATGACGATCTGCATATCTTCTTCTCCCTGCCAGTTTGTACAAGGTGCACTGCATTCCATATTTGTTCCTGGGATGATCAGAAATCACTTTGTTTGTATTCAGAGGAACTAGCAGTCCTAGAGGAACACTTTTCCATACACAAGATTATCAGTTGGAAAAAAAAAAAAAAACTAAGAAGTTTGGAGCACTAGGAAGTCAGAAAGAAAGTCTTACCAAGGGATAACGAAAAATGGGAGTCAAGGGTAAGAAGAATGGGATAATATGCAGAAGTTTCTGAACTATTGCTGGTACCTCATACCTAACTCTTAGTTGAAAATGAGAGAAACTCATCAGGAAAAACCCTTATGCATTAAAATACCTCTGACTTTGATGCATAGATGATGAGAGACAAAGAGAGAGAACTTGGAATGTTAACATAAACACAGCCATTCTCACATAGGTGAGATGGGACACCCACCTGAAATGCAGCCATAGAAGTAGCAGGTTCAAAAGCAACAGGAAAAAGTAGCTTTACACATGAAAAGGGGGTGAAAAAAGATGGCATGGTTCTGTCCAGAAAGCCACTCAGTAAAATTGGAAGCAGGATAGAATTACAGGCAAAATAAAAACAAGACTCTTTATAGGGTGAGCATTTCCATGGATGCCCAGGCAAGGATAAGGCTTTCTGAAGGCAGATCACATAACCACAAGCAAGCAATCATGGGAATGAGACTTGAACTATCTTTATGTCTGTTGGAGGTCACATTACGCTAAAATAGAGTCACTTATAAAAATTTTTAACATTCCTAGCTAAAGATTTCAGCTCTCAGAGAGAAGGGGAAACTGCCATTCTAGATATAATTTTAACCAACAAGAAAGAACTGGTTTCTATAGAAATTATAGGGACCTTGGGAGAACATGACTACGTCTTTTGGGAGTCCGGAGTAGCAAATTACGTAAATTCTAAAACAATTCTAGCAAAATAAGTAAACTCATAAGCCAGTGTGGCCACACAGAATACTTTCTCATGAACTTATGTTTTTTAAAGAATATGTTCACAAGAGATAATGAGAGATGCATATACAAGAACCAAAAAAATAAAAAGAAAGAAAATAAGTTTTTAGAAAGGAAAGGCTAAACCTCAGCGAATGGGAAATCTGAGAAACATGAGAGATTAAAGAGGTATTCCATGAAAGTTTCAGTAGAGAGAAAGTGAAAGAGAGAATGGGGTAGGAGAGGAGGGAGGGAGGAAGAGAGGGAGGGAGGTGGGAGGGGGGGAATAAAGAAGGAAGGGAGGAAGGAAAGAACAAAAAATAAAAGAAGGAGGAAAAGGATGAAGAAGAGGAGAATAACAAGGAAGTGGCAGGTCCCAGAAGAGGGTATAATGTTAATAGGCAACAAAAAGTCCAATTTACCAAATATTCGAATTCCATCTTCTGGAGCCAAGAGACTACATTTTGAATTATAAATGTGCAAAAAAGCAAAGACGACCATGAAGGAAGGAAAAGGGAGCTCACAATAAGTTAAGGAATAAAAAAAAAATATATTGGTGTAATAAATGAATTTAAACCTCTGGGTCCAGACAAATTATATTCCAGAGTGTGAAAAGAATTTGCAGATATAATCTCAGAGCCACTGGCAGTGAGTTTGAGAAATCATGGAAAATGGGAAAGATGCCAGACACCTTGGGAAAAATTCTATTTTGAAATATGTTGGGAATAAACCCCAACAGATCCTGAAAAGAAAAGATCTATAAGCTGGATATGATTCTCATCAAAAAGAATGAGTCCTACAGAAATGATCAGTGTGATGAGGAAAGTGGAAGCCACACCATACAAGGGAGGTTGAGAGGTCTATACAGCACAGAAATCAAATGACTACGAAGGGTAGCAAAGATTTGAAATGTGATCATGTATAAGAAGCTGTAGAATAGTTTTACATTTCCTTAGAAAACAGACCTAGAACCTATAGTAAATGAACCCATTAGTAGGTGAATTTTTCCTTAACATTTGAAGTATTTTCTATTATTCATTCATTTAACAAGTGTTTATTGAGCACCTACTTTGGCCAGGTACTGTGCTAAGCACTGAAGATACATGAAAAATGGCAAATATTAATGTATTTTCAAAATACTGTATCGCCTGTTAGAAAAATATACAGTTTCTACCTTCATTGGACTTAGAGTCTTACAGAGGAAAACAAACGATAAACAAGTAAATATAGAACATAATCACAGATTATAGCAAAAGCCAGGAAGGAAAGAATAGGGGATAGAGAGTAATGGAGAGTATCTGCTTTAAAGATGGTTTTAGGGAAAACGTCTCTGAGGAGGTGGCATTTGTGCTAACCCGCATGACAACAAGGGTAGAAACATATGAATACTTTGGGGCAGAGAGAACACTGGGCACAAAGGCCCTTAGACTAGAAAGAGCTGGACTTATTCCCAGGACTGAAAGGAGTCGGGGTGGTAAACTCGGTGAGCAAGAAAGAAGAAAATGTCAGATTGTGAGATAAGGCTGAAGAGAGAAACAGGAGTCAAGGAATGAGATGCTGCCACCACAGGAATTTAAAATGTCTTCTAAGGGCTACGACAAGCCATTGAAAGTTTCGAGCAGGAGAGCGGTGCGGTCTGATTGACGTCTGTGTCGTGATGATTATTAACATTATATAATGTTAATAGGCAACAAAAAGTCCAATTTACCAAATATTCGAATTCCATCTGTGATGACTGGATCAGCGTGCAGCTGGGGAGAACATTTAGGAGGATACTGTAGGACTTAGATGAAGCTATAATGGTAATTGAGGGTGTGAAGTCAAGTTGGAGAGAAGCTCACTTGAAAATTTTTGGAGGTAACAGAGAAAGAATTTACTGATAAATTGAATATGGAGTTTGGAGGATAGGAAGAAAAATGACTAGGACGATCCAAAACTGAACTCAGGTGGCGGGCATTGAATGTGGACACCTGAGAGGACACGGCAAAATGGGACCTGGAACTGGGCTGAGAGAATGGACTGGAAAGACGATGTTTGCATTTGATTCAGTGATGGCAACAAAACTGCTAAAAATGTGAGTCAAGTACCTACTTCTGCTGCGGGTCTACCGAAAACGTCAGAAAACAGGCTTTCGGTTTGACACAATTCTTAAACCGTAACTGGTTATAAATTTTATCACAAGCACCCACAAAATCATTTCCAGGGAAACTTACAGTGCCTCAGTGGAAATAACAGGAATACAAGCGAAATTGTATGTATACTTTGTTATACGTACATACAAACACACATGTAACATAGACACTTAGCTTATAAAATTGTAGACCTTTGCTCATAACTTAAAATCTAGAAGGCACCCATGCTTTCAGTGCACATGACACATATTAATATGCCACAGACACAAACACCACAAATTTTACTAAAGACAGTACAACATTCTCATCTTGTTACATCATCAGGAGAACCTAACTCTTGAAAAGAGGTTTTTAAAATTTAATAATCTTAAGATTTTATGTCAGAACAGATCTCCAAAAATGAATTCTCTCATCCCTATTTCACTCCCAATAATCTCACCTTCCACCTAAGGAAAAATTCCTACCTTCAAGTATCATAAATACTGGATACTAACGGCAGTGCACATGAGAATTTAATTGTGGCAAGGATTCTTCTCCAGAGTCTATCAATCTTTAATAGATAACCAGACCCAAACCACAGATAACTATTGAGAATAGACCTGTTGTGCTGTCAGCCTCCTGGTAACAATTAAACATCAAGGTTTAAACTCCAAATCACAAACAGCTTGACCTTGGCCACACCACTCAAGCTGTCTAATGTTAGGCCACCTAAAATATCGCTAACTGAATTAAGTTTATTCAGTTATTAACCCCACCCTAGGTCCTTTTCTCAGCATTGCATTCATTTGATATTTAATTTTCTTTGTCGAAACGTTGGCCCGCAGGTGTGATTTTGCATGTTTCTTATTCAGGGGCCTAGACTGTGGTTTGAACTCCAATGGGGTGTTTTGTCTAACTGTCTGGGCTATAACATGTGTTGTCCCACAAACAATTTGTCACACCATGAGAGTTGCATACTTGGGGACAGAGATAGCAAATACCATATGGCAAAAAGTGCTACCCTTGTCAATTATTGTCCTCGGTGGCAGATAATTTCTTAGACTGGACGTCACGAACTCGTCAGAATTTTGCATCTATTGAGTGCTGGGTGATAACCTCTACCAGGCAAAGTCGGCCAGGAAGACACGCCTGTTAAAAACCACAAAGCACAATTGGTTAAAGAACTTTCACACAGTAGCAACGTTTGGTGCTTCGGTGAAAACAATGTTTGAAAAAGAAAGATTTTACTACCAGATACAGGTTTTGGCATAGATAAGCTTAATGATGTTAAGACAGGTCTTAAAAATGTCTACTTTTGATTTTTATTTTCATTCAACATTTGTTCTATCTGGCTGTATCAGTGAATCATCTTTATAGAAAAGTGCACAATTGAAAAGATAATGAAGTCAGCCAGTTGAGCAAAACATTGTGAGACAATGCAATGTCCATTAAGCATGTTCTCATGAGAAGGCTTCAACTCGGTCGGGGTAGGCACGTGGGGAGCTTCTCTTTTTTAATTAAAATCATCCTACAGGCATTCTGCTCATTTTTACTCACAAGAGAAAAATAATCACGAGCTTTTGTAAATGTGAGAGAGAAGCCCAGGGAAAAAACATGAGCCTGCCCATGTGGAGAGCCACAGAGGGCAGAAAAGAGACCCGGAGGAGACTGGGAGCGGAGGGTGCGCGGACGGCGAGGGCTGGAAAGGTGGAGGGGCCGGTCGAGAAACTGTTCAAAGTAATCGCAAAGAGACTCGGAGAAAGTAAAAAAGAAAGATGGAAGCGAAACAGCCTGGGCCCCTCTGGGAACTCTTTTTTCCTGAGTCATAAAACGCTTCTGGGTTCTGCCTGGGATCGGTGTCCTCGAGTGCTAGAAACAATGCGCGCTTATTTTCAGTTTTGAAAAGACAAATAACCACGAAAACAATTTTAGGGTAGTTTTAGTATGGAGGATAGAAAACTTCCTTTGCACCACATTAATTAGGATATTGAGGAAACAGACAAACGCTAGTGGGAGAAACAGCGCTGACCATTGTTCGCAAGGAGTAGCACCCCAGGCACGCCAGGACGGGCTTTCAGTCACGGCTGCCTGGACGTGAGCTTTCGTCTTCCCTAGGAGCGGTTATAAACATGTTCACTTTAGCTTTGACTCAATTAAACAATTCTGCATTGAATATTTACGACAGCCTTTCTACGAATTCAGAGAACTACGTGGTCTAGGCAGATTTTCTATGGCAGAGCTAGTACTTTGATCTTCTGGGGCTCTGACATCTGTTCTTGTTGTCTGCACGTTCATGCGCTCACATCAAAGCTCATAGCGAGATCATGGAACAGCAATCTGAGGCCCCAAAACTTGTCCAAAGCTAATAGAGCTGAGATTTACACTTTCGAGATAATAGCATCTCACTAATGCAAGCCAAGAGGCAATCAGCTCGTTTGGGTTATAAAATATTCTATGTGCTGCGAGACAGAGAATATTGTTTTGGAAATGAATCTTAAGTGTCTCAGGCTTGCTGGCCCTTTCATGTGGTATTATGGCCCAAGTTATGATGGCTCTTAGCCCCCACGTGGAGTTTTAGCCATTGCCTCTTCAAAGTTTTTCCCCAGTTAACAAATGGGTGCCCTTCACTCACTAGCTCTAGTCTCAAGCCACTGTGAGGTGCCCACTCAGGTGCCCCTGCAAGGCCTGGCTAGTCTCTGCAGTGGCATCTCTGAGCCTTTGGAATGCCAGAGCTAGTCCGCGGACCAGGGAGCCTAGCGTGATGCACGTGCCGAATCTTGCAGTCTGGGTCCAGAAGCCACTTGCTCGACTCCAAATCTCCAAGGTCTTTCATGAACGCAGCTCCTGAGGCTGCTGTCTTGAGCTCTTTCATGTGGGGATGTGCTTTCCAGCTGGCCAGCCCACCCAATTCTCTTTCCCACTACCATCTTGCTCACATAGGCGTTTCCATTCCTGAGCCCTTCATTAAGCCAGGGGATTGGCTGCTGGTGGAATGGCAAATATCATAGCAAGTTATGGAGAGGAGGGATGGTTTGGGGGGAGGTAGTGAGGCCTACTCCCCTTTCAAAGCCTACTCTGGGAGAGTCATCTTCTCCGTGGGACCATTCTCCTCCCATTCTTGCAAGACTGATGGCCCACTGTGGGTAAGACTCACGGGTTAAAGCATGATGTACATCTAGATGAAAAGGAGGTGTAGGAGTTGGGAGACATGGCTCTGTGCCTGTCATGATCACCCGCTGGCTGGATTACAGCATTTAATGTGGCATGCTATCTCATGTGGTTTGATTTGCATTTCTTCGATGGCTAATGATGTAGAGCATCTTATCACGTGCTTATTGGCCATTTGCATATTTGAAAAGTGTTTGTTCACATCCTTTGCCCAATTTTTAAATTGGGTTATTTTTTCTTTATTGTTGAATTTTAAGAATCCTGTATATATTCTGAATACTAGACCCTTATTCAATATAGGATGTGCAAATATTTTCCCTTTATGCATTTCCTTTTTTTTTCTTTTTTTTGTAGGTGTCTTTTCACTTTCATGATAGTGTCTTTTGACATACAAGTTTTATTTCAATGAAGCCCAATTTATCTTTTTTTCCTCTGGTTATTTGTGTTTTTGGTATCATGTCTAGGAAACTATTACCAAATCCAAGGTCACAAAGAGTCACGACTGTTTTCTTCTAAGAGTTTTGTCATTTTCACCCATACATTTAGATCTTTGATCCATTTTGAATTAATTTTCATATATGGTGTGAGGCAGGGTTCCAGATTCATTCATTTGCATGTGGATAAGCAGTTGTCCCAGGGCCATTTTTTGAGAAAACTTTCCTCATTGAATAGCCTTGACACTCTGGTTGAAAATCAATTGACCATAGAAATATAGGTTTATTTCTGAACTCTCAATTCTATGCCATTGGTCCATATGCTCATCCTAAGCTTGTACGACACTATTTTGATTACACTAGTCTTATAGCAGGTTTTGAAATTGGGGAGTATGAGTCTTCAACTTTGTGCTTCTTTTTCAAGAGTGCTTTGGCTGTTCTGGGTGAAAAACGTTTAATACACCTCCCATCCACATTGCAAAACTGGGTTCTTTCTCTCAGATGCCCCATATAAAGAGAAGTAAAGAGAGCAAATAATGTCATAATACCTTTGTCTTTCTACTCTCTCTTCTCTGGCTTGGCCGTATAACTTGGTCTTAAAATACAAGAGGATCTTTTTCTTTCTCTCTCTATTGTACACTCCACTATCCCCATGGACTTGTACAATATTTCTCTATTTGTAAAACCCAGAATCCATGTCCACGTAAACATGGTAAAAGGCACCTATATTCCCTTTTTGCCAATGTCATGCTTCCTGGGAAAATTCTGTGATGGTTCTAAAAGGTTGGAATCCCTTAGAGTCTTGTATTGCTCATAAAGAACAAGTTTCAGCCTTTGGCCAATTATTTCCATTTGGAGTTAACATCTCTAAGAAGTTTAACTCTTTCTAGAGAATTAAAACAAATAGCACACAGCAGCTACAACGTGAAAAGAAGAAGAAAATCAGGCACTTTCCATTTTAAGAGTGAGAGGCAATTTACATGTCTTGAAAGAAAATTAGCTGTTTCTTTTTTCTTTTGAAGTCAAATGGAAATAAAGTTCTTAGACTATCTAGCCTTCACAGATGAAATGTTATATGGTCACAGGCCCCAGAGACAATGAAAAAAATAAAAATGTGTTGTTGCTCTCCGATCTGGTAGTCACCATTCCTGTCCTTTGTTTCTGGTAAATAGAACAAGGGTTTTCAAGAATATTACAGAAAAGTATCAGGCAGCATGAACAATCTCCTATAGGGGCCTAATTTGATGATAAACAATCTGCTACAAGAAGCACTAGGCTGTTCTCTGAAAGTTAAACGTTTAACAACTATATTGGGGGGGCGGGAGGTGATAGAGTTGATTCTAAGGGCCTTTTCTATTTTTACTGACTTTTTAGAATGTGCTGGAAAGCCCTCATACAGCAGCCACACAAGAGCAAAGCACAAGCCGAGGCAAACTTGCTGCTTCCACTGCTCACTAAATCTTTCCATCCTCGACTGGGGAACTTCTCTATGAAAGGAAGAAAAGTCAAGTTCTGATACAAGGCCTGTATTTAAAGAGGCACTGATTTCAGGCAGCTGAGAATCTTTTATCCCTTTTATCCTCCATAACAGAAACAGCCCTTGAGAAATTCTCAGAGGTGAAAATAACTTCAGCTGAAGAACATCAATTGGGAGAGGCTGGGTGTGTTCAGTTTAAGACAGAAAACATTATGAGGTACCACACATCTACAAACTCGTAAATGCATTGGATAACTGTATGGGATAAAAAGCAGCACAGCTTTAATTTATAAATATAGTCTTCGAATACCAAGCCAAGTGCAAACACAGACTAGCATGAGATGGAGAATTTAATATTATTACCTAATCCTTGAAAGTGGAAAAAATAGGCAACGATGTGATAGTTGCAACTCCAGTTGTAAGGTTAGGATTGATTTAGACCAAAAAAAAAGTGTATTTTTAGATTCTGTTTCATAGGATATCCAATAATATGGCAAACACTGAGATCAGATTTGATGACAAATAATGCTGGCCATGAGAAGCAGCAGGTGGTGTGATGCTAAACATGTTTTGGGTGTGTCTAACTACTAAAATATTCTGGAATAGCCAAGAGAGGTCAGTGGAGGTACTGACTATGCCCTATTTCATAATAACTGTATAGGTCTTGGGTCTGCTGCTTTGTGCCCATTGAAACTTTTCTGCCTGAACTTTTTTTTTAAAGATCTTCTTTCTTCCTCCCAGGTTTGACCACATCACAGAGCTTCCTTCAAGTGTGGAGGTGAATTTCCCTCAGAGAGGGAGCCCCTCCATCCTTCCATCTTCTTCCCTACTCAGCTACAGCCTGACTTTCACCCACGAAATTTGGAGGGAGGGTGGAATTTGCCTTTCTTCAGACTTCTGAAAATCATACTACTGGAGACACAAAGGAGCACAACCCCCAGAAATCAGCCCCCTTCAAACGACTTTCGATTATGGGTGGCGATCACCACCGGGCCCCAAAGAGCAGATTCTTCTTCATCTCCACATAGGAACATCAGTATGAAATGGAATAACATCACAGGGAGGTTTTAAGAGAAACATAAACCAAGAGCATCCTAATATGAACCACGATTTGCTCTAATATGACACAGAGAAGGTTCTAGAACTTCTCTCCAAACCACTGATGGGACTTGTTTGGTTTAGATACAGGTCTGTTAAAACACACCAAGGTCTAGCTGTGCTGTCCAATCTAGTAGCCACTCAATGTGGCTGTTAAACACTTGAAATGTAGCCAGCATACTAAAACACGTTCACATTTTCTTTAATTTCTATTAATTTTAATTATAAATTTTAAATGGAAGCAATATAAAATGTTTTTTTCTGTTCAGTTTGTTTTGGTAGGACTACGCTTGATGTTAACTGTTATATTATGTAAGATATTCATGTTATAGTGCACATGTCAGTATATATATTATTTCTAGCATTTATTATTTTAAAAATACTATTTACACATCAAAATTATATTTTTGATATATTGAGTTAACCAAAATATATTGTTAAAATGAATTGCACCTCTTTCTTTTTAATGTCTTAATGTGGCTCCTATAAAGTTTTACATTACGTATGTGGCTTGCACTATGTTTTAGTTGGATGGTGCTAGTCTACAGGACAACTGAAGATCTTCAAATGCAGGAAGAACAAAGCTGTGGCAGACCTGGACAGAGAAGAAGGGGTCAGGAGAGGGGTCATATATGCCATTATTTCTTCAGTTTTCATTCAAGGGCTTAATTTCTTTCAAATATCTGAGAAAACTGAAAATATTTAAAGTTTGAATTTTTTTTATTGTGTAACAATGATGTTTAAAATGTCTATATATTGCCAACTGACCTTCTGCCCCTAAAATAAATTCTTAAACTAGGGAGCAGAATGACTTTTGTGTACGATGGTCTAAGGCAGCATTGTCTGACCTGCAGCTCCAGACTCTTGAGACAACTTGGAGTTTTTGCAAAGGGTCCCCAAATCCATGTGGGCCACACACTGTCTATAGACTGAATAAATAACCTCTGGCTCATACTAGCACTACTTTTTTTAAATCTGTAGGCATTGCCGTGATTAATTAAATGTAAGTTCTCTTTAACATGTTACTGAATTCAGAGAATTAAGGGGTCATGATATATTTTCTCAATCAGCCCCTTGCACCTGGGTCTGTGGAATGTTGGGTCTTTGCTAGCTCATTTGGTGCCTTTGTGCAAATTAGAGCAAGGCACGCTGAGGATTTAAGTCCTGACTCATCCCAAAGGCATGACCTGCACTGACAATATGCTGCAGCCCTGATATATTTTAATACCCCAAAGTTTCTTCACATTTGAAAAGGCTTAACTGTATCCTGAGAAATATCTAACAACTATCAAATAAGAAATGGATGCTCCACCTCCAAGGGGCCCTATCCTTGCCCTGTCCGGAGTCAGTGTTCCTGCTTCTGCCCTGCGGGCTGGTGGGAAATGCTCCTAAGATCTCAGCCAGGGTTGGGGGCTAGAGTGGGCTCACCAGTGGCACTCATATCACCTGTCCTCATGGAGAACGGAAACAGGAGCCTATGATCTCATTGCCCAAAAGGTTCTGAAGGGGGAAGTAAAGTTGGAAGGAAGTTGCAATTAGGATTCTTTGAGCTTTAATCTAGGAATTTATGATGGATCGAAAAATATGCTATTCCCCAAAATGTGTTGGAATTTATTTAAATTTAAAACAGGATTTTCAACCTCAGCATTTTGTTAATTCTTTGTCGTGGGGCTCTCCCGTGCATTATAGGATGTTTAGCAAAATCCCTAGCCTCTAACCCACTAGATGCCAGTAGCACTCTCTTCTCAGTTGTGACAATCAAAAATGTCTCCAGACATTGCCAAATGTCCCCTGGAGGGTAAAACTGCCCCAGCTGAGAACCACTGACTTAAATATCAAAACAGCATTTGTGGCATCAGCTTATTTTTTTTTTTTTTTTCGTAATTTACATATCACAGCTGCGGGTGCAGAAACTTTGGAATCTGACATATCTGAATTCCAGTCTGGCACACACATTACGAGCCACGTGACCTGGGGCAAGTTAATTCTCATCTCCGCACCCTGATTTCCTCCCATGTAAAATGACACAATCATTGCTGCTCTCAAAGAGATGTGAGGATTAAGAATATCAAGCTCCTAACAGGTGATCAGTAAATAGCAGCTAGTGCACTCACAAGCCCCCTTCCCTACTGGCCTAATACGGCATCTGTGGATTTACTCTAAAGTCAAGGCTGTTTCTGGTCCCTGTTAGTGTTGCAGCCAAGAACCGGGCCTCTGAAGTCAGAGTTCCAGGGTTCACACTTCAGGTGCATAACCTCTGACAACACAGTTCTCTCATTTGGGGAGGGAGGGAGAGAGGGAGAGAGGGAGAGAGGGAGAGAGAGGGAGAGAGAACAAGAGCAGGGCTAGGGCGAGAATGCAATGACAGGTGCAGAGGCGGAGCTTTTTAACCATTATTAGGTACTACAAGCCTGCATGTGAATGCAGGGAAAAGCAAAGGAAGATGTTTTACAAAATTGCAACAAGAGTATGGTCTTTCTTAGCCTTCCTGGCCTACTGCTGCCCCACCCTACCCTGAGGGAATTTGCTGGAACCCCAAAGCCCTCACACCTCATTTTGTAACCGCCTAAAGAAATCACGTCAGTTTCTCCTGCCTACCTCTTGGGCATCTCCTTCTTGTCTCTGGAAGTTCTCCTCAGTCCCCTTGGGCTGTGCTGTTCCCAGGTCCATTCTCACGACCCCCACGCTCCTACCGTGGTGAAGCCAGACTTTCTTTCAAGCTTCAATCATGCCGAAGCGGAGGCGGTGCCCTCACCCCACCTGCCTCTGGCATTGCAGCCTGTGATTCGCCACAGATTCTCTGTCGAGCCTCAATTTCCTCACCTGTAAAATGGGGCCGTCCAAGCCTCCCTTCCTCCAGGAAGCCTCACCTCACTCGGGATTGTAAGTGCTCCTCATTTGTGCCACGCTGGGCATTTCTCTCTCGTTGTGATTCCACCTCGTTTTAAAATAAACCTGTTTCTTTTTCTAAACCATGAACTCCCTCAGGTCAAGGACTATATCCTATTCATATTTATATTCCCTAACATAGTTCCTGTCACAAGGCAAATCCTCCATAAACATTTGTTGAATGAATGAGTGGGAGACAGTGCAGCACGAGATCACTTTAAACTCTTTACGGGACAGGGTGGGGTTTCTCACCCTCCTCTTGCCTCCACTTCTGCCCTTTGCTGGGAGAATATCCTTTGTAAGATGAAGCAGAGACCGAAACTCTGTTAGCATAGTAACTCACGGATGCCGTGCAGAAAAGTGGTTAATATCTGTAAGATAAACGGGATTTGAGTTGGGGGAGTGGTTTCTCTGGGGAGAACCCAACCTACTGCTGCCCCTTCAGGCTGAATGCACTAGGCTGAGAACTGAGGGTCTTGGGAACAGCAGTGGGGGATGGGGGTGGGGAGACTGAGAGGAGAGAAGAGAAATCCCAGTTAGCCCCAGGGCAGGCTCTGTGAAGACTGGCAGTGCCCCCATGGGAAAGGAAGCAAAGATCTGGCACCATCCTCCTGAGTCTTCATAAGTACCTAAGAGTAAGATTTGCCTTCTGGAAGTTGCTATACCTGGAGCTTTCCACACTCCTGACAAAATAACTTGACATAGATAAGAGATTACAACCAGAAAACACAGTTGACATTGTGGTTTCTCCGCTGCAGTTCAGAGCAACCAGGCTGTCCTTTGGGGTTATCTATAGAGTGAAGGTTTGAGTGACACTCTCCAATCCAAGAGACCATAGTCACAGCCCGGTGGCACAATTTACAGCCAATCATAACGCAGATGCCTGGGGCCCAGGCTCCTTCCCACTTACGAAAATGAGAAGGTTTAAAACTTTACTGTGTGACAACTAGATAAACTGAAGCGTCACAGTGCCGGCATCACGGCAAGGACAGCGGAGGAAGAAACGATTCCTAACACGAACTGCCCATACTTTGAGTGTGAACTTTATTAAGCCACAACTTTCCCAGACTTTAATATTCTGAAATGTTCAATGGAACTATTACTACGGAGTTACGGAATTCACAGGGATGTTGTCGAGATAAAATGGGATGTTAGACTGAAAAGCACATCGAAATGGTTAGGCGCTATGCATGCCTAACATGCTTTTGTTACCAATTTATTAAATAACTGAGAAATGTCTCACTTCAGTCTTTATAAGGCCTCCATTCCTGGGCCGATAGCATACACTTGCTCAATAAAGTCACTCTCTAGCCCTGAAAAGTCTTTGCTTAAATGTTTAAAATGTGGGGAACCTACACAGTAAGATATTGCACAAGTGCTGTGTTGACTTCTGGATCTACCATTTGCCTATCAAGTGAGTCTTAAGAGGTACATTTACTTGCTCTGTACCTCGATTTCTCCACCTATAAAAGGAGTATAATATTGGACCTGTTCTCTCACTAGTTTGTTGTGGGGACCAAATATATATGGGGGTAAAAAGTGCTTTAGAAAATAAAAAGCACTGAGAGTAGATTTGGAATTATGGTGACTCCTGACCAAGCTCTTAACACCATACCTGATATAAGAAAGGAACAAACACTGTCTCATTTAATCCTCAATATGGAATACCTTTAATTATCCCCATTTTACAAATGAGGAAACTAAGAAAAGAAGAACTTCATAGTAGTAGTAATAGTCGCAGTAATTAAAACAAATAGCACTTCCTGAGGGCTTACTATGGGCTTGGCACTATTCTAACCACTTTCCATGTATCTGTTAATTTAATCTTCACAAAGACCTGATGAAGAATTCTCTATTATCCACATTTTACAGAATAAACCAAAGCACAGAAAGTATTCTGCACCTAGTAAGTGAAAGAGCTGGCATTCAAACCCAGGAGTGTCTCTCTGTCTCTCTGTCTCTGTCTCTCTTCCCCCACCTCTGGTGTCTCTTAACTAATAAGTTACACTGCCTCTACCATTACTCATCCTTTCGGCAAGTATTTATTGAGAACTTACTACATCCCACTCATTGGTCTAGGCCCTGCCAGTCCAGTAGTGAATAAAAAAATTCAGGCTCCCATGATGCTCATAATACACAAATATAAGGCCATATTATTGTGCTTACATGGAAAAATGTCTGTCTCCTACCTGGAGCAGCCTCTTTCATTTAAGGGATTTTGAGAAGAGATTTTTGAGAAGAAATTTTATCCTCAAGGCATTATGGCAGTAGTAATCTATGAAACACAGTATTATTTTCTATTGGTCTTGATTTGCTGGTTATTTTGCCTCAGAAGTCGGAAAGCAGTGGCTGAAGGTGGATGTCTCCTCCTGCAGAACTGGAGTTTATCTTTTCACCACTATACATTCTTTTCTAGCACTTCTCAGCCCTTTTGACCTCAGCCGTCCTCGGTGGCAGCTGGTTTCAGCCCCTCCTCATTGCAAAGAGTCGGTTCCTGGGACTCCCTGATGGATATATACTTTCCCAGCCAAGGCGAGGGCAACACAGACCACAAGACAGTGTTGCGAATGGATGTGATGCTCAGAGCTACTGTAGGATAAAGCCAACCCAGAGAAGAGAACAAATTCAGAAATCCACAGAGATATGGAACTAGTGCCCTAATGTGCCTTGGGTGGAGCATGCCTACTTTAGGACTTGTTATGCAAGACCATAAATCCCCTCCTGGCTTAAGCCATCCTGAGTTAGGTCTGCAGTTACTGGCAGCTATAAGCATCCTCGCTCACATGGCATCCCAAAGGCCCCTTTGTTTTTAAGAACATGTATGCCTGGGAATCTTTGCTCTAAACCACCCCATTTCCCAGAGGTCCTAGCCAAGGAATTCTTCCACAAACCAATGAAATTCTCAGTCTTTGTGGTCAAATGCCCTCTGTCTGCCCTCTTCTTTCCCTTACCTTTATCCCTATAGACAACTACTCAAAAGACACTTAGTACAATTGAAATCGCTCTAGCATTGCCAAAAGCTGCATGAAGACACTGGAAGAGAAATAATGCTTTGAACTAAAGCATGTTTCTTAGTGTTATTGAATAACACAAAAATAGGACTTATGTAGCCATACACCCCCACTGCGTTATTCATCATCTGGCTGCTTCGGTGAGTGCCAAAGTGCTTTGGGGGTGGGGGGCTCCTGAGCACTTCTTTCCTTTCCATTCCTTTCCTTGATTGTATTCAAAAGGACTAAAAACAAACAAGGCATCTTAATTACTAAAGGTTATTCATTATTTTGTCCAAGGCCTCAAAGCTCAAAAGAATCAGAACAATTTGTTTTTTGAATTCATAGTTTCCCAACCAGCCAACATGGGGACAATCTTTAGTACTCGTTGAAAATGTTCTTTCACTGTAAGCTATAGTGTCCTTGGAGCAATGTGATGAGATTGTCCTACGGGCTGGATGCAACAATTAAGTCTTTTTCAACAGATGTACAGATAAGACCTCTTGAGAGTTTTGAAGAAACTTTATTCCAGGAAGCCCAACCAATTCCCAATGGACATATGCTGAAATTTCTTTTGCCTACCCCAGAAAGATGATGCTCCCTGCTTTGTCAATTCTATACATTGCATTTACTCTTTTTTTGTCACAGTAAGTCCAGAAAAGTACAGAGAACAATAAAACCAACACCCATTTACTGGTCTTAGTGATTTAACAAATGCTAACACATTGCCATTTTTCTGTCAATATAATTATAATGATAGATATTGCCATTTGATTTATGAAATAAATTGTTAAGTTAAACTAATAATCCTATTTCCATTTTTCTCTAAGGGACATTTACAATTAAACCTTTCAGTTCTGAGCTTTTTGCAACCATGATTTTAAAACGGAAGAGATGGAATCAGGAATAGACAATAAATACTCCAAACAGGACCTCAGCAGGGCTTCACTATTACCTGGGCACAGGCTGTGGCTGGCAAGGGAGTCTGCATGGGACATTAAAATGGGATATTTAAGAGAGGTAAATATTCTGTAAGCACCAAAGTAGCTAGATCTGAAAATCACAAACTTCAGGAAGACTGAGAGTCTAAAGTTGCTCAGGTCTATGTTTTGTCGATTTCTCTTAATGCATACGTATTCAAAAATTTTATTTTACAAGTACCTTCATTTTAAATAACATTCGTACATAATTTGAATTGCAGAAGTTTGGAACCTAAACTCCTACCTGTTCCCTTATTTCATTAACACACACAGTCACATCTAACCCCAGTGCTCCTTCACTAACTTTCCTTTCTTTCATACGTGAACCCAGTGAAGTTCCCCTCAGCTCTCATGCCAGCCATACAGTGCTGACGAAATTTCTTTTTAGAGCATTTATAGATTTTTGTCGCTCTTTTGTGGTTCACAACGATCCTAAAATAAAAGCAGAGCTCAAAAAAGGGTTAAGCACAACATGTTGACAGATACAGACATACCTAACGAGAGTGGTTCCAGTAATTGTCTTCATTCCAAGGCAGGAATAAAGCAAACAAACGATTGCGTGTCGATATCACTTTTAAGCAAAATCAGCATTTTTCTCTCTTCCTGCTCAAGTTTTGTATCTTGGAGATGCTTAGAAAATTAGAAAGCAAGTTGTGGAAATAGATAGTGGTGATGGGTACGCGATGCTGTGAATGTACTTACTGCCCCTGAATTGTACATTTGAAAATGAGTAAAGTGGTAAATTTTAAGTTGTGGTGTATGTTTTACTAACTTTTTGAAAAGTAAGATTTCATAAAATATTTAAAGAATGGTTGAATAATAGGTCAAATGAAATCATAAAGAACTAACCTTTTATCATGGCTTTTGAGCAAACAGAAAGCACTTTTAGAGTTGACAAGACACAAGTCCAAGTAACGTCTACAGATGCCACGTGTAAGTTCTATTTCTCAAACACTCTGCGGACTGAGGTCCACTCTTGCTTTTTGCTTCCTAAACCAGGAAAAGAGCAGGATATCTGATGATTAAAACTTATAAGCGATTCCAAATTTAAAATACAGTTTTCTGCTTCTGGATGGGACCCTCTCTTAGTTGCTCCTATCTGAACATCTCTAGTCACAGTCATCTTGTCACCCAAGTCCACATGGCATTATTTGATATTAAAAATATATCATTTTAACCAGTGTTAGGTCATACTTGTTTACTTCGATATGCTTTTTCTACTGGCACATTGTATAGATTAGGTTACTATGGAAAAGCCTTAACAAAGCTGTATTCGGGTTTTGTTAAGTATTTAGCATCTGTTTCCCAAAAACCACTGGTAAGAGACTCAAGAAAGGTAATCAGGTGATCCAGTTCATTTTATTATAATGACCTGTTGCCTGGGAAATGTGTGCCTTATATGACCCAGAAATATCTGACCACAACCAAATAGAAAAACAAGCCATTAGAATTTCTCCCTGACACGGCCTTAGTTTACAACCAGCCAGTATATGATGAAAGTTTATGCTCCTTTTCCACATAAGTTATTTTTCCAGCTGAAAATTGCTCCCAGCTGTCCTGACCCAGATGTGTTGGCAGCCTATGCTGTGAGGGCCATTTTACAGGTGATGATGCCCTGGGACAGTAAAGTTTACACAACTTGTATACAGCTGGTCTCCAATACACCTTTGGATTTCTAACACTGCCCCTCCCAAAAAAAAAAAAAAAAAAAAAAAAAAAAGGAGAAGGTGTTCCCACATTTCACTCGGTCCACAGTTAAAAAGGGGATTTCAGCACTACAGGCCCAAACGTATATAGGACCTGGACTTAGGAAGCAAGAGGAAGATAAATTACACTTCCCTTCAAGAATCTAGCTTGCTTTAACTGAAAATAGCTCCGAACCAGTAAGAAAATGATCAGAGGTTGTTCCTGAGATCTGGCTTCCGGGAGGTAGGTAAGTCATGATACGCCACTGAGCCCACTGAGCTGGCTTTCATCTTTTCTCTTGACATTGTCCCATGCTAGATTATACCAATGTTACTCTTTCCTTCACATTAAATGAAAGATCATTTTTATTAAATAGAAGCTGTTCTAAAATTATACAATATTATACTGCATCAGAAAGTCATAGGATAACAAAAGCAATAGATGGAAATCAGGGTGACTATATGCCCAGGTTTTTCCAGGACAGTCTTAGGCAGTTTAACATATATCAGATGCTTCATTAAAAAAAAACAACAAATAAACAAACAAACAAAACACTATTACTATATTAATAATAGTGGAATTAAACAGATGGCGATGGGGTTAGCAGATCTCCACAGGACATTCCCAGCCTCCACCAGTTTGAACAGTAGTGATGAGACACGTGTATAGTAAACTGAGTTCTCACCTTTCCTCCTGGTAAAATCTGAAGGATGACCAGTGATATCCTTCTTTTTTCCCTCCAATTGTTCCCTGATAAGGTGCAAATAACACCTCCTTTGAAGGACAGCACGATAAAATATAGTGTTCCCAGACATCATGGTGTTCCTAGGGCATCAGTGGTAGTGAGATCCCGTTGCCTGCCACCTCTCACTAGTCCCCACTGTGGCCAGGGAGGTCCTGGCCCCATGTCAGCAGGATCAGTGGGAAACGTGAGAAAGCGTAGGGTAAATGTAGGTAAAACAGTGTGTGGGAAATGGGAGCTGAGCAGCCCCGTCTGCAAGTGTACAGACCGTAGTTTAAATACTCTTGCTCATAGTGTTGATGTCACTTTATATATAGTGTCTCTACAACTATTTATTGGACTGTTGGGTAATGCATTTTTCTTTTCCAATAAATCCTTTTGGCAGCAATCATCTTGAAAAGATCAAAATACATTTTTAGGGAAAAATTAAGATATTAAAGTTGTAGGTGAATATATAACTTGCATAGTATGGGGATGTCATATAATATCACTAGCCAAATGAAAAACAGAAAAACAAAATTTGCTGGAGAAACATCAGCATTTACTTCAAAAATATTATATTAGTGTCTATGGCCATGCCACCCTGAACAAGCCCGATCCCGTCTGATCTCAGAAGCTAAGCAGGGTCAGGCCTGGTTAGTACTTGGATGGGAGACCACCTAGGAAGACCAGGTGCTGTAGGCCTAAAAAACAAGGGATTGTAAGATGACAAGGTCCTTGCAATCTGTGAGGTCAACCAAGGGTTGCCTTGCCTAAAAAAAAAAATTATATTAGTTTCAGGTGTACACTATAGTTATTCAACACTTATATACCTAAAAGAAGTGAAAGTGTATTAGAATATCTTTAATTTCCAAGTGGAAGAGCCTTTTTGGTTGCATTATTAATTTCTATCTTTATTGTATTATGATTAGCAAGTGGTTTGTAATAACTTTATGCCCTAACATATGATCCGTTTTTTGCATATCTCCGTGAATATTTCATCCATAGAGAAGATTTGATATTCTCTATTATTAGGATGTAATAGTCAATATATATTTTACCTGTATTGTTTAGTTCTTATATAATCCTTACTTTTTGTTGTTGTTCATTAGACCTGTCATGTACTATGTGTTAGTGTCTATTAAGTTTCTGTTTCTCCTTGCCTCTTGTAGTATTTGTTTATACAGGTAGTTGCTGTCTTATTTGTTGAATAGGTATTCATACTTGTTACATTCTAAATGTGAAATGAGGATATTAACAAAGTGTCCTGTTTTGTCTAGTGCAATGCTTTTTGACGTTTGTCTTTTCACCTTGAATTAAACACATTCACATTTATTGAGATGACTGTTATATTTGGGCTTAATTCTGTTATTATAATTTCTGTATATATTATAGTTCTATATATCCTTTAAAAAAAAGTTAATTGTTACTTTAAGTAGACCATGCTCAAAAGTTATGGATGATTCAACACAAGCAGCTGCACAAGGTGTGTTATCACTCTGCATGGCTTACTTTTTCATTTAGATGCAATGACGGCTCTTCTAAACTAATTTGACTCATTTTCAATTCCAAACTTTCTTGTGCATGCCTTGAAAAATGACATATTAGCTGCTAACGAGTCTCCTTTGGCAGAAGTAGAACTATGGAACCAGTGACATGACATCAGCTTTTTATCAGGGTCATCAGACGCTCCAAATGAGAAATTCGTTAATTCTAGTAATAGCTGATTTATAAAAAAAACAAATCCACAGAATAAACGAAACCTTTGGCAAGTTCATCCAGTCAAAGATGAAAAATCTGACATTATTCTGATTGCTATTATAAATCTAGTTTAAAAGTTCATCATTGAAGAAGAACTCTGTTTTTGAGGTCATAAATTTTGGTGGCCAGAATCCTATTAGAAACAATATTCTTACTAAATTACGAACCTGTGTATCAGAAATGTACTTGGACTGGGTGGTGGAACAAATGTAATTAGTATTTTTGTTCAAACAAACTCTGGTGGTCTACCAATAGAAATGGAAGCTCAGTTGTCAGATTACACACACACACACACACACACACACACACACACACACACACACATATTAACTGGATTACAAAATTATCCTTCCTGTCTACCAATTGACTTAGAATATCTGTCTTTATGATAAACTACTTTGTTAAAATCAACCTAAGTGTCCTACAGGGCTCTGAATTTTAGTTACGTTTTGTTCAAAATCATTTGGAAGTCTTCAAAGACTTGAATGAATTAATTTTTTTTTAATTTAGCTTTTGAGCTTAAAGCTTTTAGAAAATTGCAGTTATTGAAAACCACGCTGACAAACAGGCAGCACCAACTACATAATATGTGGGCCCCAATGCAAAATGAAAATACAGAGTCCCTTATTAAAAAATTTAAAATTTCAAGATGGCAACAGCAGGGCAGTAAACCAGGTGTGGAGCTCATCTGAGCACTGGTTTCTGTGCTACTGCACAAGTCACGAGCCTATGAAGCCAGCTCTGCAACCAGGAAGACAATGAAATGTAGCTTGCAAAAGTAGGGTGGGGGGCGGGTTACAATGAGTGTTCTAATGAAGTATAAAATTTAATTTTGAAATTCTGTAATTGTGCCCTGGATGATGTCAAACTGTGAGACATCAATATTTTGATGGTGTTCCTATTTTTATTTAGATAAATTTAGATTCTGTCCCAGGATAGGATGTAATTGAGAAGGCCTATAATTTTTAATCATCTAAATTTGGGGGACCATTCAAAAGAATCATAAAAAGAGACAACTTATCTGATAAGTCATCATAAAAATATTTGTCAAAGGAAGGTAGTCTGAATAAAGGCCAAAATTACCTGGGAAAATGTTTAGACTGAATTATTTATACATTTCATTATTCTTAAAAATTAGAATTGAGAATAGCCTTTATTTAACAGAATTGTTCTGAGCATACCAAGTACTTTAGCACCTATAGAATATTTTCTCAATTAAATATATTGTGGTCGATAGAGAAGTCAATGGAACTATCAACGATTTCAAACTTATTAAGCCCCAAATGCAGACAGTTTTGTGGAAGAGAAAAACAACTTTAAAATAATAAAATTATTGAAAAATACATTCTGCAGAAAAATACCATGACAAGTAAGCTAAGAAACTGATGAAAGTACATAAATATGTATCAAGAATAATTGTTCTGCTTAAATTTTTTTAACATTCAGATCATCACCATAAAGAAAATTTTCAAATGTGCTTTAATGTACACAGATATATGTTCTTCTGTTTTTTCAACAGAATTTTACATTTGAAAATAGTTCCTGAATAGAACCATTTTATAGGTCCACCAATATAAGAAACCAATTCGTTAGTCAATAAGTAAATCTTTCAGAAAAGTTATCATTCTAATTGTTTTTATGCCCCTCTTCACTGTCAAAGTATCTTGATTTAGATGACATATTATGTAGTTACCCTGGTAACGATAATAACAGTCACCATTTATGAAGCACCTGGGGTGAGCCCAACACTTTTCAGGCATTAGCTCATCTGACCCATAAAGCAAACCTACAAGAGATAGTGTTGGATCAACCAATTTAACTGCCAACAAAACTGTGCCTTAAGGTGGTTTGGCCACTTCTCTAAGGTCACGTAGCTGAGAAAGTATCTAGGCCCAGGCCTCCTGACTCCCAGACCAGTGTGCATTCACCCAGCCATTAGATGAGTTCACCACAGATTCTGATTTAAAAAGGACAATTGCCCAGTGAAGTTTCCAGGAATGAACCCAGATCTCTGATGTAACCATCAGAATCCTGCTGCCTCTAACTGACTAATCTGTGGTGCTCATCACTGCTGATTAGCTCATATCTTCACTTTCTGGCACTGTTAATAAGGGGTATCAGAAAAGTCCGTTCTGTCTCCAACATCTATTAACTACCAACAGTATCTCTGCAAGGCCCTTGGGAGACACAAAGGGAAATCAGACCTGGATCCTGTCCCCTAGAACTTTCCCTCGAGCAAGGAGGCAAGGGATGACATATGCCATTTAATTTTCTGGGGGACTTGGATAACTAGCCAAAGAAATTTACTCCAAAGAGTAAATTAACAAACCAGGAAAACTTATTTCAATTGTTCGCCCCAAAACTCAAGATGCTGCACCAAATAGATGTGCTTTAGCTTAACATATACAATCTTTTCCTTACAAAAGGGGACATGATATCATGATGTTTATAGACCAACAACACTAATCAAGTTTAGATATGAACCATCAGGGTCTTAATCCACATCCACTGAGTACTGTGCTACTGAGGTGAGTGCTTTCAAAATCCCATTCTTTATTCTATCTCAGAGTGGCTGTGCATAGCAAGAAGGCACAAAATGGAATCTTTCTGGCTGGAGACTCAGTCTCTCTTCTTTGGAACCGCCCCCCCACACACACACACACACACATACACACATGGGGCTTAGCTCAGCGTCACACTTCCAGAGGCTTCCAGCCATAACAAACACAATTACTTCATAATATCACCGATATCAACTTGTCCTTGGCAAACTGAGAAGGGATTTCTTGAAAAGTCATTAAAAGTCTGCCTCCAAAACTGACTTCAAGGCCATCCTTACATAGGGCAGGATCATACAAGACAGAGTTCTTGCATGAGGCTGGTGAGGAGAATTTTAGGAAATTCCTGCCAGAAACTATAAGGAAGAGAAGGATCGTTGCTTTTTTCTCTCACCCAAATTAGCTCTTCTGAAGGATGTAAATGGAAAAGGAAACAGCTTTTTCTGGAATTATCAAGCCATTCACATACGCCTGGGTTTAATGTGGCTGACATGTGGGAAGGACGGAAAACCTGTGATTGTCTTCAGATTTGAAGTCCTCCATTCTCAGAACCATAATAATTACAGTGACTACAGTAGATGCTGTGATGTGCTGCCCACGTCACAGTGCGGATGTACTTGTCCCCCAGCTGCTAGGCAGATTAGCTGCTGATGGCTCCCAGCTGAGTCTGTGCTCAGGCCTTGTCCTTGGCTGAAATGAGCCACCCTGCCCAAGCTTACAGACCCTGTCCAAGCTTACAGACCCTGTCCAAGCTTACAGACCCTGTCCAAGCTTACAGACCCTGCCCAAACTTACAGAGCCTGCCCAAGCTTACAGACCCTGCCCAAAAGAGCAGCGCACATACGAGTGACTGGTGTAGGAATGCAAAGGCCTGCACAACTCTTAGGTGGCCTTGCCAGCTCCCCGCAGAATCCTCCGAGGCCTCACATTGCAACTGCATTATATTTCAACTTCTCCCTCTGTTCAATCCTGTGTCACCTCTTAGTTCACAGGTGTTGTTCCTGTGATCCTGTCTCAGAGTCTGCTTCCTGGCTGAGCAGGGTAAAACACTAACCAGGAACAGAGCCCCTGTGACAGGTCAGGCACTTCATATGCTTTGTGTCAAACCCATGCGACAGCTCTACCAAGAGGGTATTATTAATTTCATTTCATAGGTGATAAAACCAAGACTCAGAGAGGTTGTGTTTCTTGCCTAAAATCACACAGCAAATGAGCCACAAGTCAACATTTTCAGCCAGGCCTTTAACATTAAATTCCATACAATTTAGTTCATGCATAACACTGTGCTAGGCTCCAGTGATTCTAACCACAGATGTTTTTATGAAGTGTAACTTTCATTTAAAAATATATATATTTTAAAGATGAGTGGTGTACGACTATAAAGGGGTAGCATGAGGGAGTTTCTATCTGGTGAGAATAAATAAAGTCTGTATTTTAGGTAATAGCATTGCGCTAATGTCAGCTTCCTGGATTTGATAATGTACTGTGGTTATGCAAGATGTTATCATTGGGAGAAGCTGAGTGACGGGTAAAGAGGAACTTACTCATTGTACTATTTCTGTACCTTCTTCTATTTTAAAATAATATGTATAAAAATTTCTAAAGCAAAGAAAGAATGAGATGTAAGAGTCTCTGATGTCTTAAGAAAAATATTCCTCAAAAGGGATTTAAAAAGCTATTTCACAATCATTACCAAAGAGTAATATTAGTCAGCTATCAGTAAGAACTTAATTAACATCAACACTTTTCTGTGAATCACTGAGGGCTGAGAGAGATTTTACCCTCTAAACTAATGATGTGAGTTTATTGTGGACCCTAAGTTCCCTTTCTAATTATGGCTTCAAATAAGATAACACACTAGACAGTAAACTCTCTTCCCACCAAAAGTAGAAGAGAATGCTTCTATTATACCTTTTCATAATGACTTCCCAACATGGGCTTCTAGGAAGAAATAAGGATGTGATCACAGGGGCCCTATAATGTGGGCCTGTGGCCACTGCTCTCTCCCATTGGCCCTCCAGGGTGCTGGCCTTCCCACACTCAGCTGGCTTTGGCCCCCTATCATTACAACCCAAACCCTTCCTAAACCTCTAAATGAAGGGAGCACCCAGCAGGTGCTGTCTCCCCAAGGCTGTGGTCCACGGACAGCTGTCCTGGCAGTGAGCCCGCCTAGGTGAACTAGTCTGTCTAATCTGTACTGGCACTTAGATATGAGGGATGAAGTCCAGCACCGTAACTGGAGGGGAGGAAAACGATGGGGAGAGGATGCATCCGTACTGGGAATGGGACTGCCACAACCTGGGGAAGGGGAGGTACTGGCAAAGAAAGATTCTGGCCCAATCCCACGTATTAATATCTCCTCTGATCTCAGCAGAAAAGTCTGTAAGTAGTGGGAAACTGTTGTGTTCATGGTGGCATTTACCTCTTATCTAAAATTCTAATTTCTACTTGAAAGTTCAAATTTTATCTTTGGCAACAAATGCTGATAGTTATTTTTCTTGGTATGACAGGCTCTTTTCATTCATTTTCAAGAAAATGTCTGCCAGACACCCAGGTCTGAATAACCATAGTCTGCCTGTCACTTGTTCCCTCGAGTAAAAATGGTGTTCCACGGGAAAAGCAGCTAATTCACTTGCAATTCTTTGCACAAGTGCTTTTCCTTGAGATAGCCATCCTACTTCCGTGTACTTAAGAAGTGTTTTATGCATATTTTCCATGTGGTCACACAGAAATTTGAAAATGTATTCATTCGAGGGTAAAAATTAACAATTTTTACTGCTTAATCAAAGGTATTCTTAAGTGAAACTGGCTTAAAAAAAAAAATAAGTGTTTGGTGATCAAGAACCCAATGTCTAGTAGTAGAGTTTGGCGTCACTCCCTTAGCGCTTGCGAAAGCAGCTAGTTTCACTCATCATTGCTATGTACCATCAGTGCAAACATCAGCACAGCGGGAAAGGGAAAAAATGTGCAGCTAGTTTCACTCATCATTGCTATGTACCATCAGCACAGCAGGAAAGGGAAAAAATGTCGTAGGAGCACCCCCAGGGGTTTGCAAAGCACACTTTGAGAGTTGCCGTGGCACCGCGATGGGGGTGGGGATGGGGATGGCGTTTCATAGAAACAAAATAGATAAACTGGTCCTTTCCGGCTGGCATGTGAAAGAGAGCTGGAAGTTTGTGTGAGAATAAAAGGAAGATGATCGATAAAAGGAAGAAGGAACGGCATGTGCAAAGGCTCGGAGGCAAGATAGACACACACAGAGAACTCCAGTAGCCCAGTGTTTGTACTGCAGGCAGCTTGGTGGTCACCACAGCCTTTACACCTTTACGGCTCACAATCCAAGAATAAAAAGCCACCAATTAGCATTTAATAGAAGCCTGGCATGGTTCTAAGCGTTCACTTAATCTTCGAAACAACTATGGGATTGATGCTATTATTATCCAGATGGGAAATGAAGAGGTTAAATAACTCCTACTGGTAGTAAGTGACACAGCCAGGACGGAGTGCAGATGGCCTGACTCCAGAGTCTGCAACAATCAATGGCTTCTCATGAAGAAGAGAGACACTAGCTGCTTCCGACTTGGGAAATCCCAAGTGGCTGACCTAGGTTACGTGCCCACCCCTGGGACCAGTCCTGTCGGGGACACATGCCCACCTCCACTGGGGATATCTCCCATCATGAAGGGCCACACAAGGGACACTGTACAGCAGTGAGAACAGGTGATCTACAGCAACGTCCAATAAAACAGATGATGAGTCTTCCTAACATAATACTAGACAATGGTGGAGCCCAAAGAGCACATCCGTTGTGATTCCATTTGTATAAAGTTCAAAAACAAGCGAAATCATTCTATGCTGTTATAAGCCAGGATTGTGCTCGCCTTTCTGGGGTGGTTGATGAAGAGAGGGGTTGGGGTGCGGGGAGGGTGGTAATGTTTCGTTTCTTGATTGATCGCATTCACCTCGTAACAATTCGTTAAGCCATATACTTGTGCACGTTTCTGCAAGTTTATGTTTTTCACTTTTATTAACATTTAAAATTTTATTAAGCCTGTAGTGTAAATAAAATTAAAACTGGGAAAAAAGATCCACGAAGGAGTTTTATTTTGCCAGAGTGGCAAATGGACTTCTCGGAATGAATTAAGGATCTATGCCCCACGTCCTAAAGGACAGCGAAAAACCAAGGATGAAGGGGCATCGTGTTTCAAATGGTTTTAACGAACATTTGTTCGAGTTTCACTCATTAGCATTATAAAGCAAAAACAAGGGTCCAGAACACAGAAGTGCCCTGTGCTTGTGCCAACTTTTCTCAATTAGGCCAACTGGGAGGGCTGCAGGGGCTCCACCCACCCACTGTCACCTTGGGGATGGGTGGCCGCCTGGCAGGGTGGGCAGGTGTGGAGCACCATGCCTCCCTGTAGCTGGAACATTCCTGTGGGCTTTACTGTATTTTATAGGTTATAGATGGTTTCTCAACCTTTTAAACCCATGCTCCCTTCTTTAAAAGATGTAAATATCTCATGCTTTCCTTTAATGTTATTTAAAATTTCAAAATTAATTAAATATTATGACAAAAAAAGCAAAGCCACAGGACAAAGTGCAGCTTTGTTTTTGAGCTGCTCTTGCAGCCCCCATGAAGTACCGGAGCGCATGCTCTGCCCCCCTCCCCTCCCCTTGCCCCCTTGAGAAGCCTTGGTTTATAAATTACAAGCCTTTTCATTTCCTCCAAGGTTTTTGATGAGAGATCTGGGGATGCGGCCACCAGGTGGACGCCATGCTCAGCATTTACGAGCTAGTGGTCTGGCTTCCCAGAGGAATGAGGGACTAAGAAGCAGAGGGACCTACTTTGTTTCTAATAAAACCCACAACTCCTTACTTATTAAATAAGCATCATTTAGTGGTAATAGCTCATATTTATTGGGTGCTTCCCATGTGCCACACACGGTGTGAAGTGCTCCCTGTGCATTCTGTCACTTAATTCTTACCACAGCCCCAGGTAATGGTGAGTGAGTATCATCATTTCTGCTTTATGGCGGAGGAAATCTAGGCCCGGAGAGATCTGGCACTGGCCCAAGGTCTGACAACGAGGAAGACGAGGATTTAGAATGTAGATCCCAGCCAAGCTGACCCCGACGTGCACAGCCCCATCGGCAGGCCATGAACTATTTGGCAGAGCAGAGATTTGAACCCTTGCTATTCAACTCCAGAACCTCCATGAGTGCACCTCTAATTGTTAGAGTAATCGATGATGCTCGGGCCCAACTCCTGCTCAATGGGTAAAAATGGCACCAAGGAACCACCCAAACAGAAGGAACTCACTGTAAGAGAGGGAGAGACCAGACAGGTGACCCCTAACCCCAGTTCTGTGCCCAGACGTCGATTGTCTGGGGACAAGCTATGATTAGGACCCGTACAGTGGGGTCTCTGAGGACATTAAGGGCTGGTCAAGGACATTAAAGGCCTATGTGAGTGAAACCCAAATGGCTGCAGCAGTGTTGGAGCCAGGCCTAGAGGGGGTCCATCCACTGTCCCTTTGCTCCCAATCCTGAGAAGCTGCCGCTGTCCAGCGGGGCCATACAGACACCTTGTGCAGGCCATAGGCTTGGGCACCAATCTCATGCAATGGTGAGGCTGACTCACCAGCTTCTGGACTTCAGGTGCTGAAAACCAGAATGATGCTTTGGCCAAACAACACTGGGTGTGGCCTGTGCACAGAGACCACAAGCCCCACTGTCCAGAGCAGCACCCAGTCCTTCTGCAAGCTCACCAAGTCCATCCAGCTGGAGCTCTGACTTCAGAGGTGAAACTAGGAGGCTGTCCCAGTAGAGGAATGAGAGTCATACTAAGATGGCCCAAGTTAGTGGATAGTGGTTCAGAATCTACTGATTCGATTAAGAGAAATATGGCCTTCTTTGTGGCCTAACATAATGAAGGGAGATAAACACCCTGTGTTTATAAGTGGGTCGCTCAAAATGTATTGATAGGCATAGGCACACCCTCGTCCAGCTCCGGAAGTAGAAGCTCAAAGTCAGCTCTTCTGGCTCACACAGAAGCCAAGGGGGCTCTGCCGCCAGAGGGGCTGGCACGGAGCTGCAGCTTCTCTCCCCATAAATGACGGGCCTCACGCAGCAACAGGGGATGAGCTGGCAGCGTTCCTCAGGGCCATGAGGAGCAGTTCCAAAGACAAAGAGGCCATCAGCCTGCACAGGCCCACCCCAGACAGCTTCCCTGATGCCACTTGGCCAATGACGCATGACCACACCACCTTGAGGTTAACCCCAGGCTGCAAACTGACTCCAGAACCGGGTCAGGTTGGGTTTGAGGATCTGTCACCTTTGGATCTTTTCTTCCTTGACTTCTACTCCTTTAGACCTCAAACACAGAAGGGAGGCTTCTAGAACAATAAAGGGCTCTACTCCCTGAACCTCGGGCAGCCATGTGGATTGTTGGAAAGGGTTGCTCACAGCCAAGTAGACTCTCCTTTATGACTTCAACAGCCAGAAAACCATTTACGTACTGCCAGGGGAAGAGGACCACAGTTTGCATGGGTCAAGCTAAAATCTAAAAACCAAACACAATTTAACTGTGTGACAGCTTCTTGACACATTTAAAATGAGATTTAAAGAAATGAACGTGCACAGAAACAACTGTCACACTCACTCACAGATTTTCAGCTGTTATAAATCATTGCCCCAAGCTAGCAAAGGCAAGTCGTTCTAGCTGCTTGCTATGCAGAGTGGTCTCTGGCCCAACGGCATGGGCCTCACCCAGGACTTGTTAGACATGCAGAATCCTGGGCCCCGCCCAGACCTCCGCATACAGAATCCACGTTTTTACAAGATCCCCGCATGGTTTGTGTACACGTTATAGTTTGACAAGTGCTGCTCTAACTCACCCAGAGTCCTTTCTGTCTGGCCAGAGTATTTTGCCAAACTGACACCACACTCATGTCAGAAGCCAGATCCCCGCCCCACATGGCCACAGACAATCCCCCACATCCTGCACAGGGGCCTGACTGTTCCCTGCACACCATGCAAGGCACCTCCCACTTTCCAAGTTCCCCTCATTCCTCTTGTTTTCCCCATACCTTCCCTGCCCACCCCCATTATACTCATGATGTCATCTTAGCCCTCTGATCACGCCCCCTCTAAATGCTGAGATTTACCCCACCCTCACTGCCCACTCCCTGGTCTGATACTTCTGGATCAATTCATCATTCCCACTTCATCACACACCCTGAACTTCATTACCCTTCTTTGCAGACTTTTGCTCAAACATTTCAACTGCCTTCAACACCCTGTAACACCAAGACACCCCTAGTCTTCCAAAGCCTTGGTGTCCTTCAACGCTGGCTAAGACACTTCCTCTGGGGGCCTTTCCAGCTCAGCATAAGCTCCTGCTATGCACTTCCCAGTCAGTGTTTTCTTCCTTGTTGCACTTGTTCCTTCTATCAGAGTTATTGGTATACATGCCTCCTGTCCCCCGCTACATGCGAACACATTTAAAGCAGGATTCATGCCTTAATCATCTTTACTCCTAAGAAAAATGTTAACACACAGCTGAGGTGCTCGGACAGTCAAACCTTAAACATGGAAGACATAATTCAATCCTCCTTTGTTTTCCAAATTTGTATACTTATGAGAACCTCAAACAGGATGACTACATTTAACGTACAGTTAATAAATTGCCTTTATGGAAAATATCACAATTTCTTTAAATGAAGTTATCTTGGAAAATCTAGACCATCTGATCCCTAATAAACGGTTGTTGAATAATGAGTGCATGCAAACAAACTCTCTCTCCTCAGTATAGTGATGTGTTGTTAATCCTTAGTTCTCCACTCTGTGTAAGCGAAACATCGAATTTTGAGATGAGACAAGCATGTAGTTAAAGACTAATGGTCCGATGAAAGCGGAAATTAAGAAAAGTTTTGACCTCAAGGAGACCCTGTAAAGTGACCATGAAGAAGTGAGGCTATTTCCCTGCGTGACTGATGGGATTCTTCTGGTGCTGTGTAGCCACACACATTCTCATCATACCTCAGAAGTAAATGTGCTGACGGAAGACTCTTTTTCTCCGACTGATTAAAGCTATGCCAACATCTGAACCACCACTGAAAACAAAGACAATCTGTAGGCAGTGGAACGTATTTTTACGAATGAAAGCACGCCTACCAGATTCAGCTGCAAAGGGAAGTGGAGGATGATGATGTGAGAAATGCAATCACGGAATTCTTTCATTTGGGCTAAATTGGCCTTCGCAACTTAAACTTAATAATACTTTACCCCCAATCCCCAGGCCGTGTACCAGTATCCGTCCTTGGTCTATTAGGAACTGGGCCTCACAGCAGGTGAATGGCGGGCAAGCGAGCGAAGCTCCATCTGTATTTGCAGCCGCTCCCCAGCATTAGCATCACCACCTCAGCTCCACCTTAGATCATCGGACGTTAAATTCTCATAGTAGCACTGGTCCCTGGTGTCAAAAAGGTTGAGGACCGCTGCTTTCCCATGACCCTGTAGAAGAAACTTTTGTTTTACCATTCTATGGCACAGAGTTACCTGTGCAAGGGGAAAGGAAGCTTCTACACCTGCTCAAAGCAGGGACAGCTGGGCTCAGTTCGTCTCTCAGAATGAGAGACATTCTGAGAGACGAACTGAGCTGAGCCTGTTCCTGACCTTAGGAAAGACGCAGTGAGATGGGTCATTATCCACGCCTTGTAAGTAGCTCAGAACATGGGGCTGCCTGACCAGCTCGAACACTCCTGCGGAAAACTTGGAAAACTGCTATCAGTCTTCAAGGGTTAGCAGTCGAGAATATCAGATTTTCAAAATCACCATAGTATTAATAAAATAATGAATTGGAAAATATTGGGTTTATCTTTAAAAAAAAAAAGATTCCTAAGATGCTTACTTTTTAAACAATGTTGTAAAGCTTTAGTCTTCTCTTAGCAGGTCTCCTGGGAAGAGCCAATAAACAAAACGCCCTTGATATTTTGTCATTGGAAATTCAGCTAGAAAAACAAACTTAAGCAGTTTTAGTGTTTGGTCACTGAATAGACTCTGGTTTTTATTATAAACACCAGCAGTTTCAAAGATCTCTTTCTAGATGCCAAACGTTTTCAGAGCTGGGGCCGGGAGCCCTGGCAGAGTTTGCTTTGAGAAGCACAGTGAGCGAATCGCGGTGCACGTCTTACCTGTAACCAGTTACTAGCAAATGAAGGTTCTGATTAATTAGTGAGGAATCACTTCCATTAAAACCTTAATGGATTCAGAATCAGCTAAATTAACAGCCACAACTAAATTACATTCCACTGTTTCCAATTAAGTTGGAAGCCTTGGGTGAGGTAACCACCAACATTACAAATTAGGAATCCTTGCCAAAAATGAACTCCTTCAATGTTTCTCAGACCATCAACGATCTGTGCTAATAGAATTAGTTTACTGAATGTGTACAGAAAAACGGAGTTAAGCAAGCCACTGAAAAGCATTAATTTATTCATTGAAACATTTCGTGCCAAATGCTGAGCCCAGGTGTGCAGGTAAGACCTGACATACGAGGCTCAGATGGGAGACCACCACCTAAGAAAGAAGACAGCAACGTCTCTTGTTTATGGTTCCCATTGCCAACGCACTTAAAGAATCATTGGTTCTCTGAAATCAAAGACAGCAACTGTCAGGCTGGCCAATTATATTGAACCCGTTGGCTCCTCTGCCATTGCTGGTAGTTTTGGGTAACTGAGGTCAAAACAACCATGATGTCAATATTTGTAAAGCAGTTTCCAGAGATTCTTACATGCTCCAGTCTCTAAGAGAAGCACGATCTTTAGGGAAAAAGATACAGTCTCTGTCCTGTAGTAAGTGTAGCTTGAGTGTCCATTTAGGAGGCTGTCAACAGACCACACTGCAAAACTAATCTTTTATTTTAGGGGCTCTGGAAAGGGTCTGATACCCCCAAACCCATTCCCTTCCTACTGGTACATGTCCAGAATTGTGCTATTATAGCTTCATGTAGCTTTGAACTGAGGTTCCTATTAAATACCTCCTCAAGGAGAGACACTTGGCTATTATTATCTATGGAGGACTTAAGCAGACCCCAGGTGTGATGGAAACTTAAAAAATAAGTAAGGTAAGTTTCTAACTCTGATCTTACCACCCAACCTGCCCCGCCCACCCTTCAGCAAAACTCCTTTCTTCCCACCTCCAGTGCCAAGGCTTTGAAATATCTCCTTTTATCACATCATTAAAGACCACATCTCTCAAGTCTTTGATTTGTATGAAGATGGAAATGGCTGATATACATTGAATGAGTTAATTTTTTAAAGGACTTTTGTCTTTTTACTAAGATTCAAAGCCTGAACATGGAAATGCTGCAGCCAAGGGCATTTCAGGAAGCAACCAACGTCATGTCAAAAACTGTCGGCTCTTTTGCACAAGGTGGACTTAGGTAGCTGGTCTCTAAAAATGGTCCCCAAAGAACACCTGGTATTCTCACTCTTCCGTAGTCCCACAGGTCTGGCCTATCATTTGGAAGACTTTGTGAAAAATTGGTATTAATTCTTTTTTAAATGTGTGGT
>NW_011888981.1:2968853-2976732 GCF_000151845.1 Pteropus vampyrus
AAACATTTCGTGCCAAATGCTGAGCCCAGGTGTGCAGGTAAGACCTGACATACGAGGCTCAGATGGGAGACCACCACCTAAGAAAGAAGACAGCAACGTCTCTTGTTTATGGTTCCCATTGCCAACGCACTTAAAGAATCATTGGTTCTCTGAAATCAAAGACAGCAACTGTCAGGCTGGCCAATTATATTGAACCCGTTGGCTCCTCTGCCATTGCTGGTAGTTTTGGGTAACTGAGGTCAAAACAACCATGATGTCAATATTTGTAAAGCAGTTTCCAGAGATTCTTACATGCTCCAGTCTCTAAGAGAAGCACGATCTTTAGGGAAAAAGATACAGTCTCTGTCCTGTAGTAAGTGTAGCTTGAGTGTCCATTTAGAAGGCTGTCAACAGACCACACTGCAAAACTAATCTTTTATTTTAGGGGCTCTGGAAAGGGTCTGATACCCCCAAACCCATTCCCTTCCTACTGGTACATGTCCAGAATTGTGCTATTATAGCTTCATGTAGCTTTGAACTGAGGTTCCTATTAAATACCTCCTCAAGGAGAGACACTTGGCTATTATTATCTATGGAGGACTTAAGCAGACCCCAGGTGTGATGGAAACTTAAAAAATAAGTAAGGTAAGTTTCTAACTCTGATCTTACCACCCAACCTGCCCCGCCCACCCTTCAGCAAAACTCCTTTCTTCCCACCTCCAGTGCCAAGGCTTTGAAATATCTCCTTTTATCACATCATTAAAGACCACATCTCTCAAGTCTTTGATTTGTATGAAGATGGAAATGGCTGATATACATTGAATGAGTTAATTTTTTAAAGGACTTTTGTCTTTTTACTAAGATTCAAAGCCTGAACATGGAAATGCTGCAGCCAAGGGCATTTCAGGAAGCAACCAACGTCATGTCAAAAACTGTCGGCTCTTTTGCACAAGGTGGACTTAGGTAGCTGGTCTCTAAAAATGGTCCCCAAAGAACACCTGGTATTCTCACTCTTCCGTAGTCCCACAGGTCTGGCCTATCATTTGGAAGACTTTGTGAAAAATTGGTATTAATTCTTTTTTAAATGTGTGGTGGTATTTACTGGTGAAACCATCTAGTCCTGGCTTTTATTTGTGGAAAGTTATTATTTATTATTATTATTATTATTATTATTAAACTCTCTACTTGCTTTAGGTCTATTCGGATTTTCTATTTCTACTTGAATAGATTTCAGTAGTTTGTGTCTTTCTAGGAATTTATCCATTTCATCTGTTATCTAATTTATTGGCATACAGCTGTTCATTGTATTTTCTTATAATCCTTTTTATTTATGTAAGGTTGATAGTAATATTCCCTCTTTGGTTCATGATTTTATTAATTTTAGTTTTCTTTTTTTTTTTCATTTTGGTCTAGCTAAAAGTTTGTCTATTTTCTTAATCTTTTCAAAGAACCAACTTCTGGTTTTGTCAATTTTCTCTACTGTTTTCTATTTGACATTTTGATAATTCCCACTCTAATCTCTATCATTTTCTTCCTTCTAATTGCTTTAGGTTAGTTGTTTTTTTCCCCTGTGTGTTCAGGTGAAAAGTCAGGTTAATGATTTAAAATTTTTCTTTTTTCTTTTTTTAATATAGGCATTAACAGCTGTACCTTTCCCTCTAGCCACAACTTTAGATTCGTCCCATAAGTTTTGCTACGTTGTGTTTTCATTTTCATTTATCTCAAAGTATTTTCTAATTTCCCTTGTGATTTCTTTTTGACTCATTGGTTACTTAGGAATATATTGTTTAATTTTCATACATTTGTGAATTTCCTAAGTTTCTTTGTTATTGATTTCTAAATTCATTCCATTGTGGTTGGAGTACATACTTTGTACAATTTCAATTCTTTTAGACTTATTATTTTATAGCCTACTGTATGATCTATTCTGGAGAATGTTCCATGTGCACATTCTTGAGAAGAATGTATTCTGATGATGTTAGGAGAAGTGTTCTACAGATGTATGTAAAACCTAATAGGTTTATAATGTAGTTCAAGTTTTCTATTTCTACATTGATCTTCTATCTAGTTCTTCTGGCCCATGATTTGATTTAATCAATAGAAGGTGTGATGGCTAGTTTTACAAAACTACTTGACTAAGCCACAGGGTTCCCAGATATTTGGTCAAACATCACCCTGAGTGTGTCTGTGAGGGTGTTTCTGGATGAGATTAACATTTGAACTGACAGAGTAAGGCAGAATGCTCTTCCTAATGTGGGTGAGCCTAATGCAATCAACTGAAGATCAGAATGGAATAAAAAGGCTAAAATGGAACTTCTGCCTGACTGAGCTAGGACATTGATCTTTTCATTTCTTTGGACTCAAACTGAAATACTGGCTCTTCCTGGGTCTCAATCATGTCAACTTTTGGACTGGAACTTTACATAATCAGCTCTCCTGATTCTCAGTCCTTCAAACTCAGGCTGAAGCTACAACATCAGTTCTCCTAGGTTTCCAGCTTATCAACTATAGATCTCGGGCTTTCTTAGCCTCCATAATCACATAAGCCAATTATATATATTGGTTCTGTTTCTCTGGAGAACTCTAACTAATACAGAAGGTGTCAGAAGTGACATTCTGAACCAAACATTAAGTTGACCTAGCAGCTTCCACTATTGCACCTTTAGGAGCCCTGAGCTACCATATAAAAAATCTAGCTAGCTTGCTGAAGAGACCACAAAGAGAAGAAGAGGGCCTTACACCACCTGGAGAGGGAGAGAGGCCCAGATACTATGATGTCCCAGATGAACTTCCAGATGACTCTGGCTATAGCCAACATGTAATGGAGAGCACATGAGACATTCCAAGTGAAACCAGCAGAAGAATTGCCTGGCTGAGTTCAGAACATACAGAATCATGAGAGATAATGAAACGGTTGTCATTATGCAGCAATAGATAATAACAACAACAACAAAAAACTTCACAAATTACCATTATAATTGTTATAGCCACATTTACCAAGCTTTTTGCTCTTTACTGCTTGCATCTCGGACTTTCCATTTAGGATTATTTTCCTTTTGTGCTGCACAATGAAATTTCAGTCGACAATGGACAGCATATATGATGGTGGTCCCATAAGGTTTTTATGGAGCTGAAAATGTCCTATCACATAGTGATGTCATAGCCATCCTAATGTCATAGCTCGACAAATACCTACCACTATGTTACAACTGCCTACAGTATTCAGTATGGTAACATGTTGTACAGTTTGTAGGCTAGGAGCTATAGAGAAACACCCCCAATCGTGTCTCTTTGGCATAAGGTTTATTTTAGGCTGGTTAATGTTAAGAAACAGTAGACATGGGAGAAACTCTGGAAACCAAGCAGAAGTTACCCTTTGTAAATACATTTACATGTGGAAGGGACATTTTCATTTGTAAGAGTGTCTCTCTAGCTGTACCAGAAGGAGGCGGATGATCTTATCTCTAGAAAGTCTTGTCAATGCAGAAAACAAAGACTTAAATCTGCATAACAACCTTGTCCTTATTTACTGCCTTTGCTCTAGTAACCTCCCATAACTGACTTCTCCCTATTCCCAACATCTTTTGTTATCAGCTGAAGATGGTGATGGCTTCAGCCATTTTGGCCAGTTATTCAGTTTTCTTGGATCTCTTCCATGAATATACTGGAAGTATACATGTTATTAAACTTTTGTTTTATGCGTAGTAATCTGTCTTTTATTACAAAGATGTCTCAGCCAAGAACCCAGAAGGATAGAAGGAAAATTCTTTTTCCTCTCCTACAGGGCAATAGGCTATTCCATATATATGCTAGGTAGACTATACCATCTAGGTTTTTATAAATGCACAATGACGAAATCACCTATTGACATATTTCTCAGAATTTATCCCCATTGTTAAGCACTGCATGACTGTATATTTTTTAGAAACTCTTTTAGTGTGTATCTCTCGGTGGCAAATTACTGTTTGTGTTTGTCTTTATTTCACCATTTTTCTTGAAGGATATTTTCACCGAGTACAGAACTCTAGGTTGGTAGTCGTTTTCTTTCAAAACACTGTAGATGTCATTTTACTGTTTTCTGTCTTCTATTTTTCCTATTAAAAAGTCAAATATCACTCATTGGTAAACAATCTGTCTTTTTACTCTAGCTTCTTTTAATAATTTCTCTTTTTTGTTTGTTTTTCTATAGTTCTGTTAATGTGTTTGGTGTGAATTTATTATTATTATTACTTTCCCTTCCTTCATTCGCTTATTCATCTTCTTTTATTGTTTATATTATTTATAATTATTAATATTTGTTTGTTAAACTTAGGATTTATATGGCTTCTTGGATCTCGTGCTCTCTTTTTAGAACTTTTTAATATCTAATAAATGTCCTCACTTACCCTGTATAGTAATGAGAAGAACATAGTATTGGCACGATAGCCAGATGGAAAGAGACATATAGACCAATGGAGCAGAACAGAAAGCCAGAAATAAACTCACAGTTATGTAGGCAGTTGAAATATAATTAAAGTGATAGAGCAGAGCAGTGAGGAAAGGATGAACTTTTCAATAAATGGTACTGGGGAAAAAAATAAATTTAGAGACTCACATCACATACAAAAACCAATTCTAGACAGTTCTAAAAAAAACTTTTAGAAGATAATAAAGGAGAGTATCTTCTCATTGTGTCAAATTAGGAAGCACGAAATGTCAATTTATTTCATTTTAGATGATGCTATTTTTTTTTTCACTTGGAAAATATTGGTGTCTACCAAAGCACTTCATTAGAAAGATATCTTAATTTTTTCTAAGGATTTTTAAAAAACTATTGCTAAACAATTGTGCGTCTTGTGTAAACTATTACAAATAGAGGGAACATTTGTTATTTTGCCTGCCCACTATCTATTCCCCTTCGTCTGGTAACAGGATGCTTTTGGAGAAACTCCCACATCAGATGCTAATTTTGGGTGGAACTGACTCTGCCCTCACTTCTAGGGGTGGGCTACCAGAACATGATTTCTTTGTGGCCCACAGTTATCAACTGAGAGATGGTAATGTGACTCAAGTCAAGTAATTCAAGTATGTATTTTTTTAACTTTAACAAACTTGTTCTGTAGCTTAACACTGGTCTAAACACTTTATAATTATTAATGCATTTCATATTTGTAATATATGGAAAGGATGGTGCCATCATCAGCCACTGTACAGATTAGGGAGCTTGGGACGGAAAGGCTAAGTCGTTCATCCATGGCTGTATAGCTGATAAGGGACAGAGCTGGGATTTGAATCTGGGCAAGCTGAGCTGAGAGTCCATGCTCTATACCACTATACAACATACCTGAGTACCTATCTGAGCACCTAGAAAGGAGGCATTCTCCCTTCTAGTGGATGTAAGCTGTGGGGCTGAAACCTGGATGTAGACAATGCAGGTAATGGAATCCCTGACCTGAGGTCAGAGTGCTGGGCCTTTGAACCTCTGAATCAGCCCAGGCCATTCTGGGAGAGGTGAAACTCCAGTCCCTTAGCCATGGCAATGACTGGCTGTGAGGCATCAGCAGTTAAGGGAATGAGTGGCTGGGTCAGGAGAGAGGATATGAGTTATATGCTCCAAGCCTCCATTATAGTCCTTACTCATCTTACTGTCTGGATTCAAATCCTAATCTTTCTGGCTCCAAAATCCTGGCCACCTCCACTGCATGTCCCCGTTACCATGACCATCAGGCTGGTGATGCACCTTGGGAAAGCTAAGGATCCTGTGTCCAGCTCCAAAAGCAAATATGCTTCCATCACACTCACAGCTGGAGCTCGTCTCTGGAAAATATATTCTCCCAAGTAAAAAAGATGCAGCTACTACTGACAAATATTACTACCTTGCATATTTCCCAGGTAGCCTATTAGGAAAGGGGTCATGCTGAGCAGAAATTTATGAACAAAATGATGAGAGGACAATAAAAAAACTTCATAGGAATCCTTCCAGCTGTGCCAAGCACAAATAAATAGAAAGCATTTTTACACTTTGCCAACTAACTCAGACAGACTTGAAGGAAGAAAAGTTATTAGTTAAGGTTGAAAGGAAATTGGCAAGAAACGTATATGGCCTGAGGCATCTTTGTTCAAGAGTAGAACTCAATGTCCTTCCAATTAAGCGTGCTTACACTAGACGACCCTTCCCCCCAATAGAATGACCCTTTCCCCCAATCTTCCCCCGTCCCACTCTGACATTTTCTCTCTTTCTCTCTCTCTTCTTTCTCCCCTAGCTCATGCATACTTAGAATGCGGCACCCTGCTCATGCCATGCTGTACATTCATGGTTGTGTCCGCTCGGTCCTTCTTCCTGGGGTCTGCTCCTCCCTCCACTCCTAGTGGGGGACGGGCTGCCTGCCTTTAGAGGGGCACACTTGACCTAGCCCTTCTCTAGAATTTTTTGGTTTGGAACCAAGGAAAGAGACACAGATCCTCTTTAACGGTGAAGAATCAGACGTAAATCCAGGCTTCTCGGCGGTTATGTTGACTGCTGTGTGAAAACTAAAAACGAAAATCTGAAACCAACCTGCAGAAAAAGGGAGGGGTGAAAGAGAGTGCCAGCGGCACGCCCTGCTCCCAGGGGTCCCCAAACCAACCACACCCTTGTCTCACTGGAGATTGGTTATGTGAGTCTCACATTCGTACCTTTGCCCAAGCTAGCCAGAGTTACAGTTCTGTCCCCAGAGTTACAACGCATCCTAGATTCATAAAAACAGATGGGCCTTTGAGAGGATATTAGGTATAGTCCTCTGTCTCCAGGTAAGAAGGTCCTTAAAATAAGGTGGCTAGGATACTTAAGCCTCCCCAAGGAAAGAAACCCCACTTTTTCTTTCACATCCTTTATTCGATAGTTAATTAACTTTATAATTAAGTATTTCCTGTTTTTCTCTTAGCCTCTATGTCTTTCGAGCTTCTTCTCTAGAATAGAACCCTGATTCCCCACCACCTGAGGTCACCAGGTAGGCTCAGGACGTACCACTGAGATGTGACGAGCCCTTGTTTGCATGGGTCATGGGGTGAATTTGTTCCTCCTGTTCCCTCTCCAGAAGTCTCAAGGTCTTCACTTAGAAGATATTCTCATTCGATGCCTATACTGCCCTGGACAGAACCTCATGGGAGACTGGCAATAAAATCATTTAATTAGCTGATAATAGAAAACAGATCGGCACTGTTTGTATAACCAACCTTCTTTTACTTACACACAGAGAATTCATTGTCCTGTGGCTTTCTTCCAAACATATTTAAACATTCTGCACAAGACCGAATTCCATCCTTTCTTTTTACAGTTTTTTTCCCCCTTCTTTTTGGGATCTCATTAGATAGTTTAATCTTTCTCAAAATGTAGAGCTCAAACCTCAAAATGATATGTGGGTGAGGCCCTGAGCAGCAAGGGGAGTTATTTCTCAACTCCTGGATGCCAGGCCATTAATACATCCCAGTATTAAGTCTGAGTTTAAAATAACATGGTGACCTTTCCCTCTACTCTCAAGGACTTTCTGAGTCAAAACACTCAGGGCTCCCTGACAGTGTCTCAGGAGATGAATGCCACCTCGTTGATAAAATGGGTACCAAAGCCCCTGGCCGATACCCAGTACAGTTCTCACGTCTCCCATGACAAGGATCAATGTAGGGCCAAAAGTGCCGCCATTCTTCCAGGGACCCACTTAAGGCCCGGTCTCCTCTGGGGCCACTTTGATTTTTGAGGAGATAAGCTGGAAGCCTCTGACGGGTTCCTCGTTCTTTGGGACTAGCCAGAGTCTGAATAGACCTGTTTGAACAGCTGTGATCCCAGGCACATTAGTTCTTAATATCCATTCGGTCGGGAATTTTTGATACGTCTTGGGAATCCTTTCTATGCCAAGACCAGGCCCTTCCTTGCTTCAGGGAAGGA
>NW_011888981.1:2978667-2986691 GCF_000151845.1 Pteropus vampyrus
CGGCAGGCTCTGGTTAAGATGCAGATTCTGAGTCAGGAGGTCAAGTGGGAGCCTGAGACTCTGCATTTCCAACACATTCCCAAGGGAGGTGGTTGCTGCTGGTCTGAGAACCACACTGCAGCAAGGTTTTCGAGAATTTTGGCCAGTGGATCTGCTTTATCCTGTGCCTTCCTCCTGCTGACTCTTTTGTTTACACAAGTCACCTCCCACCTCCACTCACGTCCTGAGTCTGAAATTCTGAATCCATCTGCATTGCTCATGACAGCGTCAGAGCTCCTGAGGAGGGCTCCCGGGCTGGAGCATGGGTGGGCCCTCCTCCCCCGGGGAGCGCTGAGTCCCAGTGTTCCCAGTCGACAGTCTCAACCCTGGGGAGCTTTGCACAAACACTGCTGGGGCTGTGTCTGATCTGCATTGTCCGAACCCCCCCCCCCCAAGAAAACAAAACAAATCCCCTCCGGAGCCAAGCACAGGGGCTGGTGGGGATCGTGAGGGCTGCAGGAGGCACCGCTTGGTGAAGTGGTCATCTACCTCCTACCAACAGGCCGTGGGGACACTCCCCACTCTGAAACCTCTGCAGTGCTGATGTCATCTCTCAAGCCCACGGCAAGACAAATCACTATTCTGCCACGTTTTCATCCGGTGCCATCTGGAAGCCCAGCCCTCACACGGGACAGCCTCCAGAATATAAAGAGGAAGTTACCCTTGACCCGCTCTGTGGAAATTCCAGAGAGTGGCCGGAGAGTAGACAAAGGAAGAAGTACGAGTGTGGCAATGCGGAGTAAGTGATTGTTTCTGGGAGTGGGACAATCCGAGCCACCCAAACCCCAGACTTGAAGGGAAATTCAGTCTTCAAAAGGTCTTTCATCGTAATTTTTCCATGATGGAACCAGCTTCTCACTTAGTTGTTTATCCCAGCAGATACCAGGTAGGTCCTGACAAAACGAGAAATGTGGGGAATGACACCCTGAGAATTAGGAATTTCTCTTCCCTTTCTTCCTCAGGAAACCCTCTTTCCACAGCAGGCAGAATTTGTGGGTGTTGCTTGAGTTTGCTGCTGTTTTCACCTCTTTAGAACTAGCTCCCTCTCTAGGAATTTTCCACAGCGAAATAAACCTCTAAGCCTCATACTAGCAAAGTACACTCATTGTTACCTCAATTAGAACGAGTGAATTCCTTGGAAATTCCCATGGCCTTGGCCAAGACCTGAATGGGGCGGGTTTGAAAAGTTCCGGATTCCCTTCTTTCCGCGCCAGCCAAGGGCACGTCTCCCCGGCACAACATCATGCCCCGCTCAAAATATAAACGCCCTGGATCGGAGGCCTCTGTGAGCCCATTTAGGTCCTGAACTTATCGTGAGAAGACCCAATGTCAAAAATAAGTGGAGCAGCAAAGTTATTTATTAAGCTGAGCCTGCAGTGTTGGGGAAACTTCCTGTTATCAGGTATCTGAGAATGTGGTCCGGTCGGGTCCCTCCAGGCCTGTGAGCAGGACACTGACTGGGAACCACAGGTCTGATTGCTGGGGCAGCACCTGGGCAGAAGAGCACAGCTAGGGGTCAGACTCAGACTCCATGTCAGGCCTGCACCCCACCCTCCCTGGGCTCTGTGACCCCTCCGAATCCATGGTTCTTAAAAATGGTGATAATGATACCTGCTCTACCTTTCTCCTGAGAGTAAGAAAGCATACTTAAAAGTGATTTGAAGCCTGTAAAGCAGTGGTCCCCAACCTTTTTGGCACCAGGGACCAGTGCTCCTGTGAGAATCTAATGTCTGACGACCTGAGGTGGAGCTGAGGTGGTGATGCCAGCGCTGGGGAGCGGCTGCAAATACACATGGAGCTTTGCTTGCTCGCCGCTCACCTCCTGCTGCGCGGCCCATCTCCTAACAAGCCACAGACCAGTAACACGGCCCACGGCCCAGAGGTTGGGGACCCCTGCTTTAAAGTGTACTCCGTGCATAAAGTCCAGGCTTATTATGAAGATTAAATTAAATGAGAATATAAAACGCACACACGCAATTGTATTTCAGTAAATATTTAACAACTGGCTTTCTAGAGAGGAAAATGCCCCGATTTTTAGCATTTGCCAGTTTCTGTGCTGTAAACATTCCCACCTGGGTTGATGTCAAAGACCAGTGTGACGTCATTAAATATCAAGTTGAACAGAAATGTGTGTAACTGACTCTCGCCAGGGGACGGAGCCTGCAAAAGCACACCACTGGTTAGGTATTTCACCCCCTCATAGACGAGGCCCTGAGCACAGCACCTGAAAAACGGGAGCGCTGACCCCCTCCTTCTCCTGCTCATTATTAATTCAGTAGGAAGAGGTTCTCACATGGGAAAATGGCAGCTACGCTTTCTGCTGACTCAGAATCACTGGATGGTGCATGTTCTCAGCCTCCCAGGTGATCCTAATGCACAGCCCTGACTAGGAAGCCCAGCACCACGCCGCAGCCTCCTCGAGCAAGACTATGTCCGGCTTTGGTTCGTATCCCCAATTCCAGAACAGGGCCTGACCCATTCGATCCTTCTCTAAATGAAGTGACGGCAGCTCATCATCTACAGCTGAAACGATGCAGAGATGTGTGAGGAACGAGGTCCCTTGCCTATGGCCATTCGCACCCCTTGGCTTCTCTCCCGTCCTCAGCATGTCATCCCTGCTGACCCGCGTTCCTTCCTAAGTGCTAGCCACATGCCCCCTTCCCCATCACCCATCCTGGTTCTGCTGAGTCCCCTCTCGGTCCTGCGGGGCCTGTACCCACTCACTCACTTCTCTGAGTTATCCTCTGTGGAGAAGGAACCATTCCTTCTCCCTGTACTGGGAGCCCCTTAGGCCAGATACACCAAACTCAGACCAGGAGTGGAGGGTGTGAGTGCATGCATGCTGTCTCTCCACTGTCTTCTGCATCTGCCTTCTTCGTCTAGGACAGTGTATGTCCAGAACAAGCCCTCAGTAAAAGTTTCTTTGAATTAAAAAAAAAAAAAGTTACTAGGACAGGACTACAGGAAGGGAGGAGAGGAAGGCATTCCAGGTGAATTAATTAACCCAGGAAAGACCTGAAGTAGTTGGAGCGTCCTTGGCTTGAGTACAATAATAGCAAAGGAAAATTGATTTTTAAGCCAAAAATGTTCACACCTCCATCCATCACTGAATATATGCCCCACCCATTTTTACAGTCTTTCTCTGAATCGTGCATGCCAACATAAACTACCAACTCTCTGGTCTTTCTCAAAGTAACCTGGAGAAAAATGAGAAGGTGGAATTCTCCAGGAATGGAACAAAAATTTCCGAGGCACCTGTTTTAGGTACAAATACAATGACCAAAATTTTCTCAGCCCAAATAGAATAGGCTACTAGGTTCCCTTACTGGGAGAAGGCAACAGCCTGCTTGTAATCAGGGTCATCGTAGAAAACTCCAGCCTTAAAAGCTACGAAAAACAGTCCTGATGGCTGAACTCCTGAGCTGAAAGTTAAATGTTCTTATACACTCAGAACAAGTATGACTTCCCTGATTTTAAGAAAAAGGAGAGAATTAGTGTTTATTAAGCACCTGATACTGAATAGCCTTATGAAGGTTGTGTGCTCAGCACATAAGCACTAAGCCGCACCCAGCCCGGTGAGGTTATGTCCTTGTATCCTGTTGCGGAGATGAGGTACACATGCCCAGAACCTTAGGAGACACACCCAAAAACACACCATCAGTGAACGGCACAGGCAAAATGACCGTCGGGTCACCCTGGCTGCAGCCTTGGACATAGATTCCAGATTTACTACTGTTATTGCTTTCCTGTAGGTCTTCCACAATGAACCCCAGGAAGAGTCATCAAGACCACAAGGGAGCAGGCCCCCCTCCTTCGCCTTCCTTTGAAAGGCCCCTCCACAGAAGCGAAGCGTGAGGAGAGAGACAGGAGGAGCAGCGTTTAAGGCAGGGAGGAGGGAGACCAACGACTGGACAGAAATTCTTAAATTCACAGCTATTAAGTCTTTAGGTCTATGGGCTTAACACCTGGAGGAATGATGTTTAAAAAAAAAAAATAGAGGCAAGAAATGATCGTTTAAATAAAAATGGAAGGTATGGTCCCTACTGGCACTTCATTGTGCAGTGTCCTTGGATTCTCTCAGTCCGAAGGCATTAGTTGCTGTGAGCCGCACCTGACCTCTGCCCCCACCTCTCCCAGCTAAGGGCCCGGAAGGAAGGGAGTGGGCCTCATTCATCTTAGAACCCTTAGGACCTAGTAGACAGAGTTGCTGGCAGAGAGGAGTGTTAAAAAAACAAAGCTTGTTGAAATAAACTTTTTTTCCCCACCTTTATTCCCAGGATAATCTTTTGGCATCTTTCAACTAACTAACTCCCTTCTCCTCGAGGCTAAGTGTCCCCACTGGTGCCTCCCAGCCCCCTTTGCTTATGCACCGATGCATAACGGGGTTTTAGGACTCAGGGTTTTAGAACTGCAGTAAGAGAATCTGTTTATGTCCTGAGTCACACTATCCATCCCCTAGAGCAGGAACAGTTTATTAGCGAGGTTTATACCCTAAACACCTTGCCTAGTGCCTGATGTACAGGGTGCTTATTAAACAGGCATTAACTAAACATCCATTAATTAGAACTGGCTCTGGCAAAAGTTGCTGGAAAAGTGAGTTTCTAACTTTTGAAATGTTTAAATATACTCTCTGCAACTTTGAGCAGAAAGTCCCATTAGGACAAGCATTGGGTCAACTAGTTATCAGACATGGCTCTAAACACAGTTCAGATGGCTTAGTTCCTACAATAGGGCTTGCGTATGTCTAGGCATTTGAGTATTCGTTCAGAGCTTCATTCAGAGGTCATTCTGGAATTACCTGTGATTAAACAAGGGGAATGAACATAAACTATTTTAGTACGATAAATTCACAGCCTTACCAAGGAAAAACCAACAAGCCGCATCCACTGTGAGGTGCGATCTGAATGAGCAAGGACCCTGTAGGCTGCTTCCAAACCTCCTGCCCAAATCACAGCATCACAGAAAGCAGAGCTGGAAGCCGGGGTGCTCGTTTCTGTACTGCAGGGCTTCTTAGAGACTTCCGTCATCTAACGTCCATGGGGGCTCTTTGTGAAGGGATAGGAACGTCTTATTTCCCAGACTTCTCTGGCCGTAGAGTCCTCCTATAGTAGAATTTCTATTAACACCCTCCTGATAACGCTGCACCACATCTTGATCTGCCTTCGCTACATTCGTTTCCACAGACATTGCTGACCACCTCCTCGCTATGCCCAAGGTGATGCTCTAGGAGCAGGAAGGGCCACTCAGAGAATGATGCACAGTCTGCCTCCTGGAGCTTTTGGTCTCACCTGGGAGATCAGAGAAGGCAGAATCAGACGGGGCAGAAAGCAAACCAGGACGAAGGTCGCCACATGACGAGTACCCTAGGCAAGGCCAGAGTGGTGGGGTGGGGGCGGTGGAAGGTGGAGAGACAGAGTACCCAACTTACGGGGGGTGGCGGGGAGCTGTGTAAGGGGGAGAAAGCCTGAGAAAGTGGTTTGGAGTCACATTATAAACATCGCAAAAAGTTTGTATTTCACGTAGAATTCCGGAAGGTCTTAGAGCAGAGGAGTGGCACAACTACAGCCATATTTTAGGTCATAGAGGCTTCTTAGTGCTTATTATTATACGATCTCTTAGTTCACAAATAAGCCATGGTCTTCACTCTCTAACACAGTGGTCCCCAATATTTTTGGCACCAGGAACCGGTGCTCCTATGGGAATCTAATGCCTGATGATCTGAGGTGGAGCTGAGGCGGTGATGCTAGCTCTGGGGAGCGGCTGCAAATTCAGATGAAGTTTTGCTAGCTCGCTTGCCTACCTGCTGCTCACCTCCTGCTATGCGGCCCAGGTCCTAACAAGCCACAGACCAGAACCGGTCTGTGTCCTGGGGGTTGGGGACCCCTGCTCTAAAGAGATGAGTGATTTCGACACAATATGGTATACAGTGAGAGCATATTGAGTTTAACTTGTATGTCATTTGACCATCTTAGAAACAACAATGAAAAAGTCTTCCAAAGAAGACATATTTTATCATTATTAATGAACATTACAGATTTATGTTATGAAAGGAAAGATGAAATAGGTGTTAGTTATCTATTGCTGCTTTAAAAAATTGCTAAGATAAACTTAACAACTTAAAGCACTCACATATTATGTCACAGTTCTTGAGACAGGAGTCCAGGGTCAGCTCGGCCGGGCCCTGTATTTTAAGGCCTCTCACCAGACTGGAATCAAGGAGTTAGTCAGGGGCAGGGTCTCATCCGAAGGCTCATCTGAGGAAAGACCTGCTTTCGAGCACAAGTGTTTTTGTCAGAATTGTTTCTCAAGTGCTCTTGGACTGAGGGACGTCCCCAGATCCTTGCTTCCTTTAGGGCTTTGCCGACTGTTGGTGCAAGGCCACCCTTAAGTTCCTGACCCCGTGGACCTCTCCAACATTGTGACCTGCTTTATGAAAGCCAGCAAGGGAGACAGTGCAGGGGGGACAGGAGCCATGTCTTTGGAAACCTAGTCACAGAAATGGCATCCCTTTAATGTTGCCAATATTTTATTGGTTAGAAACAAACTATTCAAGGGAAGGAGATTACGGGACGCCAGTCCTAGGAGTTAGAGCTCATTGGGGGGTCATCGTAGTATCAACCTGACTCATCTATGGGTCACTAAATCCCTAGCTCAAAGTAAACTTACGAGACACTCATAACTGTTTAATAATTATATCCCAAATGAACCTATAGAACTTAAGATCAGTGCAGGAAGCAATTTATTTTGGTGGAATGTCACAGTCAAGGATAGATAACCCTGTGTCTCTGACTGACTCCTTTGTAAGTTGGGACGCTATTGTAAGAACAAGTATGGGGGAGAGAAAGTGAACCCCTTACCTCAGTGGACCCCTCTCCCTGCCAGCCACGTCTCTGTCCTCAGGACCAAGCTCAGCTGATCTGCTTTTATTCAGGTTCTCAGACTCACACGAGCTCTGGGAAAGGAAAAACACTCTTTTGTTCTACGCAGATGAAATAAGATACTCTTCAGTCTGTCTGATTCATACCCCTTCCTAGGATTGCCTCTTTCACACAAGGAATGTACCAGCTACCTTCCTGAAGATGAGAAACCAAATGCTGTCAGGGATGATTTGTGATTCTTGTGATTCACAGAGGAAGAAAGGAAAGAGATGGGAGGGTTCATCTGGATATGTGTAGCAGCTGGAGGAGGACAGTAGGATTGGCCAGCTCAGGAGATGGCTCATAAAATACAGTGTCTTTGATCTGTGGGTCACCAGTTTATTTAGGGTTGCCCTGAGACATTCCCTTGAATTATGTGTTTTTGGACTTCTTCCAGAAAAGCTTAAAACCCTGGGGTACTTTTTTCTTTTTTCGTAGTGGGCTGGATTTTGATTTATCATTCTCTGTGCAGTTGTGGGTGAGCTTTCACCTTCATTTGTTCTAAAACCATCCAGGCACACATAAGCGCTCTCCCTAAAAGCGGTGGTATGGGGATCCTGCCAAGATGTGGCCATTGGGGTTCCTATTACAACCTCGAGGGAAATCACCACCCCAGCCAGAGCTGTGAAGTGGAGGGTCTCAAGGCCTTGCTATTCAGCTTGGACATCAGACATCAACAGGGACATTTTCCATCAAACTACAGAGCCCAGAGGAAATGCCACAGGATATTAAACATGTCAACACCATGCTTTTCAAGAAGAAATGTGAGAAGCTGGCTTTGGTCACCAAAATGGCCTCACTCTATCAATGACTCAGTGTTGGCCAGTTTCCCTTAGGTTAGTACCCCACAATTTATCCAGACAGCAATGTGGAAAGGCACAGGATCTTAACTGTTAGACAAAAGAAACAAAGATTTAGAATATACTGTCAAATTATCCACATTTTGGTCTTAGAGTTGTGACATGTTATGTTTTGTTTAAGGAGGTGTTTGGTGAAGAGAGGTGGATGGAGAGTTAAAGTTACATGGAGTTAACTCTGGGTTGGCGAAGCAAAGTTTCACCTCAAAAA
>NW_011888981.1:2986741-2989402 GCF_000151845.1 Pteropus vampyrus
GCCATGTCTTTGGAAACCTAGTCACAGAAATGGCATCCCTTTAATGTTGCCAATATTTTATTGGTTAGAAACAAACTATTCAAGGGAAGGAGATTACGGGACGCCAGTCCTAGGAGTTAGAGCTCATTGGGGGGTCATCGTAGTATCAACCTGACTCATCTATGGGTCACTAAATCCCTAGCTCAAAGTAAACTTACGAGACACTCATAACTGTTTAATAATTATATCCCAAATGAACCTATAGAACTTAAGATCAGTGCAGGAAGCAATTTATTTTGGTGGAATGTCACAGTCAAGGATAGATAACCCTGTGTCTCTGACTGACTCCTTTGTAAGTTGGGACGCTATTGTAAGAACAAGTATGGGGGAGAGAAAGTGAACCCCTTACCTCAGTGGACCCCTCTCCCTGCCAGCCACGTCTCTGTCCTCAGGACCAAGCTCAGCTGATCTGCTTTTATTCAGGTTCTCAGACTCACACGAGCTCTGGGAAAGGAAAAACACTCTTTTGTTCTACGCAGATGAAATAAGATACTCTTCAGTCTGTCTGATTCATACCCCTTCCTAGGATTGCCTCTTTCACACAAGGAATGTACCAGCTACCTTCCTGAAGATGAGAAACCAAATGCTGTCAGGGATGATTTGTGATTCTTGTGATTCACAGAGGAAGAAAGGAAAGAGATGGGAGGGTTCATCTGGATATGTGTAGCAGCTGGAGGAGGACAGTAGGATTGGCCAGCTCAGGAGATGGCTCATAAAATACAGTGTCTTTGATCTGTGGGTCACCAGTTTATTTAGGGTTGCCCTGAGACATTCCCTTGAATTATGTGTTTTTGGACTTCTTCCAGAAAAGCTTAAAACCCTGGGGTACTTTTTTCTTTTTTCGTAGTGGGCTGGATTTTGATTTATCATTCTCTGTGCAGTTGTGGGTGAGCTTTCACCTTCATTTGTTCTAAAACCATCCAGGCACACATAAGCGCTCTCCCTAAAAGCGGTGGTATGGGGATCCTGCCAAGATGTGGCCATTGGGGTTCCTATTACAACCTCGAGGGAAATCACCACCCCAGCCAGAGCTGTGAAGTGGAGGGTCTCAAGGCCTTGCTATTCAGCTTGGACATCAGACATCAACAGGGACATTTTCCATCAAACTACAGAGCCCAGAGGAAATGCCACAGGATATTAAACATGTCAACACCATGCTTTTCAAGAAGAAATGTGAGAAGCTGGCTTTGGTCACCAAAATGGCCTCACTCTATCAATGACTCAGTGTTGGCCAGTTTCCCTTAGGTTAGTACCCCACAATTTATCCAGACAGCAATGTGGAAAGGCACAGGATCTTAACTGTTAGACAAAAGAAACAAAGATTTAGAATATACTGTCAAATTATCCACATTTTGGTCTTAGAGTTGTGACATGTTATGTTTTGTTTAAGGAGGTGTTTGGTGAAGAGAGGTGGATGGAGAGTTAAAGTTACATGGAGTTAACTCTGGGTTGGCGAAGCAAAGTTTCACCTCAAAAAACAGTACGCTTTCTCAAAAGTCAATTTTATGATTTGCAAGGAAAATTACTTGAGGAGTTCAGGTCTTCTCAAAAAGAAGAAGAGGCCAAAGAGGTAGGAAAGTGGGAAGATTCGGAAAAGGAAAAGCAGATATTCAGACTCACACCAAGAGCAGCTGCACTGTTCCTAACATTTTAAAGCTTTTTAGTACGAAATACAATGCACATTCAAAAAAACGAGCAAAACAAAATATATAGCTCAATGATTTGGCAAAAGAACATTGTTACTCATGACCCAAGTTAACGAATGATATTGCCAACTGCCCAGAAGCCATCATACACCCTCCCAATCGTCACCCGTGTACCCATGAGAGTGACCACTTTCGCTCTGTTGGGGTAATCACCTCCTGGCTTTCTTTTATAGTTTGACACCCAAGCATCATTAAGTATAATATAATTTATTTTCATCTGCTCTTTGAACTTTGTATTATATACATGGAAACACAAGCATGCATTTTTTTAAAAAAATATCTGGCTTCTCCTGCTGAACATTACGTTTAAGAGATTCATTCACGTGGTGTAGCTGCAGTAACTTCACTTTCGTTGGTGCGTATTGCTCCACTGCACACCTGGTCCACCATTTATGTGTCCATTTCACCGTAGAGACATTTGGATCGATTCCACTGGGGGCGATTATGGATAATGCCGCTCTAAACATTCTTGTATGAGAGTTTTGGTGCATGTGTGCTTGTGTATGTGTGTTCATGTAGGAGTAAAAGTGTTAGGTTGTAGAGGATGTTTTCCAGAATGTTTTTATCAATTTATGTTCCTATCGGCAATGTTTAAGAGTTGCTAGTTTGCTGTTACTCCCCATCCTTGGGATATATAAGCATTTCAATACCAGCCATTCTGTTGACTATATTGTCATCTCATTGTGACTTTAATCTGCATTTCTCTGATGACTGTCTGAATATAATTTATAGTTTTATTAGCTGTTTTTTAGATGCTCAGTTTTTTAGTTGGGTTGTTTTATTGTTTTATAGTGCGTGTGTGTGTGTGTGTGTGTGTGTGCGTTTTACATATTCTGAATACACATCCTTTTTTGTTTTATGTATTGCAAATATCTACTCCCACCTTTTTGCTTTCATTCTCCTTGTCATGTCTTTT
>NW_011888981.1:2990372-3012349 GCF_000151845.1 Pteropus vampyrus
GAATACACATCCTTTTTTGTTTTATGTATTGCAAATATCTACTCCCACCTTTTTGCTTTCATTCTCCTTGTCATGTCTTTTGATGAACAGAGCTCCTAAATTTTTTTTTCCTGTAGGATTAGTGCTTTTGTGTCCCATTCAAATCTCTGCCCCCCCCAACCCCCTAGCCCTGCCAATGCCACAAAGATATTCTCATATATTATCTTCTAGAAGCTTCATTGTTTCACATCTAGGCCTACAATTCACTTAGAACTGATTTTTATGCATGGTATGGGGTAAGGGGTCAAGATGCCCTTTTTTTCTATATGGATATCTAAATAACAGCACCATTTATTGAAAGATCATCCTTTCTCCACTGTTTGGCAACCACCTCTGTCATAGATCAAGTGTCTGCATATGTGTGAGTACTTTTGGATTCTACAGTCTGTTTTATTGGTCTATTTGTCCTTGCACCAATATCACACTCATAACTGCTGTTGCATTGTGACAGTATCTTGTAGTGTTAGGTCTTCAACTTGATTCTCCAGGATGGTTTTGGCATTCTCAGCCCTTGAATTTTCATATATGTTTTAGAATCAGATTTTTAATTTCCACAAAACATCGACTAGAATTATGATTAAGACTATATTGAATCTATAGATCAATTTGAGGAGAAACAACATCTTTACTATATTTTTTACAATTCATGACATATTATTTCCAATCAGTTATTCACTTAGGATTTCTTTAATTTTCCTGAAAATGTTTTAGTTTTCTGTTGAAGTATTTGCCATCTTAAAGAATACTATTTCTTAAGTATTTGGGTTTTTTTTTGCTTTTATAAACGGTATCGCTAAAATTATTTTCCTTTTCAAAATCCCTGCAGATTTGTATATGTGTAATTTGAGAAGTTGATTTTTAAATCTATATGGAAATTCTGAATTTAAGAATCATTTTCATCAATTCTGAAGAATTTTCAGCTGTTATTCTTTAAATGCCTCTTCCCCATTCTCTTTAACATCCTTCTAAAATTTTCATTAGACACATTTTTTTCTGGAAATCTAAACTCCAGTTCCCCTAACTTCTATTTCTCTCCCTTTCTGATATGAACGTGCCATGTTACATCCAGAGCTGTCCTTCCCTTCACTAATTCTCTTCGGCTCTAATCTGTTGCTTAACCTAGTGGTTCTCAAAAGAAGACCATTTTTCCCTTCAGGAGACACAGCGATGTGCAGAAAGATTTTTGTTTTTCATAACCGGGAGAGGTATGCTACTGTCATCTAATGGGTGGAGGTCAGAGATGCTAATAAACATTTTTAAAAAAGAACTTCTATATTTTGTATTTACTAATTCCAGCATCTGTGGCCTTTGTCAATCTTATTCTGTTGTTTGTTTCAACTGATTCGTACCCATGGTGTCATACATACTATGTTTCTGATTTTTTCTTATGAATTCATATTTCTTGGAATCTTATCAGAGTCATGCATTGAACTCTGTGTTCAAAGTGCATTCTTCTAAAGAGGTTTGTTCTATCAAATGTCTGGTGGCACATCAATCTGGGCGTGCCAGCTAAAAACTTTTGGCTTTAGGCCACAGAGGGAGTATGAATTCCAATAAAAGAGTAGCCTTATGGTTAGGAAGTATCAGAGATCTTTTTTCTTTTTCCCCTTAACCCAGAGCCACGTCTTAGATAAGCTCCCATCAATATCCCTCTGAGGAGTGGGGTTTTTGCTGCATTTGTTCCACTTTTCCTGGAGAATTGTCCTGGACACAGAAGGTCCACAAGCCAACCTACCACTCTGCTGGATTCTGGGCTTCATTCCCTGTCCCCAAGCACATTAATACAGTTTACCTGCCAGGAATTAGTAGATGACTTCAGGACACACACTACCTGTAGCATTCACTTACCTCTCTTGGTTCATGCTTTATGGCCACCAAGAATTTCCCTATTTCACCACCAATTCAGCCATCCATTTAAAAGAAAATTTTTAAAAAATGTTTTATCTAACATATTTACTTGTTGTAAATACGGGTTTCCCTGGATGTCTAGTCAGTCAGATTGCTGGCAAATGAAATTGATATATATTTCATTATATTTTGCTCCAAATGTACATTTTTAATTACTATGGTAATTAATAATAATTATTATTAACAGTACTAATTATTCACAATAAAAGTAACAATACTTTATATAGAGACCTTTAGTTTTCAGGGCATTTTTTTCATTAATCCTCACTGTCAGTCTATAACAAAGCGATACAGAAATTATTTTCTTGTTATAAAGCTCAACTATGTTCAGTAATTCTCAAACACAGATAAGCATCAGAATCACTTTTGCTCAGTCCTAATGGACGTGACTCTCCAGGGTTTAAAATAAGATTTTTGTTTTTTGTAAAATTATTTAGATGGCTCTGATTCACAACCATGGTTAAAAACTCCACCAGACCTTAAGGAAGAAAAATCTACTGGACAAGTCAATGAATATAGCTAGGGCTTGAATCCCAGAATTCTGACTCTAATTACTCACTCTCCTGTCCTCTGAATTAATTTTGAAACCAATTGTGGTATAGACACTAGACTCAGATAAACAGAAATCAAAATGTCAGTTTTATTATCTTCATGTGTTATCACATGTGGTCTCCCTCATACTTCTGAAGTCTAGCTCCTGGATCAATCCATAGAGGAAGACTTTGGGACTATAGAGCAGATGCCTATCTCAACCCAGAATTACTGCCCCATTGGCGGGTGCGGGGGCATCTCTCAGGCAAGCCGGGGCCTTGACTCAAGTGTATTGTCATGGAGAGCAGGAGCCGGAAGAGAATGCAACTTCTATTTTGGCAGTAGAGGAGAGAAAGGGAGAGAGGGAGAGAGGGAGAGGAGAGAAAGAGACAGACAGACAGACAGACAGACAGACAGAGACAAAGGGAGAGACAGAGACAGACAGAGACAGAGACAGAGACAGAAAGGAGAGGGAGTCAGTCTTCTCTGGTTCCTTAAGTCACAGCTCCTGCATTGCAGTAGAGTGGAGAGAGGCTAAATGACTAAATTGTCCTTCCTATTTTCCTTCCTAATCTTTAGAATAAAAATTCTCTCTTCTAAGGAAATTAAGGAGCGGGGGAATAAGTGTTCCTCCCCACAACTCCTACATCTGACACCATTTTCTCATAAGTTCCACCCTTAAAACCAGGCAAGAAGTGACTTTGCCTGGGCCTTTCACTCTACAAGGTCCCTCTGCCCCTTCCTTACAGGACTGAGGGGACGTGTTCACCTAGGGCCTGTACTACCCCCACCTTCCAGACCAAGCTCAGGCCCCTGGGACCCCAGAGTCTCCTGCCAAAGGCTTAACGTCTGCATCGCGGGGCTCCGTGGGCCTCTTCCTGGGCACATACTGATGGTAGAGTGGCCTCCGGCCTGTGCCCTCCTAGTCAGAGGGGCAGCTTGCAGTGCTGCTGGTGGTATGACAGACCTGACACCTGCTCTGTGGCGTGCACACAGGGGCACACAAGGACCCTGCAGAGCAGGGGGGGACAGAGAGGGCCGGTTCTCCAAGCATCACCCTCTTCCTGTCTGGAATTCTGAGGTTTTGAGAATTCTAAATTAAAATATGGCCTTCCAAGTCAGTATAAAAAAACATGTGTCAAGATCGTAGCATAAAATAAGTTTTATTGAACAGTTTCTTAGCTTGATTTACAACTTTTAATATTTAGATATACGGTATGTGGGCCTCCATTTGTGCTCTGGCTCTCTGAGTCCCACCAGGTTAAAGACAGGCCTACGTGCACGTGCTTCATTAGAAAGCTTAATGAAGTTAAAAAATCCTCTCTCCCCCTCTCTCTGATATATATATATATCATAGTACAGAAGGATATGCAGGAAAATGTTAACATGTTTATCTTCTACAGGGGTAGATTTGGGGTGATTTTTTTCTTCTTACATTTTCTAACTTTTTGGCAGTGAGCATGGGTGGAACTTGTATAACTTATTAAAGGGAGAAGGTTAACATTAATCAGGGCATTACTACCTCCCCCCCCACCCAAAAAAAAAAAATCCTGTGTCCTACTGATTATAGTCAGGAGAATCAACTTAGTATGCAGAGTACACTCTAGTTCTGTTGCTGAGAGCTCTATTTTTGTGAAAAAAGAACTGTTGAGGCATAAGCAGGTTTTCTGGCCAGGCAGCAGTAAAAATACCAGGACAGCTTTTATCAACCCTGGCACCAGACATCCCATAGGCCAAACTGATTTCAATGAGAGTGACAAAGGGCACACAGAAGACTGGAAAAAAGTCTGCAGCATTGTTTCTTGAACCACAAGGTTATGACCCGACGGGGATCACAGAAACTGGAGCTGACTTGCTGGATGCCCCCATTTGGGGAGCCACCAGTCCATGGGACCCAAAAGACCACCCATAATGCCCTTTTCCCTTGATCATAACAAGAACTAATTGTGCAAGTTGCTCACAAAATACTTCACACACATCATCTGATATGACAGCCACGGCAATCCTGCCTGGTCTGTAGGGTGGCTGTTTGCAATTTATAAATGAGGAAATTGAGGCCCAAAGGGTGTGGTCATGGCTACAGAGTGGTGAGGCTGGGACTTAAGTCCAGGTCTTGTCACCCTGAGATCATTCTGATCAGTCAATTCTCCGTTTCATCATTTTTCTACCTACTCTTCCTTATCATCTTTTCTTTTTCCTTTTCCAAGCACTAACCTGAGAAATTCTGATGATAGGAACTTGGTTTTCTTCCTCTTTCGCTTCATAAAAATCCACAGCATTCTTTCCTTCCTCCCTTCTCCGATCCGCACTGGCAGCCCAGAAACAGGGAAGGATTACTACGGAATGAAAATGCTGAGGATCACGACACTCTGGCATTGTGGCCCAGTAGCACTGAATGTCATCATCAAGCTCCCAAGAGAGGTACAGAAAAGGTTGTGTCAATGCTTATTATCCAGGGGTTTCTAAGGCGCCCTTACTTATATTTATTTCTATTAAGCCTTTTCATTTTCAAACCACTATTATGCGCATCCTCCCGATTGATCTTGTAACATATCTGTCTTATGGATTACTGACAGCCCACAGAGAGGTTATGGACGTCCTCAAGGCCCGCAGTAATAGTTTTCAAGAAACACTTCTATGTGAACAGCATGTGTGGTCTCTATGTCTGTAGATACTGATGTTCATCTGAGCCCTCAGTATGGAAAATGTCAGCAAGGCCTTAATGACATTAACATGATTTACCCCCCTGCCACATACACCCTTTCTGGTGAGACTACCACGAAAAGAGTCAAAAATGGCTGACACTTACCATTCAGAAGACCACTTTAATCACATAAGTTTTCCACCTTCCAGTCCTGGGCAGGAGTCCCTTTTCACAGATCACAATGTTGGCCAGGGCCAAGAGATGGTGTGGTTGACTCACAGGTCACTGCAGTTCATAAGAAGTCAGAATAATAAAAAGGAAAACAGATCTGACACCACCGGCAAGGGAAAAATCTGTGTTGTGCTAAGCCAACTAATTACAGCTGAATCATGTGGGAAGGGTAAAGACCTTGCAGAGCAAAGCCAAGCTCAAGGACAGGGCCACGTAAAAAGTCTAACCCCTCCACTAAGAGTTTGCAAGACCTTCTCAAAATTGACAACTTATTCTCAAGTCAGAGAAAAAAACAAAATCTGCTCTAATGAACTCTTTATTAACCACTTTATTAACCAGGGGGAAAGAGAAGGTGCGTTATGATAAAACGAGAACACACACACAACACGCAAGCACACACACAAATGCACACATAATTGATCTCTAAATTGGCTTAGTGGCAAGCTGCGTATCCAGAGTAAAAAGTGCTTCTTTGTCCACTAAACTACTGCAATTTAAAAAAATAAGAAAATAAAAAATTTCAAGATAAGCTCAGCTTTATAGTTCACTTGGTGAAACCTAATGTAGCTACAATTATTCTTAGGCCTTGGTCTGTGAAAGACTCCACAAGAGTTAACAGCGAGCCAGCACTACCTTTGGCCCATAAGGGATTACTCTTTTATTAGTATAGTCTTGGGATTAGTAGAAATGTCTGTCTAATGAATGCAGCTACTATATTTGAGCACATGCCTGAATAAGCTACTTGTTGATTGAAACCTATCTATTTATAAGCACTTTCTGCACGTTGTGAAAAATCCATCTGTATCACCACAGCATGGCGCCCACCATTGGAATAAAGGCTCTTTGCCATTTCACTATAAGGCCTGTGGAATGAACAGGCAGAAAGGAAGTGTGTTGCATCCACTTAACAGGTTTTATTCCTCACTCTTGGCCAGTAAAGTAGAGTTACCTTATCTAAACAGTGATGTAGATTGATGTGGATGTTATAAAAACAGAAATGGAAAAAAAAGAACACTTTTATTCAGACTCACCCAGGGTGTTAACCTAGTAGATTTACTATAATTTGGAAAAATGGTCACGAATAGCCCACACTAGCCATACTTCCGCTATGCACAATCTTTGAATGCAGTCTAGAAAGTAGGCGAATTTAAGACACATATTGGGTATCATTTCTTCACATTTCTACTTATGAATAGCACACTAAGAGCACGAAGAGAAGAGCCTTGATACACAATCAGTCAATGCTTCCAATGTTTCGGGTCCTCTTACCAGACTGAGGCTCCATTTGAGGTAAGGCCAACCTCTCCAGCCCTCAATCAGAATTTCAAAATCCATTTCAGGATTCTGTAGTTCTGAAAACCGCCCCCCCCAACTCTATTTGCCAGCCCTTGACACACACTCCATAGCTCTGCTTTCCAGACTTAGCACCAACTCTCTAAGCTTCCTGAAGTTTAAGTTTGGGCGTAGAGAAGGAATTTCTTATCCACTGGGGTTTATTTCAACTCCTCTGCCGTTAGGGTCACCATTTGCTATGCTGCTTCTTTGATAAAAAGACCAGCAAAAAATTTATTAAATTTTTTTTTAAAAAAGAGTAAATAATCTTAACAGACCACAGGCTATTATTAACTGAGACCTCACAGAGTTTCTCTCCTTGAAGAACTTTATAAACAATGACAGGCGAACTTTGCATGTGTCCCATTGTTAGAAAGAGAAGACTGACCATTAATAGCTTTTTCTAGGCCCAACATAGCAAGTAGAAGGAATGTAGGCTTTAGCAGTCTTTGAATTCTGGCTATTTCTCTATGTAGAGTTTGTGATCTGTAGTTTCCTGGTGATATCACAAACCTACCCAGTGCATAGTGAGAACTCAATAACTGGTAGCTATTAGCATTATTATCATGCTGTGGGAACGCAATAAAGATTAAAGGATCTCATCTTTTATATTTTTCTAGTTGATGAACCAAAACAAAAGTATTAATACTAGAAAACCAAAGTTAAAATTTAAAAAAGATAAGGCACTTGGAAATGACAAATATTTAAATCATTATATAGCAATGTGAAGTATTAAAGACCCTAGAGTAAATAAAATATAACTGTTAAAACAGATACTGTTACTGGCTCTGCAGCTGGGAGAAAGTGCTAATAAGAGGCATTAAGAACATGATGGAAGGTACTATTATCACCACACTCATTTTACAGATAAAGAAATCAAGTTATCTGAATGTTAAGTATTAAGTGTTAGGAGTTAGCAGAGATGAGGTTTTGATAAAACCCAACCTTTTCCTACTTTACTACACATTTTCATAAATTATGTGAAATATTCACATAGGTAAGATTATTAAACATAACTAATAGGTCTATGTCTTAAAAAGAAGACATCTAATAGCTCCCTCCTTTGTGAGATCATTCCAAGATAAAAGAGGGTATAGAGAAGCATCCAGGAGACTTTGGTCCAGCATAGCATCTGAGAACAGAACCAGAAGGGGAACATCCTTTTGTGACTTGGTTTGTGAAAACTCACACTCCCTGATGCCTTTGCACCTTGAACTTAAAAGAGAATTGAGAACTAAAACCTTCTAAAACTTGGAAACTCTTCTTCAATCACTTGATTCCCAAAATCTTAGCACTTTTCAGTATCTATTAGTTTTTTATTGGGGTTCACAGGTAGGTATTGATAAAGAGGTAATCTTAAAACCTCACTCTAACCATCCATCAGTCCATCCATCCATCCAACCACCCACCTGTTACCCCATGGATTCCATAAAATATTTGAGTGGACATTTAATATTAACTCATGCTGCTTCATTTTACTTGTCTTTCTCATAGTTATTGTGTCTCCTGTAAGAGAAACTGCTTTGGGGCATACATCAACATTTTTTAGGCTAGTATGATAATAGAAATGAGAAGCAGGTGGTTAAGGAATGGAAGCATTGATAAGTATTCATAACAGAAATTTGTTGATGAAAGTTTTTAGACTTTTTTTAATGTTCAGAATACTTATATTTACGGATTATGTATTTTTAAATTTCCAAAGGCAGTTGAAACTCACAAAGAAACAAGGAATAGAAATTATTCACATTGTATAAATAAGAACACGGAAAAAAGCAAGGGTCAAATAACTTATGCATGGAACCCAAAATTCAGCAACCAAAGCCAGGACTTAGAATTCCTCACTATGACTTTTCTAGTAAGATTATTAAGCTCAGCTGCTGCCTTCGACATTTGTTTCCATAGACATTACTAAGAAAGCATTTTACTTTTGCATTTTTGTAATATGGCACCATTTATAGCTGCCTTCACCCATAACAACCTTATTAAACAAGCATCTTGGGGCTGGCAGTACACACGACGAGGGGGTCAGCCTGGTTACTAGTGGCTAATGCTTGAGACAAAATTTGAGTTATGTCATTTTTGTCTTGCATTTTCTTGATTTAGAAGTTAAACCATGCCCACACTTCTAATTTAGCCAAGACTGTACTTTTCTGACACAAATACCAAAATCTCAAGAAGTGAAAAGGTTTCCATCATCAAATCTACTCTTTTATCACTTTTGGATAAAAGCAGCCAATCTAACGATGCCACAAACTTGTAGTGTGAATTTTTATCCTGTTTAGACTAAGTTCTTCTAAAGAATGATCTAATTCATTTTAGGCTGAGAGAGAATAAACTCTATGCTAAAAAGAGAACTATAACTTTTTTGCTCTTTTTGCTGAAATACCTCAAGAATAATAAAAATATTAAATTTGACTAATCCTAAAGAAATAGAGAAGTTTTTATTTAACGTATTTCAGGAAGTTCAAACATTTGGAAAAAAATCACAAAAAACAACAATGTTAGCCATTAAAGAAAAATTTATTTTAAAAAATCAGTATCGAGTGTTTCTGATACACAGGTACAGAGAAATTCCAGAAGGCGAGAGCACCTTTTCCGGAAACTGCTCCCAGGACGGTCAATACTGATTTCGAAATTGGTTGCTCAGGTCTTGGAGCTCTATTACTAAGGCTTCCATAGCTGCCATTTCATCAGCTAACTCCCTGGAAATTTCTCCACTTGTCACATCTGTAAATAGTTGCTGCAACATAAAGAACAAAGCAGAAGCATCAGAAACAATAAAAATCTCTTTACAATAATATAGAGACAGAGTATAGAATTAAAATTCCCTTTGCATAATAATGCCATAACATTATAGTAGCAATGGCAGTATTGGTTCTGTTCATCATCCTGGAAAGGTACAAGCTGCAACAATTAAAGGATGAATCAAACAATATGCCTGAATTTCGAATGAGCTCTGCTCTTCAAAATTGTTGCCTTGAATACCAATTATTCTATTCATTTCAATGTCATAGGATGGTTTTTGGATGAATGGATATTATTCATCCAAATAAAACAAATCTATTCACTGCATATACAAGCAAAACGAATATATTTTATATTCGAGATCATATAAATCAGACCCTTTATGTCAATTATTTGAAAATTAATTATGGCTTAGGACTCAGAGCCACAAAGATCATCAAGACTTGGTAACAGCAAAAAAGCCCGACAAAATAAAATAAATATAAATGAGCCCTCCTTTTGTAACAGGAATTGCCTGGGGGGCATATTGCAACATACTCAACTGAACATGCTACCACAGCTGAAATACCGAGAATGCTCCAAGGAGCTGCCTGCTGAGCCCAGGAATCCAGTCTTCAAAAAGCTCCCTGGACCCTCGCAGGCATTCCCACCCCAGCACTGGTCCACAGGTCTGTATGTGCAACTGGATGGTTCATGTTTTCTGTCGTCAAACCTGAGTCACCCATCTACCTTCACCATTTTTGTCAAATCCAAACAACCTACTTAATATTTTCTCTCTAAATCATTTTTTTTACATAATAAAAGTCTTTTTAAGGTGAAATTTCATCACTACCATAAACAAAAAATTAGCAATAATATTTATGAAAGTGTAGATTTGATATGCTAGTTATACTTTTTCAAACATGCTTTGAAATAGATATGAAAATTGAAAGTTTACCCAAGTGCTACCAGTGGCATAAATGCCACACTTTGGGGAAAGTGATAATAAAGAGAAGAGCATTGTTTTCATTTAATTTAAAGAAAGTACTAAGGACTGGACTGTAAATATTAATTTCTAAGACTTAAGTTACACATATTTAGGGTGGTCTGGCCATTTGGCCAATAATACCCTCATTAGTGCAAGTAATCGGGAAGGCGGGGGCTAATATCTAAAATGCAATATGGGCCTAAAATTACCCCGAAGTAAAAGATTTAAGAGCAGTTAGCTGGTACTAAAGACTTTTTTCCATATGCTGATTCTAATTAATTCACATTTCACTCTCACCTTTGCTTTAGATAACAAGCCCTGTAGATTGAGTCGAACTGAAGAAAGCACCTGAACAGCTTCTTGGGGCTTAGATTTGTTTTTACTGCATTTCACAGCCACTGGAAGATAAATATGGGGAAAACATCCATAAAACTTGGTAACGATAATTCACGGTACAAAAAAGAAACAATTATTTTATTAAGACTTTAGAAATATTTCTCCATGGAAAGATTTTATTTTGGAAAAAGAATAATAATTATGTGCATAATTCTCCCCTTTATTCTTCTTTCAGAAGGATAATTTATTGCTAAAGAGAAAATTTTGGGGAAAACAGGTGATTTTTTTTGGTGATTTACGGATCATTGGGAAGAAACATCCTCCACACCCCCCACAAACTAATGAAATTAGGTAAAAAGAGATAAAATCTGACCGAATGCAAAGTGCCCCCAGAAGGCAAACACAGAAGCAGCACATCCCAGTGTGGCTTCCCAAGGTGCTGGGTCCCTCGCGAGGGCTCACAACTGCTGATGACACTAGCTCAAGGAAGTGACATGACAGATGTTTACGGCTCAGTTCTTACTGCATTTTCATTCTCAGGGTTTGTACCATCATCTGGAAGAGCTGATGTCAACAACCTCTGTGCCTGCACTGAGGGCACGTGACCACAACCAGGCTCCCTCCCGGGTTGCGGAGCCAGGCTTGGCATCAGCAGCGGGTAGGGGAGAATGAAGTCACTCATCTCCAACGAGTCTGCCTGCAGCATTTTGGGAGCCCATTTTCCTAAAATTTTAAATTATGAAGAGGGCATAACCATCCCTGGCCGAAGGCCCACCTACTAACGCTTTACAAGAACAAGCAAAGAACTTTGCAAAAATATAACACCTGATATTTCTCCACCGATTTGTTCCCGTTTTTGTTCCTCTAAATCATGCTCACTACAAACAGAACAATAACCAGATCACATTTTAAGACTACACTACAGACTACAACAATTAAAGTCTACTTAATATCCTGGATCTTAGACCAGGGATAGAAAATAGATTTCTTTTTGCATGGAAACTCGAAGTAACTGCTGGCGGTTGTCTGTGCCTGAAAAAATAGTTTTGTCATCAATTAGTAATATCTTCCATGACTGGCGAGAACTAGGTTTGACATTCATATCTTAAAGTAATAATTAGTCTGATATTTCTCAGCTAAGGGTTGAAAGAAGCCATGCTAATCAACATGTTAAACTCATTTTCAAAAGGCACAGTGAGGATTATGATGTCTGTGCCCCTTAGTAGAGTGAAGTTGTAACTACCATGGCTGAGGTACTGGGCTATTTAATATCTAGTAACTTGTATCAGAAACAGCTGTGATTCTTTTTTCAATTCTTTATTTTCATTCTGAGGAAAACAAAATTAGAGCAAAAAGACAAACACACTCTATTAGTCCTCCTCCACAATTCCATGTCCAAAAGGCACTTGAAACTGAGATAGACAGACAGACAGACAGATAAGACAATGAATGAGAGAGAGATAACCTGTTTCAAATCATCAGGAAATTCCCAGAGAGCAGTGCTTCCTCCAGGCAGATTGTAGTTAAAATGCATAACTATTATTTTAAAAGTTCCTGGATGGTGAAGAAAGAATGAACTTTGCCCATCCTTTCCCAGAAACAGAATAGCTGAGCCTGTAAATGAGTACCCTCCAGATAATACAAATGGGTACAGAATGACAACATTGTTATGGAAAGGTCTCAAACAATACGTAGAGATTATAATGTCTTATCGAGCTTTCTGAAGTACATTCTTAAAAATAGCAATCCAAGAGTGAGTAGATCACATGGAGATATTTTTTATGTTATATTTCCTTTTCAGAATTGGGTGGAGTAGAGAACAGTTGTTGGGAAGAAAGGTAAAAAAGAACACAGAGTAACAGAGAAAGTAACCCAGCTCATTCTTCCCCTGAACACTGGCATGCAAAAGCAACTGAAGAAAAGGTTAAGATTTATCTTTATAAATCTAAAATATCACTGGAAACTAAAGCTAAGTATCCACTCAGATATGCTTATAATGTTGTAGGAACACCAACACATGATTCATTGAAGTCAAAGGAGAAGTTAAAAGAATAGACACCTGTTTGTTCCCCAAGTATTGCCCTGATAGAAACGCAGTGCCAAAAATAGTTTAAAATCAACTTTAAGATGCACAATGAAGATTTTTCCTGGAGTACTTCTTAACCTACAAATTTATATTTGACAAGTTTAATACCATCACTTAATGATAACAGAAATCTTGGCTTTGAATGTTAGACAGTCAGTTGTTCACAGAAATGTTTAGGGTTGGCAGGTTGAAGTAGATAAGATAAATTCTCCCCAGAAAATCATATCTTAGTATAATTATGTACATAATATACCTTAGCATGGGTTTCCCCAAATACAGTACTATATTCACCAAGGCCAAAGACATAAAGACTGAACTCCATCTGGGCCCAGTCACCACGAGGCTGGCACAAGCCACATAAATTCCGGCTACTTCAGACCATCCTCTCACTGGTCTATCAGCAATTACTTCAAACTTTTACACAGTGAATTTCAGCTATACTGAATTTAGCACCTTGTCTGTCAAGGAGTAAGTGGCCCGGGAAATTGGATATTTATATATTTTGTTTATCAACGATCTCAAAGGCCATAAGTAGAATTATTAACCCTAAGCCCATTTCTAACTTGTTTGAATATTGTTACTTTCTTTTGCAAGTTAAGCTTTATTCTTGTTCTTCATTTTTCTCTTTTCGGTTTTGAGTCCCTGATCATACAGCTCAGATCTTCTACCCCAGAGGGAACAGGGTCGGGGCAAGAAGCAAGGGAATGACATTTAAACCATGCCTAAGACACTGTTAAGCATTTTAAAAATATTATATTTTTAAATTTGTTTTCATTTATATTTGTTTTCATTTACTCTTCAGAACTACAACAGGTAGGTGCATCCCTATTTTACTAACGAGAGAGCTAAGGCTCAGGGAAGTTAAGTAATTTACCCCAAGTCACAGAGCAAGTGCGTGGTAGCACTGGTCCTGGGGCTTAGGTCTCCCTGTCCAGAGCTCTGACCTGTTCATTGTCTCCCATGGGCTCCCTATTTGCTGGAACTATTTGCTGCAGAAGAATTTAGAGGAGGACTTTAGAATGAGTCCACAGTTCCTGTGACTCAGTACTTAACGTCGTGGCTTCGTTATTTTATTCGAACTGCAACCTCAGGGCATCATGCACTCATATTCAAATATAAATGTGAAAATGCATTACTAAAGTTAACTGGTATATTTTTCATTAATGCAAATAATTAAAAGCAGCCTTTATCTGGAATTTACTTACCCAAGTGGCATACAACTTTATATGTATGGTTACCCATGCCTCAAATATCACCCACTAAATTTCCCAAAGATAGGGATTAGATTATATTTTTAATTTCTTTTGTATATGCCACAGCTCTCTATATATTATTATGTACTTCAGGTATCTATGTATTTTTATGAACAAGCATTTTCATTTATAAAAGAAGAATATGAGTCAGGAAAAGTTAACATATCTTTAGCCTACATAATCGACACAAATAGACTCTGTGTGAAGTGAAGGTTAAATACAGTTGTAAAGGTATTTCATATCTCTGAAGTTTCTAATACCATCACTAATTCAAATCGTATTTAAGCCTCTAGCCTATATTTTTTATTGCTTGAAAGTGCCTACTACATACTAGTTGGTCTATAGATATTTGATGAATACAACAATTTCAATACAATGAAATACTCTGAAATTATTAGTAACAAAACTTTCCTGTGACTAACACTTTTTCTTATCCATAAAAACACATTAAAATACACCAAGGACATCAAACGTTACATCAAATACCATGTGCAAGTCCTACAGCTCGCTGAACCACTTCCTTAAATGATGTAATATCTTTCTCCCAACAACTGGACTGTGTATCACACTTGTATGCCTTAGAGAGATACTGGAACGCCTGAGGAAAGAAAAAACAACATTCAGAATAACAAGTAGAATTCCCATTTCAAGCTCTATTTCCTGGAAGTCATATGGAATTAATCCCAACTTGAAAACCAGCATCTGTGTTATACAGCACAGTCTCTCTTACTTCTCATCAAAGAAAGGGTATAGATGCACATCCAACAGCAATAAGCAATTAAAAGAAACCAAACGGATGTATCTGGATCTAGATACTTCCCTCCAAGCAGAAAAATATAAATGAAATATAAATGCTTGTTTTGGAAAATCTATAAGGAGTGTGCACATTACCTTGCCATTTGTAGCCATCAGCTTAAGAGACCGGTTGAGAGAATGAAGTGTGAACTTGGTGAAACTATGGGATTACTGGTAGGTATGTAAACTCACGGAAGTTTAAAACACTCTCTTTTCACAGCCCCATCCTTGCGGATTCTTGAGGGAGAAGTCATAGATGAGAATTCAGAGTACCCTTAATTCTACATAGACAAAGGAGCACATAATTCAGGAAGAAATGGAAGGCCAGAAAGCAGGAGTCGGTGCACACGTGTGTGTGAGCATGTGTCCTCTGGTCTGACAAGACATTGGCAGAAGCCAGCTAGGTGAACTGAGAGAGGAAAGAACGGCTGTGAATCCCACAGATTAGCTGTACTGCGGCTAATTCCAGCTCATGCAAGGAGTACATGTGATTTGTTGTGGATGTTTTGAAAAGAACCCAAAATAATTACTCGAACCTTGGAAACTCAGAAGCCTCCTTTACGTGCTAAGATAAGAGGCTACGGCAAAACTGGGGTGTGACTGGTGGGCCATGCTTGTGAGGACCAGGCTAGGCAGCCTGTCAAGGATCTTCTGTTTAGACTTTAAAAGCACTTCCCCACTACTCGTTTCTAGTTCCTTTTTCTCTTTCCCTTGCATAGTCGCCATCTCGGATTTAAACACTCTTTTGTCCTTGCACCCAATCTACCTTAGTCCTTAGCGATGAGCCTGCAGAAAGGGGGGTGCAGTAACGAGAGCCAGCTGTTTGCTGCAGCTCCAGTAGGGGAGCAGGTTAGAGACCCTTTTGCAGGAAAAAGAACAATTTCATAAGAAAAATTCAGGAAAAGAATAAAGATGAATGCGTACAAGTCTTAACCTGCCCACAATTCAAAGTGCTTATGTTAAAGCCTCTGAATTAAAACTGAAAACTTGAGCAGATTAATCTTATCTTTCAAATTATTAAACTTTTTCCTCCAACCATCAAAAAAGCAGATCCACTACACATATGTTCAAACAAAAGGCAAGGGCCGGGAAGAGTGAAGACTTACCCTTTCATTCTCATCGGGCTTTTCACTCTGCCCGTCCCCATATACCTGGGCATACAGCCTCCAGATTTCTCCGTCATTAGTCACTCTAGAAGTTACTCGGCCAAACAACTCCTGCAATCTTCCTTTGAGGCCGGTTGCGACATCTCCACTTCGATCAGTCATCCCATCGATCACTGCTCTCACAAGGATTCTAAGAACCTTAAAAAAATGCACAGAAGAAACCAGTAAGCTAGAAACAACCAAATAACAAAAAACAAAGGGCTACTATCACCATCATCAACGGCAATGACAATGATAAACCTTGTGACACCTGTTAGACGATCATCCTTACACCTTTTAAAAATAAAAGTCAAGCCATTATGAACCACTCTGCAGAACTGCATGCTGACCACCTCGCTATTCAGGCTCCTCGGAGGGCTCTCCTCTCCCAGGGCCCTGTCCCAGGTGCTCTCCTCTTCTCACTCTGATTGCCCTCTCTGAATGCTGTGATCCACACCTGTAGCTTCTTATATAGCCTACTATGTAAGAAGCTTCTCATAAAGTCTACTCCGATAGTGTCGGCGCAGCTCCAGCCACACTCCTTTCTGGAGCTCCGTGACTGTGTACCTCAATCCCTACCAGGCATGGCCAATCAACATCTCGCACTCCACCTATCCAGAAGTGGAACGTAGATCCCAGATCTTCCTTCTGTACTCTCAGAACCAATAGCTTTAGCATCAACCTAGATTCACTTCTCTCCCATTTCAGCCACATGTAATTGATTTGATTCAACATTCCTAATGAGTCCTAAACCCAGCCTCTCCTACATTAGATTAGGCCTCATTACTTTCCATCTGGACTGCTGTGGTAACATTCTAACTGCTTAAAGAGGTCCTGGCCCTTGCTCACTGTTGAGTGATAAGCTGCTGATGCATTTGCATTAGGCATGTAGAATACCCAGAAAGTATCTCTTGGCCTTCCAACTACCCCAGGTCCGCTCAGCACTTAGCTATCTCACTTTTCAAAGACTTTTTGGCTATCTTGCTTTTCAAAGACTTTTACACATTCTATCCCAGATGCTTTGAATGCTGATAGATGGGCTGAGCCCCAGAGCTGGTTATATTGTCCTGAGAAGACATATCTTTCCTATCTATATTAGACCATGTATCTCAAGGCAATTTCCTGGAGCATAGAAAGTACATCCTTAATCATCTACTCCTGTGATGGAGGAGCAGTAAAGCTACCTGGATCCACCTAAAGAACCAGCATGAGGAGAACACTCTAAGACCTTGCCCGTGGGCTGACACATTGGTACCACCCAGGAGCTTGTTAGAAATGCAGAACCCTGGATGGAGATGTTAATCCATCCTGGACTGAGATTCTGCATTTCTAACAAGCTCCCAGGTGATGTGGATGTTGATGGTCCACAGACCAAACTTTGAGTTCCAAGGTTCCAAGAGACAGGGTACCCACATCTTTATTCTTACTCTGAACTTCAGCGAGAGGACATTTCATCACCTGTATGTATCACCAGGGTGTAATACAGTGCCTAGCATACAGCACTGACTCAACGAATACATCTGCCTGAACAAAAGACTGAACAAACACACCTCTTTCAGAAAGCGGCGCTAAAAGAAAAGCAACCATTGTCCACCTTGCTTGTGCATTCTGACCCATGCGTGAGATGCGGCTGAGGAAACGGGCTCCTCTGGGCCGGGAACACTTTTAGGGACGTGAGCTCTGGCTCACGGTTCTAATTACACACAGTGATAAAAGCAGACAGGAGAACATTCGATTGTGCTTTTCCATTCTTGTCTGGATAAGGTCCATTATCACTGCCTGTAAATTCACATCACGATCTCATATATGTAGTTTTAAATTTGAAAGTAATGAAATTCAGATTACAATCCCACTCATGATTTTAAGTATGAAAGTAGAAGTGTATGAACATGCACGACTTGTTTCAAGTGATCAATCTGTATACTTTTCAAGAATTAACATGTTTTGAAAGGAATGATCTATCAAAGTATTTACTAACATGTACAGGTGAAGAAAGATAAAGCAGTAAAATACTTTTTTCCTGGGATCTCACAGTTGGCCCTACATCCCCTCCCTTCACTGTAGCCTGTATGAGGAGACAATGGAGGAGAGAAAAATTTTGGTTTCTCAAAAAAACTGAAGAGCTGCAGTGCTGGTGTTGGAGAGAGGAAAAGCTGGTGGAGAGAAAGAGAGAGAGAGTGTGTGTGTGTTTGGGGGGGTGTGAAGGGAACAGGAGAAGGTAGGGAGGCAGAGTGTCTGTCTGTGTGTTATGGGGGCAGGAAATAGCGAAGGGAACTGTGGGTAGGCGGACACCAAACACCTCTACCTAATTCACATGCAGATCAACAAGAGGGTGATGGGACCTTGACTAGGAGTAGAAGCAAGGACAAATCTGTTTTCATACTCTCTATTGGCATGTTCAATGGCCAATTAAATAGCTAGATTTGGAGCTTAGAAGAGAGTTCTCTATGAATGAGTAGATAATAGAAGCCATTCACGGCCACGCGATGTTGCCTAAAGAGACTATGTTGGGTAAGAATCAGACTGAGGACAGAATCTAAAGGAAACCGATATTTAAGAGGAGGGAAGACAAACAAAGGCCTCGGCACTGACGAGACTAAAAAGGAATGCTCAGAAGGGTGGGAGAAAGTCGTGCTGTGAAAACTAGAGAAAAAGAAAGTCACGAGGAGAATTCATCTGCAAAAGATCAGGATGGAAGATTCCACTGGGTTTGGTAATTACAAGGGTAGTGACTGTAACCAGAACTGAGCCAGGACCAGGAGGGCAGGAGAGACTGTGATTTTGAACAAGAGGATTACACAAAGAGAGAACATGAAAACCAAGACGACTATTAACATCATAAAAAACAAAAAGCAAAAAAACCCCAATCATAGTACCTGTAATACCCATTTTGAATATTATTTGTATAGGCATAGAATGGTAATAGAAAATATTCATTTAACAAAAATAATTAATATAAACATATTGGGAAGATAAGAAAGAGAAGTAGCAAAAATGTCAGTATAAGAGAGTCAAGTCCTCATTTATTATAATAGGATGTCAAGTGATAATACCTAAATTTAGTTAATAAAAAAGAGCCATACATAACTATTATTATGAAAATGTGCAAATGGAAAAAGAAATACTAAAGCATTTCTTCCCTTTGGGGAGAAGGATCTTGAAAAGTGAAAAGAGATAAAGCAGAGAATTGTTATATTTTGTTATAAGCCTTTTACTGCTACGTAACTTGTAAAACTGTATGTATGTGTTGTGTTAAAAAAATAACAATTTAATTTAAAACAGAGAAAAGGCAAAAATAAATACATTCAAAGATTGGCAAATATGAAAAAAATGATGGCAACATGAATATTCATTTATTCCATTTTACTTTAAAATTAAGTCCTTGGCATGTGTGGGTGAGGGGGCGGGGCTGGAGTGCGGGCTTTGGGAGAGGTGGGAGTGAATGAGCTCACTCCTGCTCTGGGGGCCAGAACAAAGGTGCGTCCCTTTGTGAAAATTCATGTGTTCTGTATACTTTTCTGTATGTACAATATATTTTAATAAAAAGTTAAAAAGTTGTTTCCTGAAATTAAGAAAGCTCCATGAACTGAAGGAAAAAATAGTTATTAAAATACATTAACAAATGGAGCTAATATGTCATCTTTAAAAAATGGTTTTAGAGTGATAACGATTATTTTTTAAAACCACTAGAATAATTTTATAATTTTCCTTTTAGCATTTTCCTCCCACTAACTAGTGAGAAAAATCACATCCTAGTTATCCAGACTGACTACAAAAACAATAACTTTTAACACATATTTAACCATTCTTTAAGAAATAGGTATTTGTGATTTAAAAAGAGCAAAGGGTGTTGCAGTAGAATTTCTTCGATTAAATAAATCACCAAGGGGTACAATTTCCTCTTGGGCCATCCACAAATTTTACCAGTATTAAACTCCTTTGCATCATCAAAAGTGAAAAAATATTTTTTTAAACAAGTAAGTGCCTTTATCCACTGTAAATTGGATAAAAATGGATAAATTGTTATGATTCTTGAATCCATAAGAAAATAGTTAAAACTATAAATTACTAAGTGTGTAACAAGAGGCTGAAGGGTAGAATATTGAAGTTCAAGAATTTAGAGATGGAATAATTCTTGGGGAAACAGAGTCCAAGATATGGCCACTCGGATGGGTTACTTATACGGAATAAGATGACGACAAAGAACTTTCAGTGCAAAGTACTGGACGTACCATCAACCTATACACTAAGTATTCCAGAACAGCTAGATCTAGAGAGGAGAGGAAGATCTATATCGTCAGATGCTGAAGTGCACCATGAATATGGGGGAGGGGCTAGCAAGTTGGTAAGTAGCAGTAATGAGGACAGGTCTTCTTTCTACTATGTCACAGGACCGTTGTATCAGAAGTCAACACACAAAAAAAAGAGCTTCGAAACTGTAAAGCAATATAGACCTATAAACTGATTATTATCGTCGACCTTCAACTTCCTTACTCTGTTAGAAGTGGACAGCAAAACCCTTGTTGTTGGCCCACTCACTATGGGCCTCTACATTTCCTTTTTCCAAATGTTTGTTGAGCAAAGATCTTTCCTTTATAAGATATTTAATTTTTTTTTCTTAATTTGGATTGAACTCATTTTTCCCAATGTCAAAGCGTTATGGTTATTTTCATGACAGAGATTATATAGCACACAAGGTGACGGACTAACATGTCGCTAGCTCCTTTACCTGAATCCCAACTCTGTACGTTGCTTGAAAAAAGAGAAAGTCATAGATCTGAGAAAATAACAGAAAACAAGTCAGAAACCCTGGGGAGACAGAAACTGGCTGCGTTCGGTATAGCGGAGATCAGTGGGCCAGGCTGGAAAAGTGCCTAGGTGATAATGTTCATAGATAGGCTAAGAAAAGCTTTTTGGTTGTGCCTTTCTTCCTTCCACACACTACTCTACATGCCACTTGCTATCAGCATGGAGACTGTGCCAGTTCAGTGCAAGCCATCAGGACAAAGGGCCTGGCTAAGACAGCAACAGATCCAGGAGGCCTGGCTTGTCCCCCACAGGCTGAGGTCAGATGACTACTCTGGAAAATGGACATTGGAAGCGTATGGTGCCTGGCAGAGATAGGGGAGGTGTCCTGAGCAGCAGGGCCACTTGGTGGTGGTGGGAGGGGGCAGCAGCAAAGTTTATCCAAGGGGTGGGTTCCCTTGTAGCCCAAACTCACCAGGAAGGGCACGCTTTGGGTCCTGGGCTTTGCTGTAGCCCCTCCTACCAAGTACACATTAGCAGAAGAGCCAATATCTCCAGGGAAGTATGAGCCAACAGGGACAAAATTGCAAAAGAACAACCATAATGAAATAAACGAACTGAACAGGCTACATGAAAAAGAATTTAAGGTCATGTGGAGGAAAACTTTGTTTGTTTTCATAATACATATGTTCGGGAAGATAAAAGGGAAAACCAAGGAACGAATGAGGTAACAGCATATATGGGGAAGAAAAATGGTGTGAGGACTGAGCCCAGAGTCACTGTCACACAGAAGGAAAAGGGAGGATGATTCTGCAGAGGAGACAAGGAAGCCGCAGCTGGTAAGGTAAGAAGTGTGAAACCTTGGAAGCCAAGTGAGGAAAATGTTTCAAGAAGGAAGTAGAATTCAACTATGTTACATAAACACTGCTGATGAGGCTGAAAAACCTGAGGACTGACGACTGTCCCCTGAATGTGGTGACACAGACCTTAACGACAGCACATTCGGTGGAGTGGTGGAGATAAAGCCTAAATCGCACACCTCTCCAAGAGGATGGAGCAGGGGAAGTAGCGCCCAGGTATGAAGAGGCTGCTCCTGGGGAGTGGGGCGGTGACTGTGGACGGACATGAGTGCGCACAAATTGTTTATGCACAGTTTGAAAAAACTGAGAACTTTGAAAAACTAGAGCAACAGATAAATGCATTCAGTAATATTTTCCTA